>NC_057347.1:43802806-44102806 GCF_016509475.1 Prionailurus bengalensis
AGAAGAAGAAGAAGAAGAAGAAGAAGGGCACCTGGGTGGCTCAGTCAATTAAGCATCTGACTTCAGCTCAGGTCATGATCTTACAGTTCATGGGTTCAAGCCCCTCTTCAGGCTCTGTGCTGACAACTCAAAGCCTGGAGCCTGCTTCAGATTCTCTCTCTCTCTCTCTCTCTCTCTCTCTCTCTCTCTCTCTCTGCCCCTCTCCCACTCACGCTTTCTCTATCTCTCAAAAATGAATACATGTCAAAAAGGAAATTGTATTTCAATTGAATGTCACCATTTTCAAGTGTGAATTACTAATTTAGAAAATTTAAAACTAATATACTCATGGGATGTTTGTCTGGTTTAAACTGTATCTGGAAGGATTCAAGATAGACAGCAGGAAGAACTTCCTGAGATGGGGATTTTGAGAGCTTGGGAGAAGCATACCATATGGTCCTGCTCCTGCCAGTTTGGAATTGGGGTGACAACCAGGAGTCGCTTATGGAAAGTCATTCCAAAGGAGTGGCAGCAGATCCCACTGCAGAGTGCTGGGGCTGGGAACTGCCTTCATCTCTGTGGCAGAGGCCAGCCCTTTGTCTACTTTGGGATATTCTGGTGCCATCCTATTGGAAGGGAGGAGCAGGGACTGAAGATTCCCCTTAAGGAGGTCCAAAGCACCTGAGCCCATGACCCTCAGCAAATGGTTTTTGCTGACGGATACTCCGAGTCCTGTCTCTGGTCAATATCATGACTGACCCTGGACGACTCAGCCTCCCGATCCGAAGGCCTTATGTTTTGCTCTTCGAGGGTTCCATTGATCTGATACTTGTTGGTTGCTGTCTTTTTTTTTTTTAATTTTTTTTTTCAACTTTTATTTATTTTTGGGACAGAGAGAGACAGAGCATGAGCGGGGGAGGGGCAGAGAGAGAGGGAGACACAGAATCGGAAACAGGCTCCAGGCTCTGAGCCATCAGCCCAGAGCCAGACGCGGGGCTCGAACTCACGGACCGCGAGATCGTGACCTGGCTGAAGTCGGACACTTAACCGACTGCGCCACCCAGGCGCCCCGTGTTGGTTGCTGTCTTTTAACGAAGGGACATTTTATCAAAACTCCCAGCCAAGGTGTCTAAAAGTTCTAAAAACGTCCAGCACGTCCAGTTGAAGGCCTACTATGTGCCAGGCACTAGGCTACTTGGAATCACCCAGTCCTGGCCCATGAGAAACTGAGTCTGGCTAGGGAAGAAACACACACACACACACACACACACACACACACACACATACACACACAGGGGTTTTATAAGTTAGTTTTATATGTATGGTAACGGTGTTATTATGTTGAGGCGTCTTGACATACTGTTCTCTTACAAGAGAGGACGCCTGGAGCAGGTGTTACCTGAAGGCTTCTCTCCAGCCTTGGTTGTCCTCTATCATGACTCAGGGATTTTCACTGAGCATGGGATGGGAATGTGGCTCAGAGATGAGAATGATGTTGGGACTGGCTCCCCACCAGGATGTCAGACCAGGCTAGGACTGGTCCCCAGAGCCATCGGGAGAGAATTGCCCCTCTGTGGCCGATTTAGCCCAGAAGTCCCATGGTGTTTACTCTTGAGACAGCTCCAGGGGACAGGCAGCTGGATGTGGTCTGACTGTCGCAGCTTTGCTTGTGGGCACTGAGGGAATGCTGGGGGCCAGCCTACCTCCAGGGCTCTGTGTGGTTCTGTTTTCCTCTCATAAAAGGGAATCTGAGTTTTTCTCATTAAAATCTCTCTCACCTCTGCAGCACCTAAGGAAACCGCAGCTGTTCATTGACTCAGCCACTGTCACCACCGCGTGGAACCTTGACCTACCCACTTTAGTCTTTAGGAATAGTCCCCTTCTTGAGTGATACAAACCGGTGAGGAAGTGGAACTCCACTCTCACTTCTGGGAAACAACTTGTCCTACAGTTCTTCTCACATGGCAGTGAGCTTTTACGCACACACTCAAGCCAAATGCCTGGGTTCAAATCCCAGCCCTGCTATGTCCTAGCTGTACGTATGAGCTTGGGCAGGTTGCTCGACCTCTCTGTGCCTGAGGTGCCATTTTATTTATAAAATTGGTGTGAAAATAACAATACCCACCTCATAGGGCTGTGAAAAGAATTAAGTGAATTTGGGTTTATAATGTGCTTAGAAAAGAGACTTGCACATAGCAAGTGGTAGCTGAGTGTTTGGATTTAAAAGATCCTTCAGTACATTCTCTGGAATTCACAAGTCCCCTTTTTTTGCATTTCACAACTAAGCCCTGTCTGCCTTGAAATCCAGTGTGAGACAGGCCTATGCAAATCTGCAGGAAGAGGAGAGAGAACACCCCCCGCCCCGCCCCAGTCCTTGACAGTGACCTCAGGACATAGCCGTGGCCCCGTCAAGTGTGCAAAGTCTGGAATCTCCAAAGCCCATTCAGATGCCGGTGCAGGGCCACATGAGCTTCAGTCACCTGTGACTCTGAAGGCTCCTTTGCTCAGTCCATCCTCACTAGCAAGGGTCACGGGTAGTGGAGGAGGGCGTATGGACTCCCAAATACGGGAGAGTGGTGGGCTGGCTTCCCAGCCTCCTCCCCTCTGTTCTTCTCTTGCCTGTTCATCCATTCCTTCCTCTTTGAAGGCAAAAAACACCAAAAAGCAAAAACAAAAACAAAACAAAACAAAACACAGTGCCCAAGGCAGGGGAGAAGGGCCCCAGAGCTCCATGACCTCACAGACCTGGCTTTTCTGCCAGGGTGACTGTGATGTCATGCCCTCCCTCCCTCCCTGGCCACGCAGCCCCTGGGGCCCGCAGGACGGATGCATCAGTTCCATCCCGCCCGTAGACCTTTGTGCACCCATAGCCCCCTTGCAGCCCCCGCTCAGCCCATCTCTGCCCGTAGGGGCTGCTCCTGCCGGTTTAGAATCCAAGTAACAATCAGGAGTCACTTATGGAAAATCATCCCAATGGAGTGACAGCACGTCCCACTGCTGGGCCCGGGAACTGCCTTCATCTCTGTGGCGGAGGTCCGCTCTTTGTCCACCGGCTCCTGGGCAGAGAAGCAGCTGCGAGAGCCCTCCCTATTTCCTTAGGTAATGTTGCTGCCCTTCCCTGGGCAACACTTGGGGACCGGCACTTCATAACACACCCAGTGTCCCCCCTGCATCTTCCTAGCTGCCTGGATTTTGGAATTGAATCAGATCGAGACTGGCCTGCAGAGGAGGCCGATCTCCAGACCTCAGTGCAAGAGGGGGTCAGATTTTCCTAGAAAAACTTGCTGTGTTGTATGTGGGTGAATTTAATTTTGACTCCTGCACACCCCATTAGTGCCTTTCATCCCATGACGCCTTGCTTTTTCTTTTCCTTCTCTCTCCTTGTCCCTTGTGTTGGACATGTGACAGGAGTGCAGACATACATGTTTGTAGATTTGTTTATTCGTGCAGTGACCATTTCAGTGCCTGCCGTGGGCCAGGCAGAACGAGAAGCTCTGAGAGGTGGGGATCCTCCCCTCCAGGGCCGCACCTCCCTCTGCCTGCGGCCCTCGGTCCCTGCCCCCGTTCAGAGATAGCATTTACTCAGGTCTGCCCCCATATGATGCTAGTGGCAGGAGGCAGTTTG
This sequence comes from Prionailurus bengalensis, assembly GCF_016509475.1. Lineage (NCBI taxonomy): Eukaryota > Metazoa > Chordata > Mammalia > Carnivora > Felidae > Prionailurus > Prionailurus bengalensis. The sequence goes on from NC_057347.1 coordinate 43,806,411, forward strand.
GCAGGATGTATAGAGAGGCTTAAAAATACTGCTATCCAGGGGTGCCTGGCTGGCCATCCTAGCTGGCTCCTCCTCTTCCAGCCAGATTGTTCTTAAAGCATCCTCAACACCGTTGGCACCTCCACATTCTCCCAACGTGCCCACCCTCCTAGCTGAATCCAGGCTGGACTCGGCCCTCAGTCTTTCTACTATAACCTCTGTATCAGTCAGCAAGGCCAGGATGCTGCTGCAGTGACAAACAAGTCCCAAATTCCAGTAGCTTCACACATCAGGCGATACTGCTTCTGTCATCTTCCAGCCTTATGGGTCATCTTTTAGGTGATTGAAAATTTTCTGCAGTCTCCTGCCTTGGGGCCTTTGCATCTCGTCTCCCCTCTGTGTGGACTGTTCTTCCCTGCCACTCACTTCACCTTGCTAACTTACCCGTATCCCTCAGGCCTCTGCATAAGCATCGCTTCCTCAGGGAAGTTTTCTCCCACCCCCCCAGGCCACACAGGTGCCCCTTCTATGCTCCTGTGATCTTCTGGCCTTTCTTGTGACACTTGTGTCACTTGATTGTCCACTGTCTCCCTCAATGGTGCCTTCACAAGGGCAAGGACGTGTCCGTGTCACTCAGGGCTGTGGCCCCAGCACCTGCACCCTGGGTGCCAACCTAACTACACATGAGATTCATCTGAGGAGCTTTTAAAACATGATGCCCAGGCCCTACCCCAGGCCAGTTGAATCCTAATCACTAGGGTGGGTCCAGACATTAGCAGGTATATTTTTGAAGCACTGTAGGGAATCCTCTGCTCAGTTGGTTGAGCATCTGACTCGATTTCAGCTCAGGTTATGATCCCAGAGTCATGGGATTGAGTCCCGTGTCAGGCTCCATGCTCCATGAGGAGCCTACTTAAGATTCTCTCTCCCTTTGCCCCTCTTCCCCCACTCTCTAAAATAAAACAAACAAAAAAACCAGGATGGGAAAGATATTTTCCTAGGTAACAATATGTTAATTTCATATTTCACTTCAGCCAAGCTTTATTATGCACCTTACATGGGGCAGGCTCAGTGCCTGGGAAGGGTATGATTATACCCATTGTACAGACCAGGAAAGTTACTGTAGGTGGGTGGGGCACAAATAAGCAGTAAAGGATTGCAATAAATATTAGCTCCACCATCAGTCAAAAACAAAACCTCCATTACTTTTTAAATCACTGCTTAGGCCTTTCTTCTTTCCTTATTACTCTCTCCTACCTGCCATCCGGTCCCCTTACTTCTAAGTACAGAGGGTTAGGATGACTTATTCTTCATTACCCACAGTTTGCATGTGTTTATTAAAAAGTTTTTATGTTTATTTATTTTATTTTCAGAGAGAGAGAACATGAGTGGGGGAGAGGGAGAGGGAGAGAATCCTAAGCAGGTTCCATACTGTCAGCACGGAGCCTGATGTGGGGCTAGATCCCATGACGGTGAGATCGTGACCCGAGCCGAAATCAAGAGTCGGACGCCCAACTGACTGAGCCACCCAGGCACCCTGCACGTGTTTATTTAAATGTCAGGAATACCTGGCCATTGTCGGCTGCTACAGATCTCTGAAGCACACACTCCCAGGGGAACTGGTAGTGGGTGTCCAGCCCCTGCTGGCAAGCAGTCTGGCAAGCTAAGTTCCTTTCTGGAAAAAGTGTGGTGTACTCTGCATAGAGAAATCCCTGTGCCTGACCACCAAGGCAGCCCTGAGGCAGGGCAGGCAGAGGGGCGCCTAAGCCCCATGAGGCTTTGGCTCTGTCCCTGGAGAGTATTTTATGTCATTGTTGAAAACTACGTAGGAGAGCTGAGATGGTCTCAGATATCAGAAGACAGACACAATTTTGCTTCATCTCAGCACAGCCTTTAAAGGTGGGGTTATAGTCTCACATTACAAATGAGGGAACTGAGGCTCAGAATGGTTAAGTCACTTGCCCAAGATCACACAGCCAGTAAATTGCAGAATCAGAATTTGAACCCAGGTCTTTCATCTTCAAAGCCTGTGTTCTTTCCATTTCCCTCTGGTCAATTTTTTTAATTTCCAAGATCAGACTCTTCCTCTTTTCGGGACACCTGCCTCCTGTCCCTAGAAAAAGGTAAATACTGTTAGAAGCTTTTCTGGCATGAGCCCACTCCAAATTCGCTTAATTTTGCTTTGTCATGCCTGCCCAGTTCCCCCGCTGGGAGACTGGGAAGTAGGTCATGGCTACAGGGAGCACATGCTCTGGCTGCTGTGAGGGTGGCCTCTGGTTTCGGGGCTGGGCAAGGGCCAGACCCCAATACAGCACCACCCTCTGTGGGCCCTGCTCAGGTTTCTCATCCCTGGCCCTGAGAAGTCTTCATGAACCTTCACATCATTGAGTTTTACATGGAGTATTGCACATTAGCAGGGAAATTGGTGGTTCAGGGAAAAATTAACCTTCATTCTCTTGCAGATCTGTGGATGGTTGAGCCTGGCCGATTGTGGAAGGGGTTTGCTCACCCATCACAAGCCACTTTGCAGAACGGTGGTATGAGCTGCTGGCACCTTGTCACTTCACTTTCCCCTCCTTTATATCACAGAATGATCTTCAGAAATAACCATGAAATGAAATGATAGTAATAATGGCCAGAAAAGAAACAGAAGTAAGAAAATATTTCTCTGACGGAACTCCATACATATAATTATGCCACAATTACAAAAAAGAAAAGTAAATATTATGGTACAAAATAGGACAAAAAGCACAAGTACTTATTAAACTGTTATTATATCTACGGAAGTTTGATTGCTGGTTGCAGCCTGATATAATGATAATTTATGTAAATCACTGTTCAGTTACTAATAAGTGAATTTTCATGAAAGTGAGACATCTACAGAAGTTGCCTGTAATTTAGCAACCACTAAATCATACCACGGAGGTACTGCTTTACTGCTTAATTTTTTAAGTTTTAAACACGATAACTCAACAATTAAAAAAGAAGACGTTTCCATTTGAAATATATTATTCAGACTCAGTAAAATATATCACGTGTGAGTAAAAGTTGTACTTACCAAGCACAAATATTACACTTGGCAGTTCACACTTAGTGTCGCTCTTTTAAATTTTAAACACAAATAAAAATCTCCATGTGGCCCCACGAAAGGACAGCATTAAAGTAAGCCAGCTCCTAGGTGGCCAAAGTACCTTGGTTCACGCTTACAACCTACTTCCTAAATGCAGGAGCGTGCTGTCTCACTGAGACTGAAGCCACAAATGGTGCCCGAAGCAAGCTCACAATTCTGAACTGTTAAGAACTTTCTCTTGCAACAACCGTGTGGAGCCAACTCCACATATGTTGGGGCCAATTATGTACCTGGGAGTTCTCCAAGTGACTTCTATGGAGAAAACCAGGTTTCCTAAAGGGTACGTTTTTTAAAGTGCTAATGTAAACCTTACATACCTGTTATTAACACTCACCGGCAATGACACCGATTGTTTATAACTTAGAGACCAAGAACACATTTTTGAGGAGGAGTATTTTAGCACAAATACCGTTTAGGATTGTAGGCACATGACGCTCATAAAACCAGGCTGGCTGTTAGTCGGTTTTATTATTGATTTTGGATTCTCTACAGACAGTCCACCCCTTTATTACCTTGCCGTGTGGCAGCCACTTTCTCCACCTCACCCTTGGTCCCCACATTGTACTCCAGCCCCTTGTCCTGGTGGAGCCAAAGGGAGATTATAGAACTTTGAGGACAGTCCTCCTAGGACTGAGGAAACTGAGGCAAAGCCTTGTTTGTTCGGGGAAGATAAGGCCACTTGCCAGATCCCAGGTCCCTTGACCTTCTTCCTGGACAGGAAGAAGCCACTCTGGCTTGAGGGTCCCCTCTCCCAGTGCTCTCAAGTGTATCTGCACCTTAAAATGTCTTCTCGTGGAACTTTTGCTCTGTTATATTTACTGCCTTAAAAAAAAAAACACAACAACGAATAGATAAACCAGAACAGGTTAGGTTTGAGAAGATTGAAGTGAGCAATGGGTTTGAACTACATTCCTGCAGGTTTTTCTTAGGAGGAATGATCTCTCCAGCCATTCACAATCAATTGACTGAATTCAGAAAAAGGCTTCCATTTGTTGTTTACGCTTTGCATTATTGGTTTGTTTCCTTAAAATACAATCATTAGTGGTCATTAGAATATTTAAAAGGAGTGTGTTGGATCTAAATAATGCGTGAATTTATTCTTCTTTTCCGAGAGTAGTTTATACTGTGGGTTTTAAATTAATTTAAAAGAACACTTTTCTTGGACAGTTGCCCAAACGATACCATCAGCCATACGGTTGAGAGTGTGCCCCCTGCTGGTGCTTTGGTCACTAGACTTTTGCTGGCTGACCGCCATTGGCTAGAGACTGGTCAGCCTATGAGCAGGCAGGGACTTGAGCATGTGACCACGCTGTTGTAAAGTCATCAGTTCTCTGGAGAATGGAAACCTGCTTTCTGGCACCATGTGCCTCCATCTGCTTTAGGAGGCTGATTTCTTGTCTTCCTTTGCTGTCGACTAGCTGGGTGTCTTTGGGCAACTTGCGTAGCTTCTCTGTTGCCTCATCTGCAGAGTCGAATAACCTTCTTACCAGACAGAAGGTGGACTCTGAGCGGAACGCCTTTTTGAGTTTCTCTCCTCCTAGAAGGACCTCTGATCCTTCAAGCTGTTTAACAACCACGGGTTAATAATTGGGAAAAGCAAAGGGAACACTTCTGTTCAGATAAGCATGCACATTTTTGTCCTCTGGCTGGACAGTGACTGTGGAAGGAACTGCCTGCAGTTACAGCCTTCTAGGGCAGACGTCTCTGGAGAGGGCTGCTGTATCCAGGAGCCTGTCACTGGCATTTGAAAATTGACTGTGGTCGGTCTGCTGACTCTGTGGTGTACTGAGAATTATCCCTCCAAAGAGGCCTTTCCATTGCCTCAGGAGACGCCAGGCATCCCCTCCTGGGTGCTGTGATGCTGCCTCCTCCCTCAGTCCCCACCCCATCTGTTCCCCTCTTCTTCCCTCCCCAAGCCCTCCTTCCTCTCGCAAGGCTTTATGCTGCTGCAACCTTTTCTAATGAGGAAGCTCTGGCCAGGACCTCTTCAAGCTTAATTATGTAACCTGCCACTGCTTCTGGTTCAAGGATCACCCTTGAAAGGCGGTCAGAGGTGGGCACACGGCCAGGGCCAGCTTACTTACCCCCCGGAACTCAGGCAGTGCAGGAATTTGCACTCTGCAAGAATTAGCAGCTCCACTACCAGCCCCGGAACCAAACCTGCAGGAAGAACGCTCTTCATTCCTTGTTAATTTCCAGCAAACAGGACCGTCACAGAGAGAGCTTGTTGGCTGCTCTGGCTGCACAGGGAACTGTTCTCCTGGACGTTGGCTTGGGGCCTTTAGCTGGCGCCTGGCCTTAAGTCTCTCTGATCTGGGCTTCTCCAAAACGTCTTGCCTCTCAACCATCACCCTCTTGACCAGAGGTGCCCCTTTGCCTGGAGATGATCCCTTTGCCTGGAGATGATCCCTTTGCCTGATAATGACCCTGTCACCACCCTCTCCAGCCAAGAAGAAGGGGTTTGTTGCTCTGGGCCTGCTCTCCTTTCAAGTCTTAGCCCAAGTTCGCCATACTTAGGTCACAGAATCAGACTCTTGGGGGACAAGCCAATCTGCCTTCTCTCTTCTGGTCTGAGACTGTGGTTATCTTTTTGTCTTCCTTCCCAAACCACATCTGAGAGAGCAGGGAGCACGCCGTCCATCCCTTTGTCCAGCCTGGAGCCTCTGCACATGGTAGGCAGCATTCCGAGAATGAAGTTGCCCATGGGGGTCGCTTTGCTCTGAAACTATCCCTGTGTCGTTCAGTATTTGTATATGTTTCTCCTTGGCCAGACTGAATACACCAAAGGGCAGGAACCACATCTGCTCCTTTTTCTGGGTCTCTGGTGGGGGCTGGTACGTGCCTTCCCCATAATCTGCTTGCTGACCTAGTCCCTGTAGTCCCCCCAGCTGCTCAGCCAAGGCCAGGCCACCGGGGTTGCTCTGTCCTGTTTATATCATCCTCTCCCTGCCTGGCCTGTTCTGCTGCCCATAAGGTATCCTGGGGCCGCCTTCAGTAATGGAGGGCATGTGTGCACAGGCATGGGCATGGTACCCCACCACACACACATACACACAGCCTCTAAGCACAGCATCGGTAATGCATGTGTGCACAGAAAGCTGCTATAAACTTCAGTACACAGCTGACATGCCTCAATCAGCCCCCAAGCCTCCCTCCACGGTGTGGTGATTGGCGAGCCTCTCACTTAGGAGCCCATTTCTCTCTGCCTGTTAATAATAGATGCTTCCTACAACCTCAGTGTGGCTGCTTTGATTTAAAAGTGATCTTAACCGAAGAGACTAACGGGTGGGTCTGAACTTGCGCCTTTTAAGCACAAAGCATTACTCTTAATTAACAGGATTCTATCCTTTGATTAGGAAAAGGCCCCCCCCCCCATCACATCATTAGCTACCCGCATCTGGACAGCTCCCAAAGCAGACTGCTGTTTTGAACTAAGCCCAGGTGTGTTCGAGGAACACCCAGAACGCTGTGAGAGCCACGAGTGCCATTTCAGCACACAGAATATGCAAGCCTGGGGCTGTGTGGCAATCAGTGTGAGAAGCCCGGAGGGGTGACTCCCACCCCATTTCCTCCCACCTGGGAGAAGAGGTCTCTTCCATACACCTCACCATTCACAGTGGGAAAAGATCCCTCCTCCTGCAAGGGCCCACTCCTAGTCTGCAGATACATACGGGGTATGAGAGCACATTGGTTAGCTGTCATCAGTGCAGTTCCTGGGTCAGACTCCCCACCTGATTTATTTCCTTCCTCCACCACAGACCAAGGGGCAATGTACTACTTTGTTTGTGGCCCCTCCAATGGACGGTGCAGAGGCTGGGGCCATAGAAGGGCCAGAGCTGTGGGGAGGAGCTCTCTTGCACCTCTGGCCTGCTCCCCAACCCTGCTGGCATATGGGAGAGAAGGGAGGAGGGGGCCCGGCAGGGCAGGTGGAGAGCCACCATTCTGGGGCTCTCCTGGTGCTCAGTGGGACAGAGCAAGCCCTGTGGGCTTTTTGCATCATTAAGCTTGAGTGGAGGAAGGCCATGCCGTCGAATAGAAACTGATTTGGAGGCAAGCAGACTTGTTCACACCCAGGCTTTGCCACTGTAGCAGGGGGAGCCTCAGACAAGCGCCTTAACCTCTTGGAGATTCAGAGCCGTCAACAATGGCACTGTTAATACCTACCTCACTGGAGGGTGGGGGAGACCGAGTGTGGCACGTACCTCAGGGTCTCCCATGATGCCGGCACATGGCAGATGTGCTGTCCCAGTCCATTTCTTTCCTTCCTTTCCCCCAAATCCAGTTGTCGTTAAAGTACCAGTCCATATGAGTGAGCAGACTTCCTTGTCTGTTTGCTTCGGTAACTGACTGCTACCAACATAGTGCCTTAAACCAACACAGACGTTTATCTGACGGTTCTGGAGGTCAGAAGCCTGACACAGCTCTCACTGGGCTAAAATCAAGGTGTCGACGGCACTGCACACCTTTCTGGAGAATCTAGGGGAGGTTTGCTTTCTTGCCGTTCCCAGCTCCTGGAGCTGTTTACATTTCTTGGCTCATGGCCCCACCCATCTTCAAAACTGGTGACGACCAGCTGAGTCTTTCTCATGTCACATCGCTCTGACGCCGACTCTCCTTCCCTCCATCTCCCACGTGGAAGGACCCTTGTGATTACATTGGGCCCACCCGGATAATCTAGGATCAGCACTCTATTTTAAGCTCAGCTGGGCGACAATCTTAATTCCATCTATCTTCTTACTTCCCTTTTGCCACGTAAAGTTAACAGATTTGTAGGTTCCGGGGATTAGGACATTGAACATCTTTGAGAGGCCATTCTTGCCTACCACATTAACTAAAGGCAAATGCATAGTTTTACTTAAGAGAAAAAGATTTAAGAATTAATCTTTTCAAACCAGATCTGGAAGACGTGGGATAAGTATCTTTTTTTTTAAGTTTTTTTAATGTTTATTTATTTTTGAGAGAGAGAGAGAGAGTGCAGAGGAGGGGCAGAGAGAGAGAAGGAGACACAGAATCTGAAGCAGGCTCCAGGCTCTGAGCTGTCAGCACAGAGCCGATGCAGGGCTTGAACCCATGAACCTTGAGATCATGACCTGAGCCGAAGTTGGTCAGAGTTGGAGTTGGTGGCTTAACTGACTGAGCCACTCAGGTGCCCCTAGGGATAAGTATCTAAATTAGGATACAAATAATCCAAGTTATACTTGATAATACCTTTGGTCACATTGTACTTTTTTTTTAACGAGGTTTTTCTAAGTAAAATCAGTTCCGTTTGTATCCTGTTACAGCATCTTAACTAATTTTATATATTTTTTCACCTAAAACAAGCCTTTAATCACTGGCTTCAGGTGTTTAGACACTCTTGATCCCTTGGATATTACTTACAAGTGCACATTTCATGGCTCCCTGGAAAATGCTGTCCACACAATAAGCCACAAGAATGAAAAGGAAATCACAGAGCTGTTTAATTGTAAACAGTCTTCTACATGGTTTCTAATTACTCTGCTCTTTCTCTTGAACTGAGAACTGTGGGTGACAGGGTGACAAGTTCTTAGATAATCATATGATGTGGCTTCATCCTGAGCCCCCAGGCACCCAGTGACAGAGCATCTACTCCCAAAATGTCCCCAGGGCCACATGTGAGAAGAGCTGTGGACTTCATGCATGGCCTGCATTGGTGACAGCTTCTCTTGACATGACATGTTCCCTCTGAGCATATTTCGGATTCTGATGTCCTTATCTCTCTTCGGTAAAAAGAAGCAAATTCAGTGATCTGTACGCAGTGAACTTACTTTGTCGTATTTTCGTTCGTTGTTGGTGTAGCCTGAAGGAATCAGATCATTTCTCTCCTCCCTGACAGGAAACACAGATTGATGTCCTAGAATTGTGACGGGGATTCAAAGAGAACAGTGAAAAGTAAAATCTATGACTTGGGCAAAGATAGCCTGTATAGCAAAGACGTGGTATTTTTTAAGTAAACAGAATAGCATCTGACCTGTAGTATCAAACACATGGGTTTGATGTTATGGAAAACAGTGGTTTTCTGCCTTACTTGGGGTATCCTCATTGAAATGTCCCCCTGACTTAGGTTTGTATCCTGGCTTCAGTGCTGACTAGCTGTGTGACCTTGGGCAAGTCACTTCACCTCTCTGTGCCATAGAGGGGCTCTTTCTTTCTTTCCTTCTTCCTTCCTTCCTTTCTTTTTTAAATTTTTCTTTAACATTTATTTATTTTTTAGAGAGACAGAGACAGAGTGCCAGCTGGGGAGGGGCAGAGAGGGGGAGACACAGAATCCGAAGCAGGCTCCAGGCTCCGAGCTGTCAGCACAGAGCCCGACACGGGGCTCGAACTCACGAACTGTGAGATCATGACCTGAGCCGAAGTCGGCCGCTTAACCGACTGAGCCACCCAGGCATCCCGAGGGCCTCTTTTTTAAGGTCCATTCCAAGCTTGAGAACCCAGAATTATATGAATCTGTCCTAGCCAAGCAGGGGCTCCCAGACAAATGCCTGGAGAACAAGGTCTGCTTTGGTGGGGGGGGGGGGAGAAGGAACAAAAATAGGAGAGACCTTGATGACAAAGATGACAAACTTAAGGTCATTCCTGGTTAACACCCAGCCGACATAGCAGTTATATCCCATTCATTTTGGTCACTTGAGGTTTACAAGGGGGTGGGGGAGATTTTGAGTTCCTTCTCCGATCACGATCACAGGGGAACATTCTCTCCTGGGGGCTGTCAGAGGTACGGCTGTTAGGGGGCTGGGTGGCCCGTACGAGGGAACAGGCTGGCTGTCAGATTTGCAAGACAGCATGATCTGTGAGCTTGGGAAGTGCTAGCAGTTCATGTTGCCCCATCTCCCCGCTCCATCCCACCAACACCCATCTCCCTGCCCCCCACCCTCATTGGTTCTCCAGTTTAGTGAGGACCTTCTCTGGGCCGGGTGTGGGCCAGGCGCTGAAGCCACGGTGGTGAAGAAGGTGGCATGGCCCTCCCACCCTCAGAGCATTAACCCTCCTGGACCAGTGCCAAGCAACCAGAGAATCACAACACCGTGCAACAGGCGTTTACTGGGGCACACTTGAGGGCGTCTGGCGGAGCCAGGAAGGGCTTCTAGAGCTTGAGTGGGAGTTAGCCAGACGCAGGGGAGGGCAAGGGGCTTTCCTGGCTGGGAGACGAGCACGCACAAAGGCCCGAACATGAGAGAGAGTGGCGTGGTGAGGGCGGCACATGCCGTTTGACAGAGTGTGCCATGTGGCCTTCAGTGCGCATTCTTTTCTACATCGGTCTGTGAAGGTACATGGAGCACCTAGCCCGTATACCGAGCACCACACTAAGAACTGAGCTGTTTACCGTGGTTTAAAAAGACAAGTGCAGGAGTCTCCACCCTCAGAGAACCTCTAATGGGGAGTCTAACGGGGTACAATTAGAGTGTGAGGGGACAAGTGTGACGGTGAACGCTGGACCAAAGGTGGAGTGGAGGGAGGGCAGGGAGGTCATAGGATCCCTACCTGTGTCTCAGGAACGTGGAGGTTTCCAGCTTAATCCCACAGATGTGGGGTCAGGGACATGTGTGGTGAAGGCTTCAGAAGTGAGGGCGTCGTGGTGTTTCCCCTTCCCCAAGACACCGGACGTGTGTGTGTGTGTGTGTGTGTGTGTGCACGTGCATGCACGAGCCCCTCCCCAGCGATCCCTGCCTCTGTCGGCATCTGCACACCCTGAGCTTTGGGAGGACAAGATGGTGAATACAGCCCGGGCCTGCTGGCTCGGAGGGCCCGTCAGAGGCTCACCCTCCATCTCTGCGGCAAAACAGCCTTCCGGGTGAGCAGCCTGTTTCTTCCCATCCATTTTCCCTCCTTTCCCTGCGCGTAGCCAGTTCTGTGTTCTAATGGATGTGACCTTGCGCCTCCCGCAAAGGTGTCTTCACCTGCCACTTCCTGCTGTCCCACCCACCTGGGGCGGTGCCCTGTGGCCCAGCGTTTTTTCCTGGGCCCCCCCCTCTGCACTGTGGGGTGCCACAACCCCTGCTCCGACCAAGGCCAGGACCTCTGCTCTTCCCACAGAAGAAGTGAAAGCTTCTGAGATGGTACAAACATTGCAAAGCCACCTCTGTGGTTTGTTTTATCACAGAAAAACTTGCCCCGGGGGTTGGATCTGAGCCAAAGCCAGATTGCCCAGAAGAGAAGAGGTTTGTGTGCAAGCGTCTTAATCTCAGACGGTCCTCGGAGTGAACCACTTTCGAGCCGTTCAGGCCCAGGGCTCCAACTCCCCGCCCACAGCAGAAGGGCATCTGTATTTTTCGATTTAGGAAAAGAAAATAAGCTTAATTTCGAGCCTCTTTTGCAATGTTTTAAAAACATCTTTATTAAGATAATAACTCACAGACCATAAAATTTGCCTATTGAAAGTTTACAATTCAGTGGTTTACGGTATTCCTTTAAGATGTTGATGCTGATGGTAATTCCTGAGACCCTGGGAAGACCCAACAGCAGCTCAGATACAGGCAGGGGAGACAGCACTGAGTCACATGAATGCCTCCCGCTTATGACCAACAGGCGTTCAGGGTCTCCCCTTGGCTTACACCCCCAAGGTATGGTGTTTCCTCATTTTCCATGTAGAATTTATTTCCCATTATGTGTCTAAGTTTTTTGTACTTCTTTCTTGCTTCACGCTGATAACATGGAGTCATACGCATTAAGTGTGTACCTCAGGGGCGCCCGGGTGGCTTAGTCGGTTACGTGTCTGACTTTGGCTCAGGTCATGATCTCACAGTTCGTGGGTTTGAGCCCCGTGTCAGGCTCTGTGCTGACAGCTCAGAGCCTGCTTGGGATTCTCTCTCTCTCTCTCTCTCTCTCTCTCTCTCTCAAAAATAAATAAACATTTTTTAAAAAGTGTCCCTGAAAGACTACACATCAGCTGTTAGCAAACCGACCCCTTCATCTCATTACCTTCCTCCCAGCATTGATTAGCCTTTCCCATCCAGGGGTCCCCACTGGCCCCATAGGCCTTCACCCCTGTCAGGTGCCTTTGGTGGTGCTTCTACGGCCTCAAGTCAGAGCCCCACATGCACATGTCACCCTCAACAGCCTCTGTCTCCGTGATCGATCACAAAGTGGCCCCGATGCCTAGAATCAATGTTAAGTGTCTTCCAGCCTTGCCTGTGGCTGCAGGCAATTTGTGATATTTGAATCGAAGGAGAAGTGCACTGTGGGAAAATCCTTGGCTGTTACATGGATGGTTTGCATTGCCAAAATGGGATGGTATTTATTGCTTCTTATCAGATTATAAACCTAATATATGTCTATAAAACAGTATAATAAAACACAAATGTAGGGGTGCCTGGGTGGCCCAGTCGGTTAAGCGTCCGACTTCAGCTCAGGTCACCATCGCACAGTTCGTGGGTTTGAGCCGCGCACCAGGCTTGCTGCTGTCAGTGCAGAGCTGGGAGCCTGCTTCAGATTCTGTGTTTCCTTCTCTCTCTGCCCTTCCCCTACTCACGCTCTGTCTCTCAAAAATAAATAAATGTTAAAAAAAATAAAAAATAAAAAATAAAACACAAATGTAGACCAATGAAAGAAAGTCTTCCTAATTCCACTTCCCTTTCCAGAGAAAACCTCTGTTCAGCACATAGCCTTTAGGACTTCTTGTATGCATATGTGTGTGTGTGTGTGTGTGTGTGTGTGTGTTATTTTTGTTGTTGGTGTTTGTAAAAATTCTGCACAAGCACATTTCTAAAGCTACTTTTTTTTACGTGGTATTAAAAGGTGGAATTCTCTCCATGCCTCTGTGTTCCTCTCCCCCATCCCTCTTACAAAGGAGTCAGCTTCATGCAGGGTGCTCCAGGACACGATTTTGGCCCTGTCTCCAGGCGTCACGGGACCAGGGGATGATCTCACTGGGTACGCCATCTGCCCTGGCTGGCCAGAGGCTGCATCGGGAGAGCCAAGGGGGCACCACGTGTCGTTAGATCTAAAGTGGGGTGGGGCTCTGTGCCCCGTGAAGACTGTTTAGTCTGAAAATACAAACAGGATACAGAAAGGTTTGGCTAAATTAATGGGTGATAAGGTTGTCATGATAATAACCACAGGTGGAGCTTACGTAGTGTTGTCCAGGAGCCAGTGATGGTCCTAAGCACCTGACACATTAACTCACTTAGACCCCACATTTCATGGACAAGGCAGTGGAGGCTCTGAGAGGTTGAGTGACTCATCCAAGGCCACCCAGCTGGTAAGTGGCAGCCTGGCCTTAGTGTGTGTGCTTGTGCTTGACGCCCCTGTACCACACTGTCGTTGACTCTGGCCCTGATGCCGTGTCAGGGCACCTTTGTCAAGGGAGGAAGTCAGGGATGGCGCGCCTGCCCAGGTGTGGCATTTCTAGCGTGTGGTTCTTGCACCCTTCCGGGACGGCGCTGAGCTCAGGCTGCTCATTACTGAGGGACAACTGCTGATTAGCAACAGCCTCCCGCCACCTTCCTCTCCCCCGCGTCTTTCAGAGATGTCCTCAGACTCAAGAAGTAGAGATGAAAACATCGTAAAAACGACTGCCTTTCCTCCTTCATTCTTCTCTTGCCTCCCTTTCTCCTCTGTGGCTCCCATCTAATGAAATGTCCCGGCAAACTCCGGCCTCCCACCCCACCCCTGGGCCCTGCTCCCAGCAAGCTGAGACTTGGTGCCGCAGGGGTTCGCACGCCCTCTCTGAGCCTGTCCGTCATTGTCGGGGCACCTGCGTGGGGAGGAGTGGGGGGCACAGACCCCCTCGTTCTACTTTTGACATTTACCTTCTCTCCACTACTTCTGAGACCTTTCCGGAAGGCCTCCCTCGTTCTTCCTCTTCTCCCCGGGCTGCCCCGATGCTGCCTCTCCCCTCTTTGGGCCGTTATTCCCCCTCCTTCAGGGCAGAGACACGGCCCAAGGCCCTCACATTGGCCCCTTATCTTATCCCTTCAGGCTAAGCCTCCTCTTTCTCGTCTTCAGTACCTTCTCCTGTTCATAACTCACCTGTCATGGCAACAGCATCTTACATGAGTCCAGAACAGTTCACTAAAGTGCTCTCTCTCAGGCATGTTTCCATTGACCTTCACAGCCACCCTGTGAGACAGGTATCATCATGCCCATGTTCCAAATGAAGAAGCCGTGGTACCGAGAGGGCAAATGACTGGCCCAGTGTCAACCAGCTAGTTGTCCCTACTCAGCCTCGAACCCAGGGCTTTTGACTCCACACCAGGTGTCCTTTCCACCCAAATCCATGGAGAGCTCTCAGCTGAGAACAAGGGTCCCTCAAGAAGATTAGAGCTGATGCCTGCATCTCAGAAGCCATGGGCTCAGGGAGTCCAGCCCTTCATTCAACTGATCAGGTTGGACTCGGTGTGTGTCACAAAAGGAGTTGGGGTTGAGTGGCCTCTAGGTGCACCTGTCGGAGAGACACAAAGATAGCATTTTAAGATCAGGAGACCTTGCTTCATGGAGAGCCCCAGGGAGGGCGGCGAAGCAAAGCATCCTCTAGGCTCACATTTGGGCTTAGAGTAGAGGGGGCAGGATGGAGGCTGCCTCCCCAAACGCTGCTGTGAGGGTGAGGCCGGGCAGTGTTCTCAAAGTGCCTTGAGAAAGGGGCAGCCAGAGTGCCATCCATCAGTGCCAGTAATGGCTAATGGTGCAGCAGGTGCATTTCAGAACCCATGATGCCCTTTGGCACATGGCCCCAGGGTGCCTCTGAGAGGCTTCCTGGCACCCGAGGCGCTGCTGAGGCAAGAGCCTGACTGAGGAGTCCCATTCATCAGATGTGGCCACGTCTTCCTGTCTGAGACGCCACTCTACCCTGCCTGGGGTCAGTTCTGGTGCTCAATACCAGCCGACTTCCCGTTCCTGAGCTGAGCTTTCCAGCAAATGGCCACACACCAGACTCTGTCCCCAGCTCTGCCACGATTTCTAGGTCCATTGGAGGTCCCTCAGCCTCAGCCTGTCTGTGTCTCAGTTTCCCCAGCTGCAAAATGGAGCTAAGATTGGACGCGTGCACCTCGCAAAGGTGTAGTTGGGGCGGTTCCTCCTACATTAGGACTGTGCAGTGGAGCTTCATGGTTCCTGGTGGAGGTCTCCAGAGACCCACCCAATGTCACACGCACCCAGTGTCACACGCACCCTAGGACTACACATTCAAAGCCACATGCGGCCTCCCCTACTCCCCAGCCTGAGCAACTGAGCCTCAATACATAAAAGGGAGATAAGATAATAACGTTCCCTACTTCACATAGGTTGTGGGGAGGATTAAATGAGATAAAAATGTGTAAACAGTGCCTGACTCTAGAAATACCCATTCTTCCTAAGGGATGATTATGGATGGCTAAAAAAAAGTGGGGGGGGGGGTCAAAGTTTCCCCCACCTCAGCACTTTTTAAGTGTAGTCTTGTGTTGGTTTGTAGACTGTTTGCTGCCTGTTGGAGCTGGGAGGCAGACACAGCTGTGATGCTACAGATTATATCCACTAAAGATCAACCAGAAATAAAGCTTATTAATACAGCATATTAAGTGAATAAAATAGGCTATAGAGCATAGTCTCATTTAGGGAAAATTCTATGTGTGCACAGAAGAGGTGTCCGCGAGGAAGTTCCCTAACAATGTTAAAAGTGGTTATTTTGCTTTACTCTTTCACATTCTTGTATTTAACTTTTTAATGATGACTATGAATCACTTTTATAAAACAGTGCATTCTCTCTCTCTCTCTCTCTCTCTCTCTCTCTCTCTCTCTAAAGATTGAGTGGTTTTCCCAAGAAAAACAGTTTTTTTTTGCTCTGATTTTCTTGGCTGACATCAGAAGAAACTCTTCCTTTTCCCTTTGGTGCTCTGAGTTCAGGGGATTCATCTCAGGTAGAATTAAAGTGGTGGCCAGGGACATTGGCAGTTCCTGAACAGGACAGAGGCTCAGCAGCCTGTCTCTACCACCCATCAGGATGTCACACGACAGCACTGTCCTCATTGAAGGCTGATCAAAAACGTACCAGAAAGGGGGTTGGAGGGAAAGAGGCTGCGTTTCTGTAAACAAAGGCCACCCAAGCCTGACACATCACCCAGCCAGATGTTACAGCCCCATTCCACTATACCAGCCGTTACAAAGGAGGAGAGAAGGCTTTAGTGAGCAAAATAAGATGAAATAAAACAGAAGCCTTAAGCTTAACACTAGAACTGTCCTCTCAGACACAATCTGTGAATTTTCTTACGATGGTGGACATTAGCCAGCTGACATCAGCCATGACACATTGTGTGTGCACAGCAGCACCACCACCCCCCAAAAAGCAGCCTTCATTCATGCTTTCATACAACTGTTGATTGTTCTCTTTGGATGGACGCCCAGGATTATTCCATTTTCTTCTTACCAACCTAAGTCTTCCCTCACTGTGAGCTCCTTTATCCTCTCTCCTCTTAATTTGGCAGTTATGCTTAAAATCTGGGTATTTTTTACTATTGTTCAAATTTGGTTCTAGAACATTCTGAGGCACACTGTGCTATGATGTGACCATGAGCTCACATTTTAGCGCTTCTCTGAGGGAGGAGCCATGTCGTCTTACCCTCCTGCAAGTGAGGACTTCCCTGTGCCTGTCTCTGTGCTGGGCACCACCCATGGGGGGCAGGGGAGGTGAAGGCGACACAAAAGGAGACGCGGTCCCTCAGACCCTCACAGTTGGGACTGGCTGTTAGTGAAGGGCCTCTGAAGCATCATGGTTGCCAAGAGTCAGCCTGAAGGGCGCGTGGATTTAAGCCCTTGAGACTCTTTCTCTCCCTTTGGGTACAGTTGGCTCCTTGCTTCCTAAGTAGAGGGATTTCCTAATGACCTGGGACCCAGACTTCACCTCACTCAACCCAGGAGATGGGGATGCATTGCCCTTTCACTAATCTCTGTCTTAAAGTAAAACAGTTGGACCATAAGCACTAAAGAATAGAGTGTAAATACAAAGAAGAAATTTTCTTTTAAAAAATTGTTTATTTTAATTTTTAAGAGTTTATTTATTTATTTTGAGAGACAGCACAAGACGGGGAGGGACAGAGAGAGAAGGAGAGAAGGAGAGAGAATTCCAAGCAGGCAATGTGCTATCAGCCTGATGCAGGGCTTGAACTCACAAACGGTGAGATCATGACCTGAGCCGAGATCAAGAGGCAGACACTTAACAGACTGAGCCACCCAGGCACCCCCCTAAAGAGGCAATTTTCACGGGAAGTGAAAGGTTTAATTTAGTTGAGCAAGTGTCCTGGTATTCCTAATCTGGTATTTCAATCACTACTGTATTTAGTCTCCGTTAACAGACCGCTTAAGGAGGTGAGACTCCGTGCCAGGCCATCTGGGCTTTGAACCCTGACTCCATTACATGCCTGCTCTGAGACCTTAGGCAACTTACTCAACCTCCCTGTGCCTTAATTTCCCCATCTGCAGAAGTAGGCGTAATAATAGAGACGGGTGTATGAATTCAATAAGTCAATACCTGGAGACACTTGAAACATGGCTCCTGTCATTATGAGGAATCCTGTTTTCCACCCTAGTGCACTGGCTCGTTCCTGATGGTACAAAAAAGGGACCAGAGCAAAGGAAAAATGGGATGCAGGAGCCAAAAATAACCTTGAGGAACAAAGTTCACTGGAAGGTTATTTTTAGATTCTAGATTATCTCTACTTGATCTTTCAGCTATCTGAGAGAAGAGGTCCATTTAGGGTATTTGTTTTTTTAATGGCAGCTTTATTGAAATGCCTACGGTGGGTGCCGTGAAATTCCCCCTTTAAAACGTACAGTTCAGTGTTTTCAGCATATTTGCAAAATTGTGCATTGTCACCACTCTCTAATGGCAGTGTGGGATTTTTTAAGCCGAGGGGGTCCAGGGGCTATCACCCTTTGTCTGAACGGAGCCAGGGAACAGGACGGGCGATTCCGCTTTCCGCTGAGTCACAGCAGGCACCCCGGCGGGGCCCGCGGTCATTGCTCCGGGAGAAGCCCGCCGCCCGCCAGGCGTCTGCTGCCCCCTAGCGAGGCTGCTGCTTGGCCTGAAACACCCCTGCCCTTGAGGTGCGCTCGCGGAGGTGAGATTCAGACTCTCAAAGCTCGGTTGGGATCGGGTAGTGAGTCTGCCAGCCCTGAGCACGGAGAGCCAGGGTTGCCCTCCTCTCTTACTCCAGCCCGGACAGCGTCATTTCGCCGAGTCCTGGAGGGGAGGAGAAAAGGGTTGTGCTCTTTAGACTGTTGGGAAGGCACCAGTAGGAACCAGTAAGATATAGTAGCCTCGAGATGGGTTTTATCATCAAAAGATCAAAGTTCAGACCCTGCTCTGCCCCTTGCTTGCTGTGTGACCCTCAACAGGTTACAGAACCTCTGAGCCTGCTTTCTCGTCCAGGGCGTGGAGACAATGATTCCTCTCATGAGGTGGTTGTATTACAGAGAAACTCTCCCTCTCTCTGAAGCCCCTGTGACTGGCTTATAGACAGGGCTCACATAAATAGATGCTATTAATACTCCAAAGCTGCCACAAGGGTGTCCAGTGTGGCCCTGGCTTATCCAAGAAGCTTTCTAGAACCTGAGTTGCTGATGGCCAAACTGCATTGCTGTGGGTAAGAAAATGAGGAAGAATAGGAAGGATGGCAGTAGGCGCAGGAAGGCCATTTCGTCTTCCTCTACATCAGGCGAAGACTACCCTAGGTCAGAAGAAACCTACAGACCCCCGGGGGAACCGTACAGGAGGAAAGACCTGGGTGGGGAGCGGAAGGAGGCATCAGAACTGCCAGGAGTCCACGTCCCAGAGGGCAGCAGGGCTGAGGGAGCGGTATTCGAATCTAAGTAAGGTCCCAGGCTGCCTCAGTGGTCTTGGGCAAGTCATTTAGTCTCTGGGGGCCCTTTACCTGTCTCGGATTTGGGTCCTGCCCACCTCTCAGGTTTGTAGCGAGCCTCGATGTCGTCATGGAGAAATGTCCAGGAAAACAGCAGATGAGCTCCAAATAGTGAGCAGGGCCCCCTGGCGGTGTTTCAGAGGTCACCTTTCATCTGGACTAGGTGCCTGGGGTTCCCTCGTCCACCACCGGACACCTCAAAGGGCAGCCTAGGAGGCTCAGAAAACAAAGGTACCTCTTCAGGTAAGCTGCATAGAAGACGTGAATTCTGCCGGGCAGAAAATTTGCTCCGTCTTGCGGCCTGCGGAGGCCCTGTTCTTTGGGAGCAAAAGGGACCCGGGGTCTCACCTACACATCCCTGTGTCCCATGGGGGCCCAGCCTTGGTGAAATGAGGAAGAAGTTGAAGATTGATTTCCTGGGGGGCCCTGCCCTTTTGTTTCTTCTACCATCCCCCCTTCCTCCCTCCACCCCAATTTCACCATTATCCGATAAAAGTCACAATAAAAATTCCATGTTAGCTTGTTTCCGAACTTGTAATTTACTAAGAGACTGCAAGTATCCATCAAAGGATAAATGGGTAAACACAATGTGTTACGTCCGTACAACGGAATCTTATTAAGGAATGAAGCCCCAGCACGAGCCACAACATGAAGGAGTCCTGAAAACATTAGGCTAAGAGGAAGAAACCTGTCACAAAAAGGCCACATATTAAATGATTTCAGTTATCTGAGATATCCAACTAAAGGTAATCCGTGGAGACAGAAAGCAGATTGGTGCCTGGCAGGGGGTGGGGGTAGGGGGTTCAAGAGAAACCGCTTCACGGGCACAGGGTTTCTTTTGGGGGTGATGAAAATGTTTCCAAGCTAGTAAGAGATGATGGTTGCACAACACTGTGAATGTACTAAATGCCACTGCATTGTTCACTTTAAAATGGTTAATTTTGGGGCTGCCTGGGTGGCTCAGTCGGTTCAGCGTCTGACTTCGGCTCAGGTCATGATCTTGTGGTTCGTGAGCTCAAGCCCTGCGTCGGGCTCTGTGCTGACAGCTCAGAGCCTGGAGCCTGCTTTGGATTCTGTGTGTGTGTGTGTCTCTCTCTCTGTCCCTCCCCCGCTTGCATTCTGTTTCTCTCTCTGTTAAAAATAAACATTAAAAAAAATTAAAAAAAAATATATATATAATGGTTAATTTTTGGTTGTGTGACTTTCTCCTCAATCAAAAGAAAAAAGAAAAAAAAAGACTGAGTAACCGCAGCCCTGATTGGATTCAGGGATTCTGGGATTCTCTTTCTCCTTCTCTTGCTGTGCCTCCCTCTCTCAAAATAAATCAACTTAAAAAAAAAAAGTGGCCCTCTTTAGTTTCCAGGTTTAACTCAACTTTTGTGCCTTTCCTACAATTTCTTCCCTACCTCCCACCCCACTGCCCTTAAGTCACTGCCGGGGAAAACAGGAGGTAGGAAATGAGGGCGGGGGTGGTGGGGTGGTGGGAATTGGTTGATTTAGAAGAATAAGAAAGCAGAGTGCAGCCTTAAGAAAACAGCTCCCAGTGTGTTTATTTTCCTGTCTGTGTGTCCCTCTTAGATTACAGGGATCCGTGGGGTGGTGACCATGTCTCGTCTGGGCTGTGTACCCACCTCGGGGGTTGTGCTTATTTTTGTGTTTTCAGTCTGCTGTCCTTGGCTGCAGGTCTTAGGGCTGGGATGTGTGGCGGTACCATTTATTGGAAGAAGAGAACTTTAGTCAGCGAGCCCGTCTGTGCAGGGCATAAGTGGAAGGTGGGCTTTGGGACTTCTCGACTTAGCCAGGAGCTGAATGTGGTGAGCTATAGTGCGTGTGGGTCCCTGGTGTCTCACGCCTCCCAGGCTCCTTTGAAAGAACCGCTTTCTCTAAAACCTGTGATTTTAAAATACGAGCAACAGGAGCACCTGGGTGGCTCAGGCGGTTGAGTGTCCGGCTTCAGCTCGATGATGGCTCACTATCTGACGGTTCGTGGGTTTGAGCCCGCATGGGGCTCTCTGCTGCCAGCGCAAAGCCTGCTTCAGATCCTCTGTCTCCCTCTCTCTCTGCCCCTCCCCCTCGCTCTCTCTCAAAAATAAATAAACAATAAACATTAAAGTATGAGCAGCCACTGAATTGGGGGCAAACTGACCTCAAGAGTAGGGACAAGAGTAGAATGCCCTCCCTCACCCTTGCATTCTTCTGCAAACCCTGCTGAATTCTGCCAGCTTCTTTTCACAAGCTCATTGATGAGAGATTTTCCGCTAAGAGATCGCATCTCTCTGATCGAGGCCCAGAAAACGTCTCCTGGGGACGTCGAGGGGAACCCATCACTTCGGGGCAGTTCCAGCATTGGAACGGTGGCCTGGTCACCTCCACTGATGAAACCCAGAGCCCTTCATGAGTCGTCAGCACGATGAGGGCAAGGGTCCTGTTCACAAAGGCAGCACAAAGGACAGCAAGACGTCGAGAGTGAGCTCAGCACCAGAAAAATGCAAATGACACCCCCCTACCTCCACCCAGAGAGATTTGGGAACCGGAATAATTGGGAAGACACACACTATGCTTTTGGGTAGGAACGCTAAATATTCTTTTTTTTTTTTTTTTTAATTTTTTTTTCAACGTTTATTTATTTTTGGGACAGAGAGAGACAGAGCATGAACAGGGGAGGGGCAGAGAGAGAGGGAGACACAGAATCGGAAACAGGCTCCAGGCTCTGAGCCATCAGCCCAGAGCCCGACGCGGGGCTCGAACTCACGGACCGCGAGATCGTGACCTGGCTGAAGTCGGACGCTCAACCGACTGCGCCGCCCAGGCGCCCCAAGAACACTAAATATTCTGAAGAGAGCAATTGTTATCATTTTGGCACAAAATATAAGCCCAAAATCCCAATGGAATTTTGAGAATTTGAGAAAAAATGTTCTAAAGGACACCTGGAAGAGAAAACATGCAAGAAGGTCAAACAGGGGCACTTGGGAGGCTCAGTTGGTTGTATCCGACTTCGGCTCCGGTCACGATCTCACGGCTTGTGAGGTTGAGCCTCGCGTCAGGCTCTGTGCTGACAGCTCGGAGCCTGGAGCCTGCTTCGGATTCTGTGTCTCCCCCTCTCTCTGCCCCTCCCCTGCTCACGCTCTGTGTCTCTCTGTCTCTCAATAATAAATAAATATTAAAAAAAAGAAAAAAGAGGAAACCAATACATCAGAGTTTTACTTGTATACCTCCATCCACCATGTTTCAGGAGGGGAAGCTTGGTCATTGAAAGGAATTGATCAAATCTAAAGAGCAAAACTCTGAAGCTCACTTAACTTCTCAGCCTTCCCTAAATCTTTAGCTGCAGGTTGAACAAGGTGCCCTGAGTTGGCTGGCCTGGCTCACCTGGGCCAGTGTCTCTAGCCAGTCTGGGAGGCCTTGAGCTTCTGGGGCGATCCCACCGCTCCAGGGTGAGGCATCTGGTGACTCAGCCAGATGGAGTGACTCATGGACCAGTCTTGGGGATGAGCCATTGGGCGGTGACCGGGGACGCTCCGAGAGGCTCCACCAGGGAGGAAGATGCTATTTTCTAGAGCTGAGTGGGGAGCAGTAGTTTCCTCAGATAATGGAACTAGTCCCTCTTAGAAGAGGGGTTCTGATGTTTGGGGGCTTTCTAAGGGAAACAGACCATTAGGATAGAGGTCCTGCTAAGCTCATTCTTTTAAAAAAAAAAAAGAATTCATTTTGGGGGCACCTGGGTGTCTCAGTGGTTAAGAGTCTGACTTCGGCTCAGGTCATGATCTCATGGTTGGTGAGTTTGGGCTGTGCACTCTCTCTCTCTCTCTCAAAATAAATAACATTAAAAAAAATAATAATAGCATAAGCAATTTAAAAGAACAATATCGGGGCACCTGGCTGGCTCAGTCACTAGAGCATGTGACTCTTGATCTCGGAGTCATGAATTCAAGCCCCATGTTAAGCGTAGAGATCACCTAAAAATAAAATGTTTAAAAGGAAGATAACAAAAAGAGGAGACTCAAATTACAGAGATAAAGATGAAAAAAAAAATGGAATAAGCCAAAGTAGGATGGATGAACCAGAACAAAATGGCATACTCAAAAATCTAGAATTCACAGTTATGAATTACTTTTAAAATAAAGCACTAAATATTCTCAATAAAGATGAGAACAGAGTATGAGCAAATGACTTTCTAGTGCGTTCTGTGGACGTGAAGTACTGTCTCCTGCTGGGGCTCTAGGGGGCGATGTGTGCATGTGTGTGCATGGTGCTGTTAGGGACTTCTGAGCCCGACCCCCAAGAACGCACACCCGAGAGGTCTGGTGGGGGACCCTGAGGTGAGTGGAGGCCCAGCCCTGACCTCCGGGGGGGGGGGGGAGGCTGGACAAGGGTCAAGAGTCGGTTTGCCTCGCTGTTGCCTCGTGATGGAATGATCCCATTGCGTCTCTGTGCGTCATTTTCCTCACTTGCTGATGGCGCCCCTCTCCTGATGGGCCTTACATTTTAATGGGTGGAAAAATAAATAAGTAAGCAAACTACTAGTGGGCAGCATTTGTATTTTAATGAAGTGGAAAGAGTGCTGGGCATCACGAGCCAGGCCCGGGAACCTGCCCACCTGGTGGTTCTGAGTATGAACTGATGTGATGCAGGTGAATTAAAAGTGCACATACGCGTAACGGGCAAGGCGGATGAGGTTGGGCATCCCTCGGGGAGGGGATGGGGGCGGAGATCTGTCTGCCCCCGGGAGGTGGGCCCTCTCTCCCCGCCCCCACCCCCATCCCCCTAGCGCTTCGGCCCCTCAGCCCAGCTTGCCCGTCCTCATCCTCCCATCTCCCTTCCCCAGGTGGGCCTTGACCCAGGATGGCTGAACCCCGCCAGGACTTCACCGTGATGGATGATCATGCTGGGACGTACGGGACGGGGGAGAGGAAAGACCTCCCCTCTCAGGGGAGCTACACCCTAATGCAAGACCACGAGGGTGACGTGGACCAGGGCTTGAAAGGTGAGTGCGCAGCCACGCATGCGCAACAGGTGCCTGGGGGAGGGGGCGGGGCGGGGTTGGCGTGGGTGGGTGGCCGCCAACCTGCTTGCTCAGGAAGGGGCTGGCCCGAAACAACAAGCTCTTGAAAGGAATTTTAAATACTTGATTGTGTTGGGTTGTCAGTAGAGTGAAGCCTCATAATTTGAAAGGGCCAAGATGACTCAAAATGTGAGGCCGTTTGAAATGTACCCTTCCAAAGAAGAGTCTGGCACGTGTGTGGACAGTGGCATGACAAAGATTGTAAGGGGCCTGTCAGTCTGATTAATACCCGGTGCTCTCTTGAGTCTTTAGCCCAATCTATTCACCTTTAGATCAACAGCATTCATGAACATGAAAAATACTGGGCTTTGTATCTTATTTTTATCTCCTCCTTAAGAGCCTGTCTGGGCCCTCTTTCAGCAAGGTCAGCGCTGAGATTCCTGCTATACCTATACTAACAAACTGGATCCTCTAAACCTCTAAATATTCTTTTTTTATTTTTAAGTTTAGTTATTTATTTTCAGAGAGAGAGCGCAAGAGTGCACAAGTGGGGGAGGGGCATAAAGAGAGAGGGAGAGGGAGAGAATGCCACGCAGGCTCCTTGCTGTCAGCGCAGAGCCCGACACAGGGCTTGAACTGATGAACTGTGAGATCGTGACCTGAGCCGGGCCCTTAACCGACTGAGCCACCCGGGCGCCCCTAAACCCCTAGATATTCTATAATACAGTCTTTGGGCCAAGTTTTCTCGACTTCCTCCTCTCCCCCACCAAACACCTGTGTTTCATGTCCACGGAGTTTGGGGAGTCCCATGGAGGGCACCAAGCCCTCTCTCCTGCTTCTCATGCTGTCCTCTCTGTCATTGCCAAGTGATACCCAGTGTAAGAAGACCTCCATTCCTGCCCTCCAGACCCATTCCTGAGGAGACAAAATAGCAAACAGCCTGCTATTCTCTTTCAGTGCTAAAAATAATAAAAATACTTTGCACCTTGAGGTGTGGAGCAGTGGCTGGAGGCGGTGGGGCTCCAAAGTGGGAAGGGTGCTTTTCTGGGTGCATCTGTCTGGGAAGGTTGCCTGCAGGAGGTAGGGTCACCAAGAGGACCCCTGGGTTGGGGGAGTACGAGGAATGATAGTCCCTGCTCGCAGGACTCATTGTGGGGCCTGGTTTCAAAGGCGACTTCTGTCTCTCTGTTGAAGCAGAGAGCGTAGGAGTCAGAGGAACCTGGGAATCAGACAGGTGGGCTCCTGGCTGGTAAAGGAAGAGTGGATATACTGTCCCGGGGAGCTCAGAGGCTGCCCTCTGGCCTTCTTGGGGCCTCCCAGCCCCAGGTGCTGGGGGAGGGGAGTGGGGGGAAATACCCGCACCAGCCAAGTGTCCCAGGGGGCCAGATCTGCCCTCTGGGTGTCAGGCTCCAAATGGTGGTGAGAAATGTACGTCCTTACCTCTCCCAGGCCATAGCCTGGCTCCAGCCAGAGCTGCTAAGGTGCAGCTCCCATGGAGAGCAGTGAGGAAATCTGCTTTCTCCTTTGAGTCCTGCTGGGTGCCCTTCCTCCCTTTGTCCCCCACTCCGTTCCCCCCACCCCCGCACCCCGTCTCCTCCTCTCCCACGGTCTCCTTTTCCTTCTTCCCTGTTTCCCTTCTTGCCTTGATTTTCTTTCCCCTGCTGTCCCCCTCCACCCCCGTGGCTCTACAGCCCCTTCCCATTTTCTCTCCCCACCCCGACCCCAGCCATGTGGAATGAAGGGTGCTGGCCCCCAGGACCTCGATCCCAAAGGTTAGTGGCACGCCGCTTTCTCCCTGCAGCCCTGCCTGGCAGAGGCAGCTTGGGGTGGGAGCCAGAATTTGCCTTGTTCCCTGATCCCCTGATCCCCTGACCCCTTGACCCCCTCATTGGGGCCCTGAGAGCTCCTTCTTCTGAGGACCTGAGCCCACACATCCACGTGCAAGTCTGTGTTCTGCGTCATGATGACCATTGCCGCTTCCACAGTCAAGTGTCCCAATTTGGGTGATAAAGTTTATGGCCACCCTGTTTATAAGGGAACTTCCTTAAAATGGTAATTGGGGCATTTTTCTAGAACTCTAGGATTGCAAAGGCCTTCACCACCAGCGTCTCAGGCGATGCTCACAACAACTGCTGAGGGCAGATGTCACTTTCCTCGGTTGACAGATGACAAGTGGAGTTTCCTCTCTGAGGTCAAGGGCTGATATGCGGTGCTGCCCCATTAGAGGGACGTCTTCAGCTCCTTGTCATCTGTTTTGCCCCTTGTCACTCAGCCAGGTCCCCTTGGAACTTCCATTATTAAACCCTCATGGGTGGAATCCAACTTAGAATTCTGCCTGGTGTGAATTATGCCAGTGACATTCTGTTTAGGGTAGGCTGCTATTAAAAATTAAATTTAAAATACATACAGCGTTGCAACAACTATACCTAATAGTATAGGATGTTAATAGCTGGGGAAACTTGGTGTGGGGTATATTCTCTGTAGTAGCTTTGTAATTTTTTTTCCTATAAATCTAAAACTGTTCTTAAGTTAAAAGTTTGTTAAAAAAAAAAGGAAAAAAAAGTGTTTTTTACCATTCATATTTTTGGGGGGAGAAGTGAAATTCAATTTGTAAAGTTAGAACGAGTTTACAAGTTATTTTGTGTCTCAGAGTTGTCTAAGGTATGTTTGCTAAAACTACTCAATTCTTTAACATAAAACACGATCAGAAGTTCTGTGCTAAAACAAATATATGATATATGATATATGTGTGTGTGTGTGTGTGTGCAGATTTTAAGTTGCTAGCCTTTTTGTCACTGCTGTGAAAGGGAAACATTTGTAGATAGTTTGCTTAACTAAAGAGTGTACTTCCCAAGAAAGCAAGTGATACTTAAGAGATTTCCATCACTCCCATCAAATTTGTTCTTGCTTCTAAGGATTTAGGAGTGATTTCTATATGGGGCGTGAGCGGTATAACTTGGCAGAAGCTGTGTCACTTTACTAGCAACATTTTAGATAAGTGACAGACTATTTGGAATCATGACAAGAAACCACGTATAAGATACTAGAACAGAGAGTATCTGTGTGGAGGCTCAAAGTTGGACAAGGACTGGATACAGCCAAGAGCCTCCAGGTGGGTGAGGTGACAGGTGATTAACTGGTAGAGGAGTGCACCCTAAGGAATTAAAAGGTGTTTAAGGGTTAACTTGTTAGATCTTCCAGCTAAGACGTTCGGAAAAGGCTTCTTCCTCCTCCTTTCTGTCCCTCCAAGAAATTTAATAAGGCTAATTCTAATGATAAGGATGGCAGGCTCCAGGACAGAGTGGGGGAGGGGCTGCTTGGGGGACAAGCATGCTTGGGGCGCTCTCCATATGCTCTTGTGCTCTGACAGTCAAGCCGGGTTAGTAATAACAAGACCCAGCACACGGTCTGCAGATGCTTTCTCGCCATTTGTCCGAAGCCTTCTCGAGGCAGTTTGCAGGTTTGTGTAAGCCCCAGGACCAGGGAGCTGTGGGTGTGCTGGAAATCTGGTTAGAATTGGTCCTTCTTTGGCTGGATGGTCGCCCCCAGGGCTGGGTATCCACTGGCGGCATTTTAGCAGTGGGTGTCGGATCTCTCAGTGCAGTGGAACACCGCTTGCCCTTTGTCGTCTTGGGGTTCTGCTTTGTACACAGGCCAGCCCCGCAGACCCTGCCCTCACCCCCAGGTGGAGTGGCTTTCCCGGGCTCCACCAGAGCCTCCTTGGCTTCGGATTCTGAAAGGGCAGTTGTCTCCGTAGGTAACTGTGGCTGACGTTTCAGGTGCGACTCCAGTCCTGCTGGTCAGTACTTGGAGACCTTTCTAGGAAACGAGCTGGGTGAAGTCCAGACACACGATCTGACTTCCAGTTAGAAGGCACTGCGTCTGCCCTTTTCAGAGGAAGGAGTTGGATCGGACTGGGTTTCCAGGCGTTCTACTTGTCGCCGATGAAGGGTTGCGCTCTCCCATGAGCCTCTCTCGGTCAGGAAAGACGCAGCAGCGGGCTTCGTAGTGTCGGCTGCCCTTTTGTCGGCATGAGGCCGAGTCTCTGCTGAAACCGCGGGCTGATTAAAAGGCAGTTTCTCCTCTTGTCCGGGAACGAGCACCTGCATCTTGGCCTGATGACCCTGCTGTGGGGACACCGTCGTGTCGGGATGGGGGTGGGACTGGTCCCCCTTGTGACTTTATCACGTGGCCACGCCCCATCCATCTGGGTCCCGCGCTGGGTGGTTTTCGGCTCCGAAAGACACTGCTCCCCATTTCCTCCTGCAGTCGGAAGGAGGGGTGGGGAGCGGCAGCCGTTCTGAGGGGCTCATTGTGTATGTTCCAGAGTCTCCCCTGCAGACCCCCGCTGATGATGGATCTGAGGAACCGGGCTCTGAAACCTCGGATGCTAAGAGCACGCCGACGGCAGAAGGTGGGCCCTCCTCTCCTTGCCTCACTGAGACAGCTCCTCCGTGCCTCCAGCCTGCGCTTAGCCGTGCTTTGAGCCCCGCGTGCCACCCTTCCCGGCTGCGTCCGCTGCTGCCTCTCCCGCTGGCTGACGGCCATGCTTGTTCGGTGCTTTGCAGGATGGGCTCAGGCCCGGGAATGTCACGGGAGCCAAGCCCTGCTTGGGCGCCTCGCTCTCCGGTGCCGTGTTTGGGCCCCTTCATCGTGTGTGTGCTTTGAGGCAGCCGCGTTTGGAGAGGCTGGGTCTGTGGCCGAGCGGGGCCCGAGCAGAGCTCCACAAAGCCCCTGCTCCGTGGCAGCTGTCCCCCCACCCCCC
The DNA here is from genome assembly GCF_016509475.1 of Prionailurus bengalensis. Lineage (NCBI taxonomy): Eukaryota > Metazoa > Chordata > Mammalia > Carnivora > Felidae > Prionailurus > Prionailurus bengalensis. The sequence goes on from NC_057347.1 coordinate 43,835,135, forward strand.
ACTCCTTCAGAAGCCCCCGCCCCCCTTGCTCGTCTCTCACGAGCCACCAGATCCCAGTGCAGCCATTTGGGTGAGAAAGGGGGCGGGTCGGTGCACATCTCCAAGCTCATACTTTGGGACCGATCTGGTCTAGTATCCTTCATTTCTTGGGCTCTCGGCATGGTCCAGGACTCTGGACCTTGGCCGAGGTGTGCATTCCAGCACGCCTTCTGACCTGTCCTCTCTAGACGTTTGGTGTCTAGGTTATTATAAAATTCCTCATGTATTTCCTGAAGAGCTCCTTGGTCCTGATTTTGACCACCTTTTCTTGCTTCCCTTCTGAGTCAGTCAACACTGCATTTGGTTTTAGGTAATGGAAAACCAAACTAGCTGGGGCCTAGATATGAAGAGGTTTGTTGGTCTCACTTAATAACATGTCTGGATGGCAGCAGGTCTCCAGCGTGATCAGTGCTCTTCTGTCTTTATCTTCTGCCATCTGTAGTGGTTGGATTATTGCCTCGTGGTTACAAGATGGCTGCTGCACTTCCAAGCATCACATCTGCCTTCCAAGCAAGAGGAAAGTAGCAAAGCCTGGCTAAAAGGGCCCTGAAATCAAATGTGTTTCCTTTTTATTAGGAAAGCAGTTTTCCTGCAAGCCCCGCCTAGCCGACTTCCGCTTATGTCTCATTGGCCAGAGCTGAGTCTCATGGCCACGCCTGGCTGTAAGGGGGAGGCCGGAATATGGAGCGTTTTGCTTTCCAGACTCATAAGTAGGAGAAATCAAGGGATAATGGCATTGAGAATGGCTCTTAAGTAACCAGTCTGACGTATCTGCCCTTCCATCCCCCCCCCCACCATTCATCCCCAGGGAGGTTCATGGTTCTCTTCTCAGTACTCTCCTCCTCCTGGCTCTGCCCATGACTTTGGAGGCTGTCACAAGACGAGAACGTGTCCCGGCATCTCCCCAAGTGTCCACCTTTGAATGACTTGAGAAAGTGCCTGCCAATTGCTTGGTGTAAGGGACCATCTGTGGGGGAGAAAGTAGGTGTGGCCCTGCCCCCCCCCCGGCGCCCCCCCCCCCCCCAGGTTCTCAGCCTAGTGAAGAGAATACCCAGGCCAAGTGTTCTTTGTGCTCCTTCTTAGAGCTGCTGATGCAAGACATTTCCCGCTGATCTGGTTAGGACAGTTTTGCAAGTTGCTACCTCCCTGAGGTCGTCAAACACTAATGCCAGACTTCATAGCAGCCTCCCAAATCATGGTTGTCAGTGGCCCCATCAACATTATTCTGGAAGGATCTTCCAACCAAGTCTTGCTGCACTCTGGATCCTGTACATGTGTGGGCCCCGAGAGTTTCCACCCCCTCCCCACGAGGAAGGGGACTCTGCTGGGGCTGGGCTTGGCCAGGCGACTCCGCCTGCTCCCGAGACGACCGTGATTCAAATGGATTCCATTTGACTAAATTGACTCGGACTCTTGGAAAGCTTTCAAAGCTGACAACTCCTTATGTCTGCCTGGAACAGCCTGGGAGTATGCCAGGGCACTGCTTGGGGAGGACTGCTGAATTGGAAGGTGCTCACCTTGATGAGAGGCTGACAGCAGCTCCTGGTGGTGGGTTTTTAACTGTGGCCTCTGCTCTGCAGGTGGACCATCTGTTAAGCCTGTTGTCAAGCACCCAGCTCTGGACGGGACCAGCCTGTTCATTGCCACCTGGGGGAGTCTGTGCTTTTAACCGTGAGTCACGGACTCACAGGACAGGGGGCTTAGAGCTGGACGAGAACTTGAAGGTCACCTGGCCGTGATATTCCCATTTTGCAGATGAGGAAACTGAGACCCAAAGGGCAGAGGTCTTGCTCAAAGCCTCACGGCCATCTGATTTTAGACATTTCCTCTTTAAAACACCTGGGCCCGTCCCCGGCAGTCTCTTCTGCTGCAGCGTCCACACGGGGGCTGTCCACGGCAGATGGCCTGGGCATCTCATGAGGCGGTGCCACCAAGCAAGATACTCATGTGCTTCCTGGGGAAACATCAGGCAGGGGCGCGGCTCTGGGTGTTGCTTTGTGGTGTTGCTTTTTGCATGCCGCCGAGTCCCCTCCTGCCTCCCCGCCCCTGCCTGCTCCCACTCGAGAAGTAAGGTGAGGGGCTTGGCCTGGCTTTCCTAGCCTCCTTAAGGCGACTCTCGGTTTCCAGACGCGACAGCGCCCTTAGTGGATGAGGGAGCCCCCGGCGAGCAGGCGGCCGCTCAGCCCCACACGGAGATCCCAGAAGGAACCACAGGTGAGGGTGACTCTCGTGGCTGGGTGGAGGCGGCCCTGGCCGGGTGCCCGGCCGCCCTGCAAGGAGGAGTGGGTGCGAATAGGGGTTATGCTGTCTCCCAGCGAGGCAGCAACGTGGGAGGACTCCCGGTTTCTGGGAATCTTGGGTCATTCCAATCTTGGTGCCTTGATGGCCGATGGCTTCCGTGGCTGCCCGCCAGCCTCCCAGAGGAGGGAGTATCTTCTGGATTCTGTCCAGCTTCTCCCTCCATCTCAGCCGGCACATCAGCTCCAAGCTCTCTGCAGGGTCCTCCAAGGCAGGCTGGTGTCAGATCACCCCTGGGCTCAGTCCACCTTCCTGCTGGGGCTCTGCCCAGTGACAGGGTCACCTCCTAACAGACAGTTTACCGCCTGGGGCACCCAAGCGTGTGGCAAGGTCTCATGACTGACCCACGCCTTTGGAGGATCTTAATGGGACAGCCCCTAGGGAGCTCAGCAGTGTGACCTAGCATCCATTTCTAGAACTAGCTTTTTCAACGTATCTGCATCGAAGAGGCGTGACGAGACCGTCCTGTCAGCACAGATGATGGGGGTCGCGCAGACAGGGCACCTACCAGAAATGGTGGTGGCCTCCAGCCCCCTGGGACCCTTAGGAAACGGCTCGCTCAGCCCAGAGCTCTGGCCGCCGTCCCCCTTCTGGTAATGTTCTTTGTGCTTATGTAAATGCTCAGCTGTTGGCTTCTGGATTGGGAGGGCACTGAAGAAGATGTGCAGAAGAGTTCCAGACAGGATGTCACCAGCACTGGAGAATGGGGAAAACGTCCCCAGACAGGAGTCTTGTTTCCTTCCTGAAGACGGTGCTCACAGCAGCTTTTTGGGAAACTGCAGCTTTTTCTCGGGGCTCCATTTGTTGAGAACCCCCATGCAGAGGTCCAGCGGCAACCGCCCCCTCCCTCCACTCGTCAGAACTGTTTCTGCTTTGTGAGTTGGTCTTTTGAGATGGATGGAGGCGTATTCTTGAAGCTGGATGGCCCTCGTCCTTGACAGTGAAGGTCGTTTGAAGGCTGAACAACGATGAACTCTTGGATAACCTGATTTTTGTACCCCACCCCCACCCCTGTGCCTGTATAGTTTACTCAGTGGGAGAGCCCTTCCCCTCCAGGGTGAAAACTGTAGCCCGCTTCTGACTTTTTCATCACTGCTAAGCGATCAAAAGTACTTTAGTCTCGTCGCAAAACACCGTTTGCGAGTGCTGGTTAGAATGTCTGGTCCCATCCAGTAGCCCAAGCTCATTCAGGGTTGCAGCCCCCCACTTTGGGGCTGGGGAGGTGGAGGGGACGGGAGGCAGGAAAGTTCATCCTGGATTAGCACTACTGTGCGCGGCTTCACGCTCTCTGCAGCGTTTAACGTCGACTCTTTCTTTTGTGGGCACCTGTTTGGAATCCTTCCAGACTCCTCCATCCCAGTCATCCCCCAAAGGTCCCTCCCTCTGCCCTTGATTCCAGCAGGCACTTCGCTCTCTTCAGCCCCTTGGAATCTGAAGATCCCCTCCAGCCTTCTGCTGAAGTTGGCTTGCATCTACTGGCAGCCCACCGGCCATGGTCCAAGGCGCCTCCACAAGGCTGCCTCCCTGTGTCCATATTGGGTCTGTGGGAAACACAAGGGCATGCTTTGCCCAAGCAAACTTGGGGTGTGCAGACTGACCACAAGGCTGCAGCCACACCCTTCGCTCCGCCCCCAAAGCGGGGCCAGCCCATCTCTCCTCTGCTTTTTCCAGGTGGGATTCTGACAGCGGTCCGCCGTGTCGCTAACCACAGGGGATACGCACCAAGTGTCTCCGAGTGGTGCCTTGAAACCCTCCCTTTGGGGCTGAAGTGGGTGGTGGCCATGCAGCCCGTCCTCCACACTCCCAAGCCACCCTCTCCACCCTTTACATCTTCAACGAGTTAGGGAGGATTTAGATTCGGGGGGCTTTTTTTCAGCTGTTGACCTGGATGATGTGTAACCTAGTTTCGTCCTTGGTTAGGTGTCTTACATTCTTGAAACTTCTCCTTTGAGGCCTACTGGGGATGCGGTGTGGCCGCCCCACAGCAGGAATCCCTGCCTTGCTGGGATGGGAGCCCCTGCCTCTTGGGGCTTCAGGGATGCGGAAAGCCCGTGTAGTGATGTGATGGCCCAGCCACGGCCACACACCCTACCTCCTCCCTTTGGCCTCTCTGAGCACCTCCCTTGCTGGGAACTGGGGAGTGAGGGGGCGTCAGGGTTATCAGCAGCCTCCAGTGTCTGACACGCACCGGGGCCAGGATATTGCAATTCTGCACCCGTGTGTGAGTGCAGTGACCTCCCAGTGCCACAGCAGTGATGTCATTCCCATGTGTCCCCCACCCCCTTCCCCGTGTTCTCTGTCTCCAGGACTCTATGCCACTTAGCTAGACCTGCTGTCACTCTGAACCTTTCTACCACAGCCTCGTCAGAAACTCAGACAAAATCTGTGCTTGAAGCTGTCACTGTTTGACCTTGTGGGTGGCACAGTGTCAGCTTACGGGGGCCCCAGAGCAAGGTTGTGTTTATGATCTGGTGGTTGGGGAGCCCACTGCCAGTCCCCTCACGGCCCTCACTGCCGCTGTTCTGGGACAGCCAGCGGGCCAGTGTTTATAAGGCCATCATGCAGCTGTCCAGCGACCCAGAGAATCTTTCTTTTCCCTCCTCCATGCCCTCCACGGCAGGCCTGAGCTGGTGACTTGGCATTTCTGTTTTAGGCGTGAAATCATAACCATCTCAGGTCTGGGAGAAAAGACTCATGGCCCAGCCAGCAACTTGTAGGCATTCCTTAGGGGTGGTGGTTTCCCTGTCTCCATCCATCAGGGCATGCATGTTGGTTCTTCTGGAATCATGAGGCAAGTGCACGTCAATGTGTGCACCAACTTGCTTTATAAACTCTCTTCTACACAATTGTATCTGTTGTCCTGGAGCAATGTCCTGATTTTTCACGGCGCAGAGATTGGCATTGTGGTAAAGCTTACTGATTTTGTCACTGTTGATGATGTGATCTTCTTCATTTGGGGTGAGCCCAAGACACCCTAGACGCTGCTCACCCCCGGCCTCCTCCTAACCAGGTGGCAATTACTCCTGGCAGGTGGTTACAGGGGTTTGCGCAGTAGTTTGGAGAAAAGAACCTGGGGGCACTTCCCATACGCCTGGCATCTCACTAAACACAGTCATTCAAATTCTCGTTTTCACCCTCACCGCCGTCCTCTGAGACAAGCCGTTTTCATCACCTTGGGGGTCTGGGTGAGGAAACAGAGGCTCCGAGAGGTTAAGTAAATGGCGGTGGCTGGATGCGAACCCCAGCCTGACTCCACAGCCCACGCCTAGTGCTTTCCTGCACCCGGAGCGCCCCCAGAGCACTGGCTGGGGCTGGGAGTGCACCTGCCGCTCGGTAGTGGTTCCCGTGGTGATGGTTGAGCAGTAAACTGCTTCTCTGACCTCACCCACCCTGCGTGTCTTTGTTGAGTGGGGCACTCGGGACCCTGGGCCCACTGTGGAGAAGGTCTTTCCTACAGGATCATGGTCACCTGCAAAGTGTGTGGGGTTCATTTAGTAACCTGCTTTTGTAGACATTCCCAGCAATAATATTTGCAAAAAGCCAGAGGTTCAGCCCCTTGGTACTTACTCATAAGATGTGCCTTTCCTGAATGTTTTCAGAAAAATACTGGAAGATGCAAAGAACTTGGTTTCTGGCAAACAATAACTGTTTTTGCTTATATCTTCTTCATTTGTTGACACATAAACCAGCTGAAGAAGCAGGCATTGGAGACACCCCCAACCTGGAAGACCAAGCCGCCGGACATGTGACTCAAGGTCAGTGGGGTAGAATCGCCTACCACAACCTGGGGGTTAGGAGAAGGGAGATGGCAGCATTCAGATGGGCTCTACCCTGCAAAGAAAACTCGCACCTGGGCCCTAATTCATGGGTCCAGGAGGTTCTTATCAAAGATGGGCTAATCAGACATAGAAAGAACTCTAGACACACACACACACACACACACCTCTTTTTTTTTTTTTTTTCCTAACACTGTTTCTGAGTTATTCCTAAGGTATTTAGGGTCCTGAGAGAGGCTGGCCCTGTCCAGCCTGGGGAGTCAAGAAAGAGTGTCCAACAGAAACTCACATGTGTATGATAGGTGATTTTCTCCTCAGGCTGCCCTCTGGCCCTGTCCCAGGAGCAAGGCCTCAACCATATCTCCACCAAGCAATTTCTTTTTAACTTTCTTCTGTGCAACATTCAGACCTTATTATGATTTTTCTTCTCAGGGACCAAAACTGTGTTCAAGGAAACCAACTTTCTGTAATCATTTAGCCCAAATGTTTTAAGAACTTAACTTTATATTAAAGATTCCTTATCAGGGTGCCTGGGTGGCTCAGTGGGTTAAGCATCCGACTTCAGCTCAGGTTATGATCTCGTGGTCTGTGAGTTCGAGCCCACATTGGGATCTGTGCTGACAGCTCAGAGCCTGGAGCCTACTTCAGATTCTGTGTCTCCCTCTTTCTCTGCCCCCACTCACTCTCTCTCTCTCTCTCTCTCTCGAAAATAAATAAACATTAAAAAAAACTTAAAAAGAAAAAATTCCTTATCTCAGGAAATAGAGACCTCTGATATAATATGGCACTAGGTTCATTTTCTATCACCTGCTGCATCGATGAACTGGAGAGTCTACTGTATCATGTGGAACTTTCTAGACTGCCAGAGAGCTAGAAAGTCACTTTTTTTCTCTCCAGAAAGTGATACGGGATTTGTCCAACATCTAGTGCTGGCATTGGGGCCATCTGGCTTTAGGAAGACTCTGGGCCCGAAGAAGTGTTTCATTGAGGGTTGTTGGTTTTTTTTTAATGTGTATTTATTTTTGAGAGAGTGACAGGGCATGAGCAGGGGAGGGGCAGAGAAAGACAGAATCTGAAGCAGGCTCCGGGCTCTGGCGGGCTCCAGGGTCAAGCCGTCAGCACAGAGCTCGAACCCACGAGCCATGATATCATGATCTGAGCCAAAGTCGGACACTTAACCCCTTGAGCCACCCAGGCGCCCGTTGATTGCCCCATAGTGGGCTAACCTCATTTCGCATAGCAGGGAGAGGTGTGTTTTCACTCTTAGACTCACAGAGAGCTTCAGAAAATATTAGAAGGGATAATCAGTGTAAGGAAGAACCCCAGTCTGTGTGTTAAATAACTAGAACCCTGCCACCTGTTTCTTTCAGGTCATGATTTTCAGGCTTAGGTGAAATGAGAGGCTTTTATAACCACTGGAAATGACCATTTATTTCCATAGAAGTGGATTTGAGTTTTTTCTACAAATATTTATTACAGGCTAGGTCTTCATGTCCCTGCAACATATTCCATGCGATGAAAAGATCAGGCCAACATCTTTTGTGGAAACTTTGTTTTCATGCTCACTCAAATTTTAAAAAAAAAAATTTTTTTTAATGTTTATTTATTTTTGAGAGACAGAGTGTGAGAAGGGGGGAGGGGCAGAGAGAGGGAGACACAGAAACTGAAGCAGGCTCCAGGCTCTGAGCTGTCAGCATAGAGCTCGACACAGGGCTCAAACCCATGAACGGCGAGGTCATGACCTGAGCCAGAGTGAGATGTTTAACCAGCTGAGCCACTCAGGTGCCCCTGTGCTCACTCAATTTTTACATTTTTTTCCCATCAGTGGCCTAGAATCATGTAGCTATAAAGATGAACACCAGGTAGCCATTTGCAGTGGGAAGTTGGCACCAGATCTGGAAAACGTGGAGGTTTCTACCTCTGATCCTAAGGAGGACTTGATTAGGACTGCTGGTCCAAATTGATGAGCCCTGTTCCCTCCAGCGAAATCGGACATGCTCGCGATCCACAAACACACTTTATTTGCTAAAGGCCTGTAGTCAATTTTCAGATTTAGAAAAAGCCATCTAACAAAAGCATAGTTATTACATCTTACCCTTGCAGTTTCTGCTGCAGAAAGAAGGCCTCTGGTAGCCCATGTTCATGAATACCTGCCAGACAAGGACGTTTTAGGATGGCACTGCAGGAAGCAGAGTGTCAGATAAGGGAAGGCCTTACCCACGTCCTGTCACACGGAGGGGTAGACCTTTCTCCTGTGTCATGAAGACCAGGCCTCCTGACAGGGATGTGGGGGGAAAGTTTATCCAGAGTCCTGAGGCCTGCACACTGTTTGCCCAATATTGTTTACCTTGGACCACCCCCCCACCCCCCCGCCGCAAGATGATTGCTATGTTTATTACTTACTGAGCACTTGGTAGTATTCTAGGAACTGAATAGAATATTCTCCCAGCCTCACTCCTTCCTCCAGAAATATAGTTGCACGATGATCGGTTCGGTCAATACACACACGGTACAATCAAATATTGATGACTTTTCAAGACGTGTTCACTATTTATGTTTGGGGGCCTTTTTCTCTTTTTTTAATATTTATTCATTTATTTTGAGAGAGAGAGCACGTGAATGGAGGAAGGTCAGAGATAGAGGGGGAGAGAGAGAGAGACTCCCAAGCAGGCTCCAAGCACTGTCAGCACGGAGCCCGATTCAGGGCTCAATCCCATGAACCATGAGATCGTGACCTGAGCAGAAACCAAGAGTCAGATGCGCAACCGACTGAGCCACCCAGGCACCCCCCTCCTTGGTATCTTTTTTAATGAAGGTCATTCCAGGTCTTACAGTCTGTTAGAGAACAGTAACGTCCTGACCGAGAGCAACTTCTAGAAAGCTCTGGGAGGAAAGCCTTTGCCAGAAGGCAAGGATGCATGGCTCGTCTGGGAGGTGTGAAGACTAGCATCTGCCTCAGCCTCTGGTCTGTTGAGCTGGTTGGTTGCTGAGAAGCCATGGTGCTGAGGCACCTGCTCAGGTTGTCTGGTCCCTGCGTCTCTGTCGTTTGGGCTCTTCTTCCCAGCGGCTGATCAACGGTCCCAGTGAGGTGCTGCAGACCCTGCAGAAAGCAGAAATGAGCCTATTTTCCTGTTCACCAGGCAGCATTCCGTTGTTGGTCGTCGCTATGTGGCAGGCACCGTGGTTGATGGCAGGAACAGGAAATGAATGAGATCGTGATCACGAGGCCCTGGTGTCAGGGTGGGGGTGGAGGCGAGCCAACAGGCAGCTACAGACTCTGCCCGGGTGGGGAGAGAAGGCGGGCATGTGTTAGCCGTGCGTCCACAACCGCACATGCATTCTCCACCACCCTCCTCTCAGCTCTTCCAGTCCCCCAAATCTTTGGGGTTCTAGGTTTCGTTTAGAGGAATTGTATGGGTTGTCCTGCTGGAACCATATGGGAGGATTAAAGGGTGGGAATTAAAAAAAAAAAAGATGTTTATTAGGAGTACCACAGAGCATGCCTCTCCTGTCCTCAGTACACGGTCAGGTTCTTTAAGGAAGGTTCGCATGAACGCCACCGGGATGAGCCAGAAAGGGTGACGTGACCTCCACCAACCGCCAACTGTGTGACCATGTGAATGCGGTGGTCTCACGGGCTGGCGATGTCTTTGTCACGCAGGACCCTTTACGGCCACAGTGGTCTGCTGCACCTTATGCAAAAGGCCCGTACTTGACCCATGAGCCAGATAAATCTGAATTGTGCTTCTGTGTATAGGAACCTTACGGTTCCTGATGACGATAAATTGTGGATTTTCCAAATCTATCAGAGCGTGGAGCTTGAGGCTGGGTTGGTTTATGGGCACCCGCTGGTTTCATTTTTGCAAAAAGGGGAAACACAGAGAGAGGGAGGAAAAAGAGATTCTTGGGGCACTCAAGCCAGGTCCTATCTAGAGGCCAGAATCTTCAGGAAGCTCAGTGTCCCTGGAGAGAAGGAGAAGCTTCTGTGGCCTAGCGGATTCAGCACAAGGCAGCCCTGGATGCTGACGTGCTCCGAGGCCACCCAGAGCCGGTGACAGAGGGATAATGCTGGTGCCAGAGGGGCTGTAGAGGTCACCAGGTCCAGCACCCCTATTGCAGATGAGAAAACTGAGGCACAGAGAGGGGAGGTGCTCACCCAGTGTCACCCAATGAGTCAGTGTTAGGTAAGCCAATAGAGCTTTCATTCTGAGCAAAGGAAAACAACAAAGATGAGCCCAGAGCCCGCATTCCTCGTTCTTTGTTAGTTGGCCTCGTGATGCTGTTTAAACGTCCTTTTCTTATTTCAAGAGCGCGTTCCTTCTCTTAAACAATTAATGCATCCTTGCCAACCATTTGCCATTGCTGCCTCTTCAAACCCAGAGGAGTTGAGAGTTTCCAGCCAGCAGAGGGAGGTACCTTCGAGGCCCTTGGCCAATGTGTTTAGCTCTCAGGATCAGCCTGACCACGGCAGAGAAGCTTCCGGGGCCTCCGTGCTGCCTGTGGGGGAGAAACAGCCAGAGGCCCCTGTCCTAGTGGTCTCCCACCATTCCCAGCATCATCCCATCTGCCAACCGCCTTCGCCAACAGGCGGCCCTCAGGAGCCCCACCAGGAGTGGGGACCAAAACCAGGGGATGGGGTCGAGGGGGGTCTGGCCTTTCCAAAGCCCGCCTCCCCTGGATATCTCCACACGGAGCCTGGGAGTGTCAAGGTTGTGCAGGAGATCCTCCTTGGGGAGCCAGGGCACCAGAGAGGTGAGGCCGCCGACCTGGGCACCCCAGGTCTGCCCCGCCAGCACGCGCCCGGGGCCCCCATCCTGCCTCATGGCCCAAGGGAGGCCACACACCAGCCTTCAGGGACAGAACCAGAGGACACAGAGGGAAGTCGTCATGACGCGGAGCTACTGGAGTACCAGCTTGTGGGAGATCTGCACCAGGAGGGGCCACCTCTGAAGGGGGACCGTGGCAAAGAGAGGCGGGGGGGCAAGGATGTCGATGAAGACCGCGATGCGGACGAGTCCTCGCCCCAGGACTCCCCTCGCTCCCACGTCGCCCCAGGTCTGCAGAGCTCCCCAGTCCGAGGCGGGCCACCCCCCCAGACAGTTTCCAGAGGAGCCACTGGCTTGTCCGGCTTTGCAGCTGAGGGTGCCATCCGCCTCCCTGTCGATTTCCTCTCCCAAGTTTCCACAGAGATCGAGGCCTCAGAGCCCCCCGGGCCCGGTGCAGGGCCCACGGCGGAAGGGCAGGACACGCCCCCCGGGTTCACCTTCCACGTGGAAATCAAAGCCAACGTGCAGAAGGAACAGGCACGTTCAGAGGTGGATTTGGAAGGGGCTGCACTTCCCGGCCCCCCTGGAGAGGAGCAAGAGCCCCAGGGCCCTCCTGAGGGAGAGGACACAAAAAAGTCGGACCTTCCAGAACCGTCCGAAAAGCAGCCTGCAGCTGTTCTGCCAGGGAAGCCCATCAGCCGGGTCCCTCAACTCAAAGGTCTGTGTCTTGGGCTCCTTCGCTCCTTCCTGGTGACCTCGTGTGCCACCCAGGCTGCGGGCACTGCCACCAAGCTTCCGGCCCTTCCTTGAGTCCTGCTGCTTCCGAGGTTCCCAGAGAGAACCACTCAACCGACCAGCCGGGCACTGCTGCGCACCCTCCCGTGGCCTCCTCCTGCCCCTCAGGCTCTGGTAGCACGTGCTGCTCTCACGCTTGCCCGCCATGTTGCATGTCACCAACACCCGCCCAGCGCTTTCCGCCCCGTTCGTTTCTCTGGCCACTTGAATTACAACGGTCCTCCAGCCCCCAGCTGGTTGGCGTGCCGCCCTCCCCAGGGCGGATAACAGCCGGTTCACTTATGTGCCCTAAATTCATTGTCTAGAACCCTCCCAGCCCTTCCAAGGGGGCATAAGGAGCCCTGCTCTGCAAATGAGGAAAGTGAGGCTCAGAGAGGGAACGTAACTTGCTGAGGGCCACCAAGCAGTAAGTGACAGAGCCACATTCACAATCCGGGCGTGTCTGCTGTGCACGTCACACTCTTCCCTGGTCAGCACAGCACCTTCTGGAAGGTTCTCTGAGCCCAGAGACACAGAGGCCGTGAGCCTGGCCTGTGCTGCTCTTGTCAGTGGACAACACATCACATACAGCACACGACACACGTATGAGGATTTGGGGGCAGGCGAGAGCCTGTGCTGAGCCTTCGGTTTAACAGCCCCCACCCTTACCCGCCCTGCCTTGCGGCAGGGGAGACAATGAGCAGAAACAAACATTCCTGTCCAGAATCTTCTCCTCCTCCCCCGCCCTCGGCAGAGCCCGGGGAACCCTGTGCTGGGATTGCAGGGGCCTCAGCCCCAGCCCACTCTACCAGAGCAGCCCTTGGGGAGCCGGAGAGGTGGGAGGGGAGGTTCCCCCATGTTGGGGTCTCTGTGTCCTGTCAGGAAGATGAGGAGGCCAGAGGAGGCCTCCAGGCTACAAGTTGGGCGCATTCATACCTTTAGGTCCTCTCGCGTGTTTGGAGGGCCCAGAACTGGGTGTTACTTGCGCCATCCATTGCAAACCTCTATTCGATTTTTATTAGATTTTACTTGTCAAGAGAACTTAGAAATGTTGTAAATAAAGGAACCTGTATTAAAGTTGAAGACCAAAAAAAGAAATCATATATCTTATTTTAAGATACCCTAAATTCCAAAATACTAGGGGACAAATACCTGTGATGTGGCAGATTATAAGGGCGTTTCCTGAAATGGTGTTTTAATGAACACTAGCTATCGATAGATGTACCCAGGGGAAAAAGAGTTCCATGGTCCGATTAGTCTGGGAAAAACAGGCTAAGCCAAGTGAAGCGAGGTTTGCTGCAGCAGGACTTGTCAGAACCTTTAATATTCGGTTGCACATTATGACCCTCTGAGAAAGATACAGAGTATGGATTTCCCAAATTTATGTGATCCCACCTGCTAACATCTCCTGGAAGAGGACCCGTTCAGTAGCACCCGATTTGGGAAGTGCATATTTAGCAGCTGCTTTTGTTGTGACATGGTGGCCGTGGTTGATTTGGGCAAAAGATGTGAATCCAGTCTACCTGGGTCTCTTATGAAAACGCATATTCCTAAGCCCCACCTTACGCTTACAAGTCTTGGGTGGGCCCAGGAATCTGTGTTTTTTCAACCTGTCCCAGTGGTGCTGCTGAGCAGTACGTTGTGCAGATCTCTGGGCTAGATTATCAGTTCGGGTCACTCTAGAAATCCAGGCTCCAGTAGCCAGTGTGAACCTCCAAGAGACCCCATTGGCCTTTTGGCGGGGGGAATATGATATTGAAACCAAAGATGAAAATCTATCCTCAATTGTCAACAAAGAACGTCAACCGAAGGAAAAGATGGGTTAGAGATGGTGCTGGTGGACCTGTGGTTTCACCAAGGGGTGCGGCTTTTACACACAGAAGCTGGCAGTGGTTTGTTTCCAAACTCCAGAGATGATCTGCTAAGATGTTTGACAGTAATTAGTTTGTAGCTAATTTGGGAAAATGGCAAGGATTTCCATTGGACAATGGAAATTTTCCTCCCCTTGGGAGGGCCTGTAGGTGGCAGTAAGACCTTCCCGGGCTGGTGTGGAGTGGGCTTGTCAGGGGGCAGCTGGGGCTGGCGACTGTAGCCTCCATTAGTGAGGGACAGGCTCTGGGCAGACAACTCACTTACCCTGACCCTTGGGTGACAGCATGAGTGTGTGTGGGGGGGTCCTACAGAAGGTCGGAGCATAGCTGAGCTTCCCCATCTGTGGCCCTGGGGCCTCCAAATGCCCCTCCTTGGCATGGAGGTGGTCCCTGCTGGAGGAGGTTGACCCTGGCTAAGACAGGAAAGGAGCCCGTGAGATGGGTCTGTGCTGTCTCCGATCCTGATTTGCCCCCGTGTCCGCGTGTGCCTGGAACAAGTTTTCACTGCACCCCCTCTGCATGTCCCCACCCTCGGCCAGCCTGCTCCAAGCAATGACCCCAGTGTGCTGTGTTGATACTAACAACGAGAGACAGATTGAAGGGGAAAGAAAATCAACTGAATGCCCACCAAGCCCAGCTGAACCAAACACGTTGCACTGATCCCGAGAAATCAGCGTTGACTACGTCCGGCTCTTTCTGGGAGCTGTGCAAATGGGGGTAACTTACATTCTCATTTTGTATCTTATCAGCTCGCATGGTCAGTAAAGGCAGAGATGGGACGGGAGCTGATGACAAAAAAGCCAAGGTAAGCTGATGAAACCGTGAGCCTCTGCCAACATCCAGTTTATCGAGAAGCCATGCTTGTCTGAATTAATTTCTATATGTAACACGTGCAGAGCATCTGCCGCGGAAGGATGACTGTCATTAAAAGTGCTTTGTAGTTTCATGCAAACTTTTCAAGTTCCAGCATTTATCCATTTTGATGCTTCTGCCAGGGAAGGGCGGTCGGCAGGTTCATGAGTAAGAGCTCCTAACTGCAATGCCATTAGCAGAATTGAAATGCGATGTTCACAGTAAACGAAGATACATTTGAATTTTCTGCAGTAAAGTTTGAATCTTACACTACCCACTGCAGATCTAGGATCAGCAAACATATATGTACACACACACACACACACATATTTAAGGTGTATAGAGAATATCATTTACTCAGGTGGCTGAGGGAGTGTTGATCAAGGAAGTGACCTCTCACCTAAGGTAGAGGGTTCTGGAAAAGCCCAAGAAAAGAGGACCAGTGAGGTAGGCCGTGAAGGAAAGGTAAAGGAGGGTTGCCGAGGCAGAGGTGGGAGCAGCATTCTGAGGAGTGGGAACAGCACAGCAAAACCCGGAAGCATGAGGAAATGATGCATGCTTTCAGAACTCTAAGCAGATGGGTTGGTTGATTGGTGTGGAGTGCCAGGAGGGGCTGACGACGCTGGGAAGGATAGTCGAGGAGGGAAATGCGATACACGCCCCTGAATGCTAAGTGGACACGTGGTGCAGTAGACGCCATCTTGAAATCTTGCCATGGGGCCAGTTTGACGTTAACTTTGGTCGGTCTTCAGAAACCAACCCGAGGAACCGTGAATGAAGCTCCTGCTCGCACCAAAAATGCATCCACGGCCATGCTGGCTTTCTCAGGGCTTTCTGTCAGTTGTCGTTTCCTCCCTTAATGACTTTGCATCCTGGAAAATTCTTCTGTCACTGGACAGTAAGGTTTCCCCAAGAAAATCCCCCTGTGGCTCTAGGCGAAGACCTAGTTTTCTTAAAGGCATCTAAAATTTCCAGTATAAATTCTGCCTGAAGCGTCTGGGTCCTAACTTGTCCCAGAGCCTCGATGGGGTCTTCAGATGCCGAGTGTAGCCCTAGGAGTTGGGTGGCATGTGTTTTGCCTGCCCTGTAGGAAGTCTGGGTTTGCCATCACCAGACCCCCTGATGAGGCAGCCGGGAGCTGCCCTAGGCCGTAGCTGTTAGGCAGTCGTGATGCACATTAGGGGAATCCCAGCCTCGTGCGTGCATGCCTTCCTTTCTTCATGCATTTGCACGCTTGGGTAAGACATCCCCGCCCTGGACACCGAAGGGTCAGTTCTTTCAGGAACCTTGGCCAGGTGGGGAGTGCTGTTGGCAGAAGGGGGCTTGTGCAGCTGGAGAAGGAGGAGTATCCACCCGCAACCTTCCTTGTCACCAGCTCCAGGACCTCGGCCTGTGTCCCTCCCCCCACACCTTTCCCCACCCCTCAGGCCTCCTCCTCACCATGGCTGGCTGGCACAGAGGGCCTCAGCCATTTGGGGGGATGGGGGTCCAAGGCCAATGAGGAAACACAACCAAGAAGCCTAATGAAGTCTGTGGTCAGGACCCTGCTTGGTAATTCTGACTTCCTCTCTGAAACACATCTGGACTAGGCCTCTGGGTTTTATGCCTGAAGGTGTGACCCCTCCTCCTCCCAGCTCACCTCCTCCAGGCGACCAAGTTTCCCAGTCAGAATACCCCA
This sequence comes from Prionailurus bengalensis, assembly GCF_016509475.1. Taxonomy (NCBI): domain Eukaryota; kingdom Metazoa; phylum Chordata; class Mammalia; order Carnivora; family Felidae; genus Prionailurus; species Prionailurus bengalensis. The sequence goes on from NC_057347.1 coordinate 43,851,189, forward strand.
GAGCCAGTTAGGACAAGTAATCGTCAATCAGTTTCCCTCTCCTGCAAGGGGCAGCTCCGTCCGTGAGGTCATCTGCTCCACTGACCAGGCTGTATCCTTAGGTAGAGTGTGTTCAAGAGTGAACACTGGCCAGATGAAGATTCGCCAGATAGTGTTAAGATACGTTTTGTTTGAGACGTTAATCAGAAAGTGTGTGTGTGTGTGTGTGTGTGTGACCTGAGGTATGAGACAGAATCTTTAAGACTTGGAGCAAGCACAGTCGTGATTTTAGCAAGCATGATACTCTCAGTATGGCAGAAGGCGGCCAAGGATTAGCAGGCCGGCATGAGTTCCTCACCTGGAATTTAGCAGAAAGTGGGGCCCTTCTGACCTATGACACATTGGGGATGTTTTCTTGAAAAACACCCTAAGAATCATATGCTTTGGCAATCTCCATTAACTCTTTGGGCATGAAACACCTTTAAACCAGTGGTCTCCAAAGTGGGGGTGGTGGGGGGCAGCCCAAGAAGGTCCAATGGGCTAAAGAACATTCTAGAACTTCCATTGGGTTTTTTTTTCCTCTTCTCGTTTAAAAGTTCTGTCATACATAAGTTTTTTAATATACATCCTATGTTGGCATCATAGTATACATATTTCACTGATAAGTATGAGGACGTTAGGGTGTGTGGCCGCTTTCTGTTCTTAGGGACGAGAAGGGTGGATAAGGGTACGTGATCCACACAGTTTGGAGATCACTGCTTTAAACCATGACCTGCCATGTTTATTTTTAGTTACTGTCCTTTTTCAGTTTGTTCCCCTCCCCCATGTGCTGACTTTTATTTTGATTTTATTTATGTTTATGTTTAAGACATCCACACCTTCCTCTGCTAAAACCCTGAAAAATAGGCCTTGCCTTAGCCCCAAACGCCCCACTCCTGGTAGCTCAGACCCTTTGATCAAACCCTCCAGCCCTGCCGTGTGCCCAGAGTCATCTTCCTCTCCTAAACACGTCTCTTCTGTCACACCCCGAACTGGCAGTTCTGGAGCAAAGGAGATGAAAGTCAAGGTAAGGAAACCACCTTTGAAAAGAATCAGGCTGCTCTCATATGGTTTTCAGATGTGTGTTGTTTTTAGCCACAAAGACCTTCCTTCGGATAAACTCTTACCTGGAAGCACCGTGTAGAGCAAAGACAAGTCTGGTTGAAAGGGGAAAGGGGGGCGTGGCACCATTTTTCTCCGCTTCCGTTAGTCCCTCAGAGCAGCCCCCACAGCACCCCATGGGATTTGAAAATCCCCGCCCTTTGGCACTGGAGAGAGCTTCCAGATTGCCCTCATTTGGGTTGGACACAGCATTGCTTGTCCCACAAGGTCACTCCTCTGCTGAACCATCTTGTGGTCTTTGGTGAATGTCCGTTTCTTTTTTGAGTTTGCGTTATGTGTCAAGGTCAAAGCCAGTAACTGCCCGCAGTCAGCAGGCTGTGCCTGGGGGCTCTGGACCTTTGGCCGGTGGGCCGATTGGTGCTGGTGTTCACCCCGCCAAAGGCTCTCAGCACACTCAGGAGTCACTGAAACCTGAGGGCTGTTTGGGAGAGAAGAAAACAATGACCTAGCTCTGTTAGCGCTCGAGGTCAGGTTCATCGGTGTCTCCGCGGCTCTCTGGTGAAACCAACCACCATCAGTCAGATAAATAAATCCCTACAGAGAATCAGAAAGTGGCTGTCCATATAGGAGTGTCCTGCCCATGATGGGCCCTGGGTGGATAAAGAGCTTGATCCTCACTATAAGCCCTGTTGTGTTTTTTATGGAACACATTAGCACAACTCATGCTGATGCCTGTTGTGGAAAATGGTAGTCAGGGCATGTGGCGTTTGGGTGGGGCTGTGGGTTGGTGTACCGGCAAACCCATGAGACTGTAGAAAACATTTGTCGCATCCTAGTAGGCGAAGGGTCGTTTTGGATCTTAGCCTCATTTTGAATCGAGGAGGTTGAGTGGGACTGGCACTGACTCTAAGTGATAGTAACCTTCCCCGATCGTAAAAACCACTGTGCCGTGCTTCGGTTCACAGGGGGCGGACGGTAAAGCTGGAACGAAGATCGCCACACCCCGGGGAGCGGCCCCTCCAGGCCAGAAAGGCCAGGCCAATGCCACCAGGATTCCAGCGAAAACCACGCCCTCCCCAAAGACCCCACCGGGCACCGGTAAGAAGAACATTCTGGAATCCACGTCAGGGGCAGCTGTCAGCATGTGCCCTCCTCCTCTCCGAAGGCCCCTGACAGCCACTTCTGGTAGCTGACGGGCACCTACAGTTCACTAACCGCCAGATGCTCATTTTCTTTGTAATCCTTTTGACAATTTTCCGAGGTAGATCATTGAATCCCCACTTTTGATCAGTGAAGAAATCAAGACCCTAAGAATTTGTATGAATAAGTCTAAGCAGCTCACTTTAAGCATGAGGAGAATGCAGCCGTGTGATTAACAGTGGCAGGATGGGACACCTGGGTGGCTCAGTCGGTTGGGCGTCCGACTTCGGCTCAGGTCATGATCTCATGGTCTGTGAGTTTGAGCCCCGCGTCGGGCTCTGTGCTGTCAGTTCAGAGCCTGGAGCCTGCTTTGGATTCTGTGTCTCCCTCTCTCTCTGCCCCTCCTGCACTCATGTTCTGTCTCTACCAATAAATGAATAAACGTCAAAAAAAAATTAAGAAAAATAAAACAGTGGCAGGAAAGGAGATTGGCTGAGGTTCTCTAACCCCCAAGTCGCGGGCCCCCAGGAGGTGTTTTTCAGCCCCCTAGTGAGACGTGTGGCTCCGTGTCTCTGGATAGGTCACTATGGGTGACCTCACATTGGGTGTGGCCCTTGCACACTTGAACTTGCTGGGAGTGGGCCCTTTGGCAGAGCACCTGCCCGCTGCCCGATCCCCTGTGCCCGTGTGAGTAAACCCAGTTAGTTTGGGGAACCAGGCAGGGAGCGATTCCGCTCCTGCTCCTAGTGGTGCTATAAAGTGTAGAGTTGCCTTCTTTGGGGGATGGGAGACAGCCAGGCACTCCCACAGCCCCCGGGGGTCTGTCCCAAGCAACTGGGTTTGGATTCTGCACAACTCAAGGGGCATCTGGCCTGTGTTGGCTTTAAGGAGGTGCTCAGGGGCCTGTGGATGTTGTACGGGTCTCGAGAGGCCTGGACTAGTCAGTGGTCTCTCCGACCTGCGCTGGCCCAGGCAGGGAGCTCGGAGTCCTCGGTGTGTGTGTGTGTTTGCTGTGGTGTTTGCCTGCTTTGCCCTGGGGTGGTGCCTAAGAGGATGGCTGCTCATTAACAGGCGTTGGTTGTCTCTCCTTGGATGTAATTCATTTGATAACAAGGGTAATTCACAGAATTGTGATTGGATTTTGAAAGTGATTTTGATCCTGCTTTTCTTTACTTGGCCTTAAGCTAGTTGACTCACACAGCTGGGAACATGCATTTCTCTTCGGGTCTTACCTGCTTTTGGGTGGCAGCTTCCTGATGCGCACATCTCCCCTGCGGGCCACCTCGCCCTGTCTCCTGCCAGTCAGGACCCCTGCTCCCTGAGCACATTCCCTGCCTGGCTCGCTTCCGCTGTCTGGCCTGGCTGGGCATGGCTGGTGCCTACAGACAGCATGAAGAGCTCACTGAGGCCCTGTTTAAGCTTCATTATAATGAGGCTTCCTGTGGATTTTTCTTTTTAAGCTACCAAGCAAGTGCAGAGAAAACCACCCCCTGCAGGGGCAAAATCTGAGCGAGGTAATTCTGAGGCCGCTTTGAGTGCCCCGTGGGGCACTTTGCTTTTCGTGTGTGGCCATTTGCTGGCTTAGGTTTTTAGAGCGGAGGGGAGAGGACCTGCTTCTGAAACGTGCGTTTCACACGTTGAACCTGAACGCAGAACCGTCAGAACTCCTGCTCCTCGTGTGTGGCGTATGCAGACGTGTCTGTCTGATGGGCCTTTTTATTCCTGCGTGTTCTCGTTTACTCCGGCTGAGGCTTTGGTGGGGGCAGGGAGCATGTGTCTCCAGCTGCTGGTGGGTGCTGGAAGCTTGGACCAAGGTTTAGGTGTGAAATTCCTGCGGGCATTTATTAAACGCACATGTATTAAACACTCCCTCCTGTTACTACATCCAGCCTTCAAATCAGCACTGTGGGCTGTGACCGCTCTCCCCATTTTCCAGATGGGAATACAGGCTTAGGAGGCTGAGTGGTTTGCCCACGGTCAATGTGCAATTACGTGGCGCAGAAAGGGTTTGTAACTAACACCAAGCCCAGTGATCAGCCTGTGTGCCTGGAGGCCGGGTTGGGGGGCGGGGGGCGGGACAGGGGACTGAACCTGGAGCGGAGGCCCTGTCTGTTGTTTCCCCATGTGGAAAAGGAGGAAAAAAAAAGCTTCATCTGTCCTGTTACCAGAGCTTGATGACATTAGGAACATCCAACAGATGTGGAAATTCAAACTCAAAAAAATGGGGGTGGCCGTCCTCTTGATGGGAGAAGTCTCCTTTTTGCTGCCACATGATGCTTCCAACCAAGAGCCATCCTTCTCCAGGCTGGAGCCTACAGGTCCCTGTTTGGCACAGAAGGTTCCTGGCGCAAGGGGCCAAGGGATCTGGGAAGCTTGGAGGCGGCCGTAGAGCCCAGACACCCCCAAAGCTGAGGGGAGCCGGGCCCTCCCACCGGCACAGCATTCAGCCCCGTGGCTGTCAGACTCCATTGTGCTCAGGAGTCCCCAGGGAGCTTGGGGGGCACCTGGGTGGGTGGCTCACTGGGTTGAGCGTCCCGCTTCAGTTCAGGTCATGATCTCATGGTTCACGAGTTCAAGCCCCATGTGCGGCCCTGTGCTGACAGCTCAGAGCCTGGAGCCTGCTTTGGATTCTGTCTCCCTCTCTCTGCCCCTCCCCCGCGAGTGGGGGCTCTCTCTGTCTCTCAAAAATAACTAAACATTAACAAAAAAAAAGAAGAAGAAGAAGGAATTCTCCTGGGAGCTTGGGAAGAACCCATAGTACAGGCCTTCAGCCCAGGAGGCTCCGTCATGCCAGGTCTGGACCGGCCCAGGGATCTGCATCCTATGGGTCTCATTTCTGACTCGAGGCTCTGGACGTTCTGATGCAGGGGCCCCTGGGCCACACTTGGAGAAACACTGCTTCATGGGGCAGAGGGAATAGTAACTATGGAGTGGACAGGGGCATGGGAAGTGCAGGGGGGAAGCTGCTAGGGAGCCCGGGACTGAGTCTGTCGGGGAGAGAACAGTCCCAGCAGCCTTCCTAAAAGTTTGCAAAGGCGCAGGGATCACCGCGCATGGGCGCAGCGGGGGAAGGAGCTGTTGGGGAGGGCACGGCGGCACGAGGCAGCGTGGCTTGTCTGGAGAGCTAGAGACGGGTGGCCACGAAGCAGGCGTACATTCGTCGACCCCACTCACCACAGAGGAGTCAGGGCATGTGCGCAGGGGCCTGCTGGGATAGAGGCCTTGAACTTGCTGAACAGCTTAGAAGCCACCCAGTGGGCAAAGGGTCTAACAGACCCAGACAAGGGCACCCCCCTGGTCCTGTCACTGTGTCACCCTTACTCGGGGAAGGGCCATGTAGAATTGTGCTGGTTTTACAAAGCACATCTACAGGCATCCGTGCCTGGCGCCCCTCACTGCGGCATTATAATTCTCTCCCTGTTTGAGTCGAGGCCCCTGAGCTCTGAGAGGGAACATGACTTCTCTGGGACCACACAGCGTGTTGGAATCTCTCTCTTGACTCCAGGGCCGTGGGGCAGAGATGGTCCCCTCGGGGAAGGCTACTGGGTGGTCCTTGGTGACCACTCTCTTCTCTGGGAAACAGGGGATCTCGGTCCCTAAGCAACAAGGCCCAGAGGAAGAGACATTTCTCTAGAAATGAGAGCAAGGACAGCCTCCTGCTGATTTAGCTGAGCTTCTGGCCTTGTTCCCACCTGCCTAACTGGCTCTGAGTCTGGGAGTGGGCCCTCAGGACAGGCAGCCCCCGCCCCGGGCCTTTGCTGGCTCCCACCCACCCCAAGAACTGGGCTCACCCCCTCCTCTCTCTCCAGGTGAATCTGGGAAATCTGGGGATCGCAGCGGCTACAGCAGCCCCGGCTCCCCGGGCACCCCCGGCAGCCGCTCCCGCACCCCGTCCCTGCCGACCCCGCCGACCCGGGAGCCCAAGAAGGTGGCGGTGGTCCGCACTCCACCCAAGTCGCCATCTTCAGCCAAGAGCCGCCTGCAGACGGCCCCCGTCCCCATGCCAGACCTGAAGAATGTCAGATCCAAGATCGGCTCCACCGAAAACCTGAAGCACCAGCCAGGAGGCGGGAAGGTAAGGGCGCTCAGAGGCCGGCTGGGTGTGTGCCCGTCCCAGGACAACCAGGAGAAGGTGCGTGGGTGCCCCCCACAGTGACTCTCACCTCACATGGCACCCCAGTCCTTCCCGGATCTCTTCAAGGAAAGACGGCACGTCATGGTTCCATTCTGTTTGGGCGTCCCCACCAAGCCGTGAGTGCTCTCCCTGCTCAGGGGAGAGAAAGTACTGGTTCTTTCCTTTCCTGTTTGGGCCTCTGCTGACGGGACAGTATCTGAGACGGCAGGGTTGGTTGTCTCTCCATGGGGTAAAGCCTGGGCGTTCTCAAAGTGGAGGCACCTGCAGAGGTTCCCCAACCTTATATTTAGAACATGATGCAAGCAGTCTATAGGTGAGTGCCTCTGGCATTCGTTAGACGTTAAGTGAGGTTTCTCTCAAATCCTCAGTTCTGAGGAAATTTGGGGTGCCGTTTGGAACAAGCAATTCCTCAGAGCCGGTGGACACTCATGAAATCTTTGGGTTTCCTAAAGGTGGAGAGACGTGAGCGTCCAAGGGCGTGAGGTGGTGGGAGATAGGGACTGACCTGGACCCCCTTCCTCCTCTTCATGTCCCTGCCCCCTCCCATTGTATGAGTGTCCTAAGGCTGACGTAGAAAATACCACAGACTGGGCAACTTATATAACAGAGGTTTATTTCCTCACAGTTCTGGAGGCCAGAATACCAAGATCAAGGTTATCAGCAGGACCGGTGTTTTATGAGGTCTCTGCTTGGCTTGTGGATGGCCGCCTTCTCGTGTCCTCACGTGGTCTTTTCTCTGGTGCCTCTGTGTCCCAGCCTCTCCTTCCTGGAAGGACACCAGTCATACTGGATAAGGGCCCACCTCTTGAAAGACGTCATCTCCAAATACAGTCGCATTCTGAGGCACTGTGAGTTAAGACATCAGCATATGAATTTTGGGGGACACGGGTCGGCCCGTAACAGCCTGTCTCCCCCTCCAGCACCAGGAAGGGGAGTGGAGAAGGGAGAAGAGGTGGCATGTATGGGAGACAGAGGACCACGACTCCGCTCTTAGGAGCACAGATGTGTTTGGCCTCCTGGGCTTGGGCCGTCTTGGGGGCGACGAGCCTCTGGCTGTGCTGGGGGGAGCATTACGGCATCCGGAACCAATGTTTCCCTTCTAGTTAGAACCATGCGCCTCCCCCACAGCGGGGGCCTTTGCAGTATTGACGTTATTTATCGCTCTTGGCTGGCGTCTGGGTCACCGTGAGGGGAGGGCGTCTCAGGGCTTTCTGTCCATGTTGGTGCCTTAATTGAAACCCTGTGCCTTGGTCCCAATGGAGCCTCAGGACCTCTCCCTGGCCTTTCCCATCCCGGGGCTGTAGAGTCTTGCCCAGTCGGGAGGCCTGGGTGCCTCCTGGGGTAAAGCCCTGGGTCTCATGGCCACTGGTCTTTGGTCCACAGAGTTGGCCTTGTTTACTTCCCGTGTTTACTTTTCTGCAGTGTTTGCCTTGGCTGCTCCTTGTAAAGATGCCCATCTCCTTCCAGAAGGGGCTGGAAGCTGGGGCAGCCGGGGTGTTGACTTGAAGTTGGCCCCTCCGGGAGGTTCTCGGCAGAGGGATCTGCAGGAACAGTGTTTCCAAGGTGGTGGGGTGTTGGCCACTGGTGGTCGCACAGGCCCCTCAGCACCGACAGCGTCTGGTATGTGTGCCCTGTTCTCACGGCATAAAGTGACCGTTTGCTCCTCGCTTTGAAAAAGGAAAAACAAAAGTGACCGTTTGCTCCTTGCTTTGAAAAAGGAAAAACAAAACACCCACACGGCCAGTCCTGCACCTACAAGAAGATGGTGGCCGTGACCAGCATCTCACAATGACTCGTCACTGCAAGAGAGAAACTGTTACCATCAGCATCTCCAGCCCGAGGGCTGTCACACAGCAGCACTCACCTCTTCCTGCTGGCCCCAGGCTGCACCTGCATCAGCCCAGGCTGTACCCCCACCAGCTCAGGCTGCACCCCCACCAGCCCTGAGTTCCTCCGACATCGGCTTGGAAAGCGTGGGTGCTCCTGGCCTGGCTCCAGCAGTTCTGCAGAGAACTCGGGGCCGGGGCTGAGCATGTCCCGCTGGAGACCCTTCCAAGGCTGGAATCTGCCCCTTGCACCCAGGACTGCCCCGTCTGTGGGGGAAGAGGAGTCCAGTGGAAGGGAGCCAGCAACCAATGCTCAGCGTGGAAATGCTCCCAATTTGGGGTGCAGGCACAAAGCTGTCCACGTCTACCGAAGGGTTAAAGGGGAGAGGGCAACTATCCAGGACTCTTTGGGGGAGGAGGCAGGAAAGTGGCAAAGGGAGGAGTAACAGCTTCTCTTAAATCCCATGGAAAACCCGGAAAATTTTCTGAAACAAAGAAACCTTCAGCCATGACAAAGAGCAACACTAACCCCCCCGGGGAAATGAAGGGAAAAGAAACAGGAAAGAAGAAGGCACATGGGATCCACAGAGAAGGCCTTTAAAAGGCCCTGACTGCAGGTCTCCTGAGGTCTCCTCGAGACCTTTGGGGGCCCTGTGGCGTCCCACAGTGTCCTGCATGCAGCAAGTTCTGTGGGTGTTTACGCTGCAAAAGGGTCAGCGCTGTGAGTCTGAAGAACAATGCAGCTCCCTGCACAGATGCTCACACCGAAGGAGGAGGTAAAGGGTTCAGTTTGCAAACCTGCAGAGACTGAAAACCGCAGAGGATTGATGTAAATCAGCGGTTGGAAAAAAAATGCAAAACACCTGTTTACTGTTCTGTACTTCGCTCTGTTTTCACGATTTGCTGTTGTGAGCAGGTATTGCTTGAAGAGTCCGGAATGAAATTATTTTTTTTAACGTTTATTTATTGAGAGAGAGCGTGTGCGTGAGAGCACAGGCCCGGGAGAGGCAGAGAGAGAGGGAGACACAGAATCTGAAGCAGGTTCCAGGCTCTGAGCTGTCAGCACAGAGCCTGACACGGGGCTCAAACTCACGGACCGTGAGATCATGACCTGAGCCGAAGTCGGACACTCCGTGGACTGAGCCACCCAGTCGTCCCAGAACGAAATTATTTTTGAAATCGCAGATAAGCACTTGGCCACTTTAACAGAACCAGCTGAATCCACCAGGGGCTGGGGGAGAAGGGAAGGCAGGCCAGCCATGCAGACAAGCATACAGCTCCCTGGGGGAGCAGCCCTCCCGCCTGACTGCTAGAGGATCACCTGAGGGCCGGGGGGTGGGTTGTTTGAAAAATCTTGGTGCCAGAGCCTTCCCCCGGCCCATTAGGATCTTCCGGGGAGTCTCCCCAGATGTTCCCAATGTGCAAGCTGAGGCCCAGTGTCCCCAAATTCTTATCCTGCTGGCCTCTGGCCTCAAGCCCCACTACTAGGGTCTCCTGCGTACCCTGGATCTGATGGCCGGTTTTTCCTCTTTCAGTCCTGACCCTGTTTTCAGATTCCCTCCACCGGCCTCCGTAGGCTCGTTCCCCACCCAGGCCAGCCCCTGTGTCCTGCAGCCCTGCCCTGGGTTTGTCCCAGCCCTGTTTGTCCCAGCCCACGTTAAAAGAAAAACAGAAGGACATAGAAAGTCCATGTAACCGAAAGGGGAAATTTTTAAATACCAGGAATTAAATTAAACCCACACCACTGAGGGTCCCCCACACTAAGGGTCCCCCACACCACTGAGGGTCCCCCACAGTGAGGGTTGAGGGTCACCACACTGAGGGTCACTTGACCAGCATCACTGAGGGTCACCTGTGTTATGGACTGTCCCCCGCAATGTGATATGTCACCAGCAAGTCAGAAAAGACAGGACAGGCCCGTTTTGGAACCATCGTTGGTCTTTGAGTGCCAGGCACATGGGCCGAAGGAAGACAGTGAGAAACTACACCCTGGAGATGTTCAGACCAAAAGCAGAATAAAACTAGAAGTCACAGGGCTGGGGTGGCCAGGGGCACATGGGTTTAGGCTGGAGTTTTGTTCCTTTACACAAGAGCTAAGGGGGGTTGCCAGCCGATAGAGGGAGGTCCCTGCTGGGTCTGCGGTGAACCAGCTGGGAGTTTGCCCTGACAGGACAGGAGAGGACAGAGGAGGAGGAGGGCACTGCCCGCAGGGAGCCAGCCTCAGGCTCCATGGTCAGTGGGTCCTGGGGACTGAGGTTGGGAGAATCAGAGTTGAATAACCGGGCGGGTGAGGGCCCAGCAAGGTTAAGGCAACGCCGCGGAGAGCCCTCAGCAGCCCTTCTGTGTCAGTGGGAAGCACAGGGGCCCCAGGGACCGCCCAGGGTGGGAGAGGAGGAGCTCACTCAGGGCCAAGGCTGCCTGCTGCGGAGAACCAAGGCAGTGCCCGTGGCTGCCAAGGGTGGGAAAGGATTACAAAGTCATGGCAGGAAAAGGGCACGGGGGCCCAAACATGGGGTGGTCTGGTTGGTTCTGAGCAGATGGAGCTAAAGTCACGTTCTCTGAGGATGTTCAGGCCAGTGGCTGGGATCAGCCAGGCAGGGCCGAAACCTGCAGGAGCTGAAGGGCCTTGAAAGCCTTGGGCTGCAATATTCCAGGCAACCACAAGATGACGACAGAATGCTGTGTCTGTCTCCATCCTGGAGAACTGAAGTCTGTATCTTTAAAATTCATTAGAGTCAGTGACAAAGTCCCAGTTCTGATTTTAAAAAGCAGACACGGGGCGCCTGGGTGGCGCAGTCGGTTAAGCGTCCGACTTCAGCCAGGTCACGATCTCGCGGTCCGGGAGTTCGAGCCCCGCGTCAGGCTCTGGGCTGATGGCTCGGAGCCTGGAGCCTGTTTCCGATTCTGTGTCTCCCTCTCTCTGCCCCTCCCCCATTCATGCTCTGTCTCTCTCTGTCCCAAAAATAAATAAAAACGTTGAAAAAAAAATTAAAAAATAAAAATAAATAAAAAAATAAAAAGCAGACACGTCTAGGGGCGCCTGGGTGGCTCAGTCTGTTAAGCGTCCGACTTCGGCTCAGGTCATCATCTCACAGTTCGTGGGTTCGGGCCCCACCTCGGGCTCTGTGCTGACAGCTCAGAGGCTGGAGCCTGCTTCAGATTCTGTCTCCCTCTCTCTCTGCCCCTCCCCAGCTCATACTCTGTGTCTCACTCTGTCTCTCAAAAAATGAACAAATGTTTAAAGAAAATTTTTTTTTTTTTAAAAAGCAGACACGTGAGACCTTTACATGGAGTAAATTAAGTCAATTTGCACCTGGGGTAGTCTGCCTCTCCTGGGTCAGGGCCAGCTATAACTAAGCTAAACCTGAGCTAGGGTGCCACGTCCTGCAGAACAGGGCTGGGACCCTCCCCTGGGACAGCCCTGCAATTTCCTGACCTTCTGGGCATCTCCCCCTGCACATGGCATCTTTCTGAACAATCTTGTATAAATCCCATCGTTTTTTTTTTTTTTTTTTTTTTTTTTTTTGGGACAGAGAGAGACAGAGCATGAACGGGGGAGGGGCAGAGAGAGAGGGAGACACAGAATTGGAAACAGGCTCCAGGCTCCGAGCCATCAGCCCAGAGCCTGACGCGGGGCTCGAACTCACGGACCGCGAGATCATGACCTGGCTGAAGTCGGACGCTTAACCGACTGCGCCACCCAGGCGCCCCAATCCCATCGTTTTGAAGATGCACTGGGTATGTTGACCCTAGTGGAGCCAAGATGGGCCCCCCAAGCACCAGGCCATGCTGGAGACAGGCCTTTCCGGGGACAGCCAGTGGACACTGGGCCAGCCTGGGAGCTCCTGGGGGAGGACTGGGCCATCTGGAGCATCTTGAGAGCTCTGAGCTCAAACGGAATCAGATCAAGGCCCAGTGAGGGTTTGGGACAGCTTCATGTCCTTTAGTCACCCTCCACCCCAGCCTCTCCTCTAGGATCAAACCCTGACCACAGGAAATTCTCCCTTGACTGTGAGTCCCCGAGATCAAAATTTGGAGCCTCGAAAACATTGTTCTGTCCTTTGATGAGGATTTTCAGTGTCTGGCCAGGGCTGAGGGTCAATATCACACATATTGTTCTAGCTGAGAAATTAAGTTTCAGGATTTCAGTTTCGTAATGCCAACTCTTTTATCCCCCTTCTGTAAATCTAACATTCTGTAAAGGGTGTTGACTTAATTTGACGACTAACAGTAATTCAGGTCTGCTTCGTCTATTGCCAAATCCCACAAAAAAATTTGCTGCCCTTTTTTTCTTTTGGTGTGGGACTGGAATAAGAAAAAGCCACATTAAAAAAAATTGTATGTATATTGCAGATCTTATTATTGCTTGATGTCACTTGCTTCATTTGATGAATCTCTTTAAATGGATTAGTTCAGAAAATAACGTTACTTTCCTTGAAAAACTGGTTTTTATTGTCAGATAAGGAGAGTTAGGTAGCCCATCGAGTTTCCCTTTTTGCTTTGGCTTCCAGGAAGCTCGGAGTTCAATGTAATGATGTCTAATTGTCAGTCCTGATGACCTCTGCTTCTTTTACCATTATCCTTTTAATTTTGTTGTTTTGCTATTTCGTGTGTTTGCGTGTGTTTTCTAATACTAAACAGCTCCAATTCCTTTGTGAAAGGCAAAGTCTGCTTCTGGGACTTATCCAGTGGAAAGTGATGAGTAAAAAATGATCCCCACAGAAGGAGTTCATGTCCCACTCCTTAAAACCTGAGGGTGGCCTGACGGGATTCAAAGATACTATGCAGAGGGCGGTGGTAGCTCCTTAAGAAGCCGTGTGAGAAAGCCTGTTCCATTTGCTGCCCCAGCACAGGCCGGGGCCGAGGCACTGTCCCTGCAGCCCCTTGCTGGCAGGAGAGAATTTTGAGGCTCACAAGAGAGTGTTGTTTGTACTTGGTGTATGAGAACCCCGGCTTAAGGACCGCTGGGGCGAAACTTTGTTGTCACGCAGGTAGGTAGGTAGCCTGCGGTTGTACCACTGAGTTGAGAAGGTTACTTAACCTCCCGGGGCCTCAAGTGGCCTCCTCGTCACTAAGTTAGGGGCACGGCAGGTGCGAAGGATGAGGTGGAGTTAGATATTCTCCCAACCCATTCACCCCAGATGAGGGTGGTGTTTACGTTTAAAAACAGAGAAGAGGGGCACCTGGGTGGCTCAGTCAGTTGCACGTCCCACTCGTGATCTCAGGCCATGATCTCACGGTTCCGGAGTTCGAGCCCCGCATCGGGCTCTGCACTGACAGGGCGGAGCCTGCTTGGGATTCTGTCTCCTTCTCTCTCTGCCCCTCCCCTGCTCGCAGTGCTCTGTCTCCTCCTCAAAATACGTATACTTTAAAACAAACAACAGAGAAGAGAAGACAAAGGAAGACTTTGAATATATAAAGATGTAAACATTTGTAGGAAAAAAGTCACCTATGAGCAAAAAGGGGGCAAAGGAGCAACTCTGTAATAAAAAAAAAAATGCAGAATAAGCCAACGATGCAACCCCATTTATTTAAGTCAAAGAAAGCAGACCGATTCTTTACACGCCTGATGCTGGGAGCTGTGCAGTGAAACGGACTTTCTCAGCGGTGCTCACAGGGTAGAGTGATCCAGCCCCTTCAGGAAGCTGCTTGCAGAGGTGAACGGAGAATTTTTAGAGTATTTATTACTTTGACCCAGAAATTCTACTTCTGGGACTCTGCTATGAAATAATCCATAATATGGAAAGAGCTCCTTGCAGAAGGATATTTGTGGTGAGGCTGTTTCTGCTATTTAAAATGGAATAGATACAAATGTCTGATCACACAGCTATCACAAAATGGAATAGGACCTATTATTTCGTAACAAAGTTTTTTTTTTCAACGTTTTTATTTATTTTTGGGACAGAGAGAGACAGAGCATGAACGGGGGAGGGGCAGAGAGAGAGAGAGGGAGACACAGAATCGGAAACAGGCTCCAGGCTCTGAGCCATCAGCCCAGAGCCCGACGCGGGGCTCGAACTCCCGGACCGCGAGATCGTGACCTGGCTGAAGTCGGACGCTTAACCGACTGCGCCACCCAGGCGCCCCGTAACAAAGTTTTTAAAATATTTATTTATTTTTGAGACAGAGAGAGAGAGAGACAGCACAGGTGTGGAAGGGGCAGAGAGAGAGGGAGACATAGAATCAATCCAAAGCAGCTCCAGGCTCTGAGCTGTCAGCATGGAGCCTGACGCAGGGCTCGAACCCATGAACCGTGAGATCATGACCTGAGTGGAAGTGAGACACTTAACCGGCTGAGCCACCCAGGTGCCCAGAATAATCCTTCTGATGACTGTAGACAAGGCAGATGCTTAGGAGATGATGTTACTTGATAAAGCAAGATACATTATTGTATGTAAGTAATTACCACCATTTATATGTACATGGTGGTAGTTTTATTTATATATGTGTGACTTCAAGGGAATATCACAAAATGAAATTGTGGTTGTGATAGGGTGGCAGGAAAACCGTTTTTTGCTTTGTTTAAACTATTTTTCAAAATCATAATGTTATGTTACTTTTCTAATGAAAAATACATGGCTTTTTATTTTATTTATTTTTATATTTTGAGAGAGAGAGCATGAGAGTAGGGGAGAAGGGCAGAGAGAGAAGGAGAGAGAGAATCCCAAGAATCCCAAGCAGGGTCCACACTGAGGCAGGGCTCGATCCCACGACCCTGGGATCATGAGCAGAGCTGAAATCAAGACTCGGACACTCAACCCACTGAGCCACCTAGGCTCCCCCATAGCTTTTTATTTTAAAGGAACATAAAAGAAAATGAAAAAGGGAGGTTAGGGGGCACCTGGGTGGCTCAGTGGGTTGAGTGTCTGACTTCAGCTCAAGTCATGATCTCACAGTCTGTGAGTTAGATCCCCACGCTGGGCTCTGTGCTGACAGCTCGGAGCCTGGAGCCTGCTTTGGATTCTGTGTCTCCCTCTCTCTCTGCCCCTCCCCTGCTCGTGCTCTCTTTCTCTCTCTCAAAAAATAAACATTAAAAATTTAAAAAGAAAGGGGGGCGCCTGGGTGGCGCAGTCGGTTAAGCGTCCGACTTCAGCCAGGTCACGATCTCGCGGTGTGTGAGTTTGAGCCCCGTGTCGGGCTCTGGGCTGATGGCTCGGAGCCTGGAGCCTGTTTCCGATTCTGTGTCTCCCTCTCGCTCTGCCCCTCCCCCGTTCATGCTCTGTCTCGCTCTGTCCCAAAAATAAATAAAAACTTTGGAAAAAAAAAATTTAAAAAGAAAGAAAGAAAAAATGGGGGGTTAGATATGTGCTTACCAGGTTTTTAGATCCAGACCAGGAAAACGAAGGGAAAAAAAAAGGGATGGGGTCCGAGAGAAGATTACTCTGTTTTTATTCCGTCAGGCTAAGGACATCTCAAAATGCTAAATATGGTCTACTATCAATGTAATGTAACAACTAATGATTTAATAAAGGAAAGGCCATTTTCACACCAAAAAGTAGGATGGACAGAATTTTGCTGTCACGTCCTCATTTCCCCATTTTGCGAGGACCTGTGGCACCCTTGATGGCCGACTGTGGCTCCTGGGTCAGAGTTTGGGACCCTTCTACCCGCAGGAGCCGGGCCAGGGCTCCGACCCCCAGCCACAGCCAGCCTCACGGATCCTGCGTCTCTGGAGCAACGGCCCCCGCCTGGCCACGCTGAGATCTCGGTGCCATTGCCAGAGTCTCAGAGAGCAACGCTGGCTCTTACTCGGGAAATCCAGTTGGCCGCTGTTATCAGCGATGAATGGGAAACTAAGGCACAGTTTGCAAGCAGGGAGTGCCTGTGGGGCAAGACACCTGTGATAAAGAGGTCGCCCAGCCCCAGCAGAGGTAACGGGGAGGTCTCCTCTGTGCCGCGGTCGTCTGTGCATTTCCGTTGTTAGACAAATCGGGTAAAAAATCACTCACCGCTAAAACAGTGATATCCCCGCACCGTCTCCCTGGTGCCTGGAGAGAGAAGCCTCTTAGAAACACAGGGGGACCACAGCTTTCTGGACCACAGCTCCTCAGGAACATGTGCCCGCTTCCCTTTAAGCCCCTGGCGGCCTTGTGGACAAGGGCGAGCCGATGGATAGAAGGTCAGGCACCTACCCTGCCTTCCAGGTGGCAAAGCCCTCACGTGGAGGGGTGTCTGGACCCGTCTTCTCCAGAGTCATCTGTGTCTCTTCCCCGTGATGGCAGCGATCCCCAAACCTCGCCGTGCGGCCGAAGCACCAAGGGGAGACCGAGATTCTAATTCTAGGTCTGGGTGGGGTCTGGGATTAAAATAGAGGGAGATCTGTCTGTATGTAATCGCAGTGCCCACAGGCTTGAGCACAGCCACAGAAAGGTCTCGCGAACGTTCTGGTGGGCCTGGTGGGTGTGTGAATGAGGACACAGATGGCACTTTTTATTCATTCATTTAAACACGTCATCGAGCACACCTCGCTCCGGCCCAGCCTGGCGGCCGCTCAGCTGCAGTTTCCAGGCCTCAGATGTGCCCTCTGGGGGGCCTCCGTGGTGCAGCCCTTTGGTGAAGGGAAGAGCTGCCTCCCGGTGGCTGTGCTTTGCAAACCCAGCTCGGTGAGGTGGAGCCTGCCCCGCCCGCAGTCACTCACGGTTCCGGAACCGCCTTCCTGGGGGGGGGGGGGGGGCTGCCTGGAAGCTGTGACTCAGACCTCCTGCCCTCCGCCTGGAGCCTGGTCCCCGCCCTCAAGGCAGGAAGCGGAGTGTGTCAGGGCAGAGCAGGTGCGTCTGGGCGTGATGTGACATTCATCCTTTTTTCTGGCTGTCGAAGGTGCAGATAATTAATAAGAAGCTGGATCTTAGCAACGTCCAGTCCAAGTGTGGCTCAAAGGATAATATCAAACACGTGCCAGGAGGCGGCAGTGTGAGTATCGTCACACTTTCCCTGGGCCCGTTCCGTGGTTCTGGTTTGTAACAAGCGGCATGAGAATATACACTTGCGAGACATTGCAGAGAATAAACCGCCCTCGGGGGCAGAGTCTGTGCCCCCCAGGCTCCCTGCACCCGTGTCCACGGTTCTAGGAGGGGTGGGACCCCAGCACCTGTGGGGCCCCCGGCCTCTGCAGAACAGGAGGATGGCTGAACCTCTCTCCGGCCCAAACCTGGAGGCCAGGTCCTCACGGCATAATACCCCGGGTCCACCCCACCCACCGCCCGGCACGGGCTCCTGGGAGCCCCGCCGCCCGTTTGAGGTTGGGAGGAAAGGGGCAGCGTCTGAGACTGGGCTCTGTCCCCTCGTCCCCCGTGGACGGACAGCCCTGTGGGCGGCTGGCACGTCCGTTCTGATGAGCAGACGCGATGTTTTGCTGTCCTCACTCAGAGCAGGAAAAGTCCAGTCCCTGCTCGTGTTTGTCTCCTGCATCTGCGAGGGACGAGCAGATCCCCAAGCCTCAGCTCAGGTGTAAAACCGGCCCCTCTCCTGGCAGAGACTTCAGGGGAAAAATAACCCCCAAAAGTGCACAGGGGACCCTGCCTGCGGCGCTTGGGAGTTGACAGAGAAATGCTGCCTTGGAGCCTTTTACATTTGGCTCCCTCCAAATGTCGTGGGGACGCCTGGTGTCCCTAGTGGGGGAGTCCCTGAGGTTTGGGGCTGGCCTTCTCACCTCTCACCTACCCACTCCATCAGCTCTGCTGTTCCCCTCCCGGCCACTCCGTGGTCACTCACCGTGGGTACGGACTGGGCCTCCCGCGGCCGGGCCCCCCTTCTCTGCGGCCCCTACCCCAGCCTCTGGGTTGACTGGAAACCACATTTAAACACATCAAAGTGGGAGGGTCGAGCCCCTTTGAGGTCCACCCCCGGCTGGGGGGACGGTTTCTGAGAGCAGGTGCCTTGCTCCTGGCTGGCAGCCAGGAGGGTGGCAGGGGGCGGGGGACAGTGGTAGCCCCAGGCGGGCTGTCTCTCCAGAACGTGCCCAGCCTGGGCCCGCACCTCTGCGCCCAGCCCCGAGGTTTATTCTTGCAATGTGAGTCTGTCTCCCGCCCTGAGCTGCATGGCGCTTCCGTAACGCTTCCTCACCAGTGTCTGCTCAGCGTTTTCCTCTGTGTCCCCAACCCTGCTCACCTGTCCCGCTGCTACCAGAAGGAAGGGGAAGGTGTGAGGACCACCCCCCACCCTGGCCCACAACCGTGGGCTCCGCGCAGAGTGCTGGTTGCTGTGTTAGCTCCGCCTGGATCTCTGGTATCACTATTGCAGACCTTGGCTCTGGCCGGAGGAGCGAGGCCTGTTCTCTGGTTTAACTCCTGTCTGGTCGGCCGGCAGGAGGCTGTGCTGGTGGGGCCTGGGCTGTGGGGTCCAGAGGTAGCTCCAGGTGTGAGCTCGGGGCAGACGGTACATTCCCACTGCTGATGGCAGTGCCCAGGACATGAGGGGACTTCCTCGAGGGCACCTCCTGTGCTCCCGCCCTCTCTGCCCGCCTCCGGCTAACCTATGTGACCTGGCAAAGAGCCGCAGGATATCTCAGGCTGGCCCTGAGCATTGTCCTTGGAGCGTGGCCACTGCTGGTTTGCAGTAGGAACCTTCGCAGAAACCTCTTCTCCTGGTGGAAGGCGGCTGGGGGTTCTGGGCACCTAGCCAGGTGTTTTGGGGGCGCTAGACCCCTGGCCTGGGCCCTCCGGCCTCTGGCTTGTGGCCCTCCCTTCCCTAGCCTGGAGGGGATGTCCCAGCTGGCAGGCCCAGCTCCCTTGTCCACCTTGGGATCCTCCCTGCCCCGCGCAGGCTCTGGGCTCCACTCCAGGCCTGGCCTCCTCCCTCCCCGGGCCTCCACTCCTCCTGCCACCCCTGCCCTGGCTCCTACCCTCAGGCAGTCCTGTCCCCTCTGCCTCCTTGTGCACACCCTCCTCTCCCCAGGTTACCTCATCCGGGCTGAGGGGAAAGAGGGAAGTCTGGGCCACAGAATTCACGTCCCTCTCTCTCGTGCCAGGAGGAGCGCCTGTGGCCCCTTCCCTGCCTCTCAGCGCGCTGTCTCCCAGACCCTGTTCCGTCAGGACTGTTCACCCCCTGCCCGTCCACCTGCACGGGCGCCGGCTGCCACACCTGGGCGCTCCCCTTGCCTCACTCCACAGACACAGGCCAAGGGCGCCTGTTGGCCTCGGTCAACTCTCCATCAAGAAGTGGCAAACGCCAGCATGATTTTAATGAACTAAAATCATTTGGAATTGTTCCAGGTGATTTAGACAGAAGTCGATCTCCCTCCTTTTTCGTCTGGCTCTCTGGCTGGAGGCCATCTCTCTCCTGGGTAACTCCGGGCTCCCACTCCGTGGTGACTGGCCTCTTGTGGCCTCACACGGGGGGTTGCTGGAGGCCCTGGGAAGTGTCCCTCAGTGACCATCCAGGGACCCCCTCACAGGCACGGCTTTCTAGAGGCTTCCTCCAGAAAACCCATCTGCCGATGCGGGGGTCCCTGTGGGGGATCCCCTCCAGGGAGTCGGTTCTTGGGCTGAGATCGGTGGGGCGCTCAGCGGCTGTCGTTCCCCTCGGGAGGGTGGGCAGCGGGCAGTGCGGCCAGGCTGCGTGCTGGGCCCCGGGCTGGTTCTGAGCCCTGTGTGTGTCCGAGCTGTGCTCCATCTCTCGGGGACTGACCTGCTGGGTCCTCTGTGCCGTCTGCCCGTCTCCTGCTGTCGCTTTGCTCCTTGAGCTCGAGAACCGAAATGTCCAGGACGCTGTGTTGTCCAGGTGCCAGCTGGCTCTTCCCTCCAAGCTGCCAAACCGCTCTGGGTGCTGCTTGCCGAAGGTCCCCACACTTGCTGCGGTGCTGGGCTTTGTGGGAGCCTCTCCTGGGAGGAAGCGCCCCCACCGACCCCACTCTGCCCGCTCCTCTTTGAGGACCAGCAGACGTGGCTTTCTGACTTGTCCAACAAGACTGTCCAAGTGCGGTACAAATGGATCCTATGGATCCCTCCTTTCTTTGTCCCCACCGAATGCAGTGTCACTTTCAGCTCAGGAAACAGTGACTCTTTTAAACTAACGGTGTGGGCCCAGCGCGGTGACAAATATCCCTGTTTTCCCCCTGTGGGACCGAGGGCACTTCAATCCCACAGTCATTCTCTGAAGACCCACCTCCCCTGGGGCAGGGCTGGCAGAAATCCAACAACACATTTTCCCACCATGACCGGGTGCCTTCCTCGCGGCGGACAGGAAACGCCGTCCAAGCAGGGCCTGGACTTACACGGCTGCTTTTCGTGGGGTTACACCCGTAATTAAATCATCCTGTTTTATTCTCTGTCTCTCCCTCATCCCCTCCCGCCTCCAGGTGCAAATAGTGTACAAACCAGTGGACCTGAGCAAGGTGACCTCCAAGTGTGGCTCGCTAGGCAACATCCATCATAAGCCAGGTAGCCCTTGCAGAAGGCCGGGAAGGTCGGTGGGGGGAGGTGCGGGACGGGACTGGGTGGTGCCTTCTCCTAAAGTGGCTGGGAAGGATTGATGGGCTGGGCTGACGAGGGGAGCATCGAAGGTGGAACTTGCTGGGCCCTGGGAGGGGTGGCTCTCCCATCTCACTCCTGAGCAGGGCGCCATGCTGGCCAAGGCAACGTGACGAAGGGGGGCGGGTCCTAAGCCCTAACCTGGTTCTCCAAGCAGGCTGCACACAGAGCCTCTAGAGCTGGGGACAGGCCTGATCTGGCTCCCGAAGGCTGGCTTGTGGATGTTCCAGTTTGGTTCCCAGCCCACACAGGGGACACGTCACCGCCTGCGCCAGCCATTGCCAAGCTCCGGCCGTGACTTTGTTTCGACAGTAAATGCCGTTGGAGCTCTGCCATGCTTCCCTCCCCGCTCCCCTTCCCACACCACAAGAAAATCAGAGCTATCTGGAGATCTCCCTGCGCTGATGGAAGTGTTCTAGACCTGCTCCGTCCAGTGCGGTGGCCCCCAACCACACGTGGCTACTGAGCACTGAAAATGTGGCCAGTGCGGTGGACAAAATGAGCTAATTGTATTTAATTAAAACTTAAGTAGCCACATGGGGCTGGTGGCTACCGTATTGCCCAGCGTAGATCTAGATTCTAACTCCTGCCCGGGGGTCCAGAGTGGGGACTTCTGCCGTGGGCCCGGTTCAGAGCTGAATCCGTACTTGCTGAAGCATTCCTGTGGGGAGACAAGGCTGGCACAGATGTAGTCCGGATTGTCTCTCATCACGTTCCAGCTTCCCTTAGACTTGTTGTGGGAGTTTGGTCTCTCCCAGCGAAAACCATCCCTCAGCTGTGCCTCCATTCACGCCATGAGCAGCTTTCTTGGGTGGCCTTATCCTTCCCCAGAAAGGAAGGATGTCTGTCTGTCTCCCTCTCTGGCCGCGTCTCCCACACTCGGGTGCGGCACCTAGTGTCCGAGGAGGGGGAGGGGTCAGGGCCCTTCCTTCGTTAAGGGTGCATTTTGCCATTTAGTTTCACTCGGAGGCCTTGCAGGGCTGTGGCTTTACAGGATGTTGACCGAGAGAGACTTCACTCTTTGGAAGCCGACCACTTTAGAATTTAGAATCTTTTCTCCTACCCTGAGTTGTCGTTGACCTTTGCATGAACTAAGGAGGAAGAATTTGTTGAGCAAATATTGATGCACACCTTGGTTAGAGAGCAAACTGTTGTCCAGCCCTTGGGAAGGGCTCTTACCTGTGCCCAGACTACCTTCTAAATGAAGGACCGTCTTGTCTACTCCGAAGGATTGGGGTCTACTTGGAATGGCTTGCTTAGCCCTCCTTCAAGGCCTGGTGCCCCCGTGTGTGTTGTGTTCCAGGAGGCGGCCAGGTGGAGGTAAAATCTGAGAAGCTGGACTTCAAGGACAGAGTCCAGTCGAAGATCGGGTCCCTGGATAACATCACCCACGTCCCTGGTGGAGGGAATAAAAAGGTAAAAGGGGGCGGGGTGGGGAGGAGGCTGCATTTAGACATGGCTGTTAATGGAGTGCGGTGCACGAATCTGGTCCGGTTTTCCAGAGAAGGAAAGCTGAGGGGCCTGAACTAATTGGCTTCCTGTGGATTCTCAGCGACCACCAGGACTCATCGGGTGAGCCACCTTCGCCGGCCATTGCTGTCACCTGGGAGCCTTGCCAGATTTGATGCCCAGACCCCACCTGGAGATTCTGATTGGTCTCAGGTGCAGCCTGGGCACCTGGAGTTTGTAAAGCCCCCAGGTGATGCTTTCATGCCCGGAAAGGTGAGCGCCGCTGTCCTCCGTGACGGCGGTCGGCCCTGTGGTTGGCAAGCGGCCACGGAAGGAAGTGGCCATCCATCCCCAAAGCCAACCCCAGCGCACCAGAACGAGTAAAGGGAGCGTAACCTGATTTTGTAAGTGGGTCACTAGGCAGTCAGAGCAAAACGGTGATGCTGAAATCCAGATTCCCGCAGAGCCCCTGCCTGTCGGTCACAGAATCGTCCACGGGGAAGGCTGCTGGACCCAGGGCCTCGGGGATCCGGGCAGTTTCTGGAGTCCTCGGGTCTCGCTGTGGGAGCTGGGGGAAGGGGAAGCCAGGGCTTGTGGCCCTGAGCAGGCTCCCTCCGGGCGCATCACAGGATGTGGTCTTATGGCTGTACTTCTTTGCTGCAGAAACGCAGCCAAAGTGCTCTCTGGGGGGTTCCCACCCCCTCCAGCGGCCGTGAACTTCTGGAAGTGGCTCATTTTCCAGTTTGCAGTGCCCCCCAGCAGCTGACAGAGGGGTGGTGGAAGGAGAAGGGGTGTCCCAGAATGGGCACAGACTCTGAGACCCGATCCAGCGTGAGAAAGGGCACTGGCCAAAGTGGCCCAGCTGGTTGGAAGTGGCAGCCGCCACACCATTCATTCTGAATGGACATGCCCCATGCCGCGTGTGAGGCCAAAGCCCAAGGGGGCGGTTCTGGAGAAGCACTGGCTGGCGTGGTCTTACTTAAAGCAGAGGCCGCAGACTGAGACCTCAGGACAAACCTGACCACAGACGAGCTCCCCGAAGGCCGGGGCGCGGAGGGCGGGGTACTCACGCCCTTGGATGGCCTCGCGCTCTCTGGCTCCCCGCAGCACCCCCTGTCACCCCCCCACCCCCACCCCGGACAGCAGGGTGGACCCGGTTCCCCAGACTGGGCTTCCAAGGTGCAGAAATATCATCTCAGTGCCTGGTCCCTGGTAAAAGAGGGGCCGGGAGGCCGCGCGCTTCAAGGGAAGTGAGGCAGGGCCCAGTTCTCTGAGGTTGTGGAGAAGGTTCTCTGCAAAAGCCAGGTGGCTCTTCTAGCTTCTGTCACCTGACCGCCTCCCCGGTTTAAGGCCTGGGCATTGGCGATTCCCTGGGTGAAGGAAGGTCTCTGCCCATCTCTGGAAGCTTCTATGTCCTGAGCAAAGCTCTGGGCTTGACTCTGCTTGGAGGTGGGACCTGGGCAGGCCGGGCAAGTGCTCTCAGCTCGTTTCTCCCTCAGCAAAATGGGACCGAAATATCCACATCCCCGGGTGGTGCTGAAACCCAAAGGAGATGGTGTTCTGGAAGGTTCCTGGTACTTTGTAACCAGCTAAGAACGTGACTTAGAGTCAAGCCAGAGTGTGAACTTCCATTTTAACTCACCTCTGTGCTGGCTGAGAAAGGGTGGGCCTGGCTCTGCCCACCACTCAGAAGTCACTGTCCTGACCCCAGAGTGTCCCTGCCTGTCTAGTCCCCCACTTCCTCCTGTGATGGGCAGGAAGCTCTAACAAGCGGTGGAGTGCAGGACCCCCGTCTCCAGAGCGCCCTTCAGTTTGGGAGATTTGGGGACTTATACCCACGTCCAAGCCCCCCCCCCCCCGCCCCGCCACCACAACGGGGGCTTCTCAGCCAGGGTCCACGGACTCCCGAGTTTGTGCAGAAGGCTTGTGGGTCTCTGAGCGCCTGCCCGCTTGTGTCCATCTTTCTGGCTTCGCCAGATGCACAAAGGTCTTAGGACCCCAAAAAAAGGAGAGAATTCCTGTCCGCCACTTCCGGGCTCAGCAGGAGCTCTTATAACTGCTCACATCCGCGACACAGGCTCTCTGAGGATCGTGGGCATCCTCTGGAGCTAAGTACCTCTGGCCTCCTGGCCCTGTCATTGTTTCTCTCCTTGGAAAAGGACTTTATGGCACCATCGTTTCTAGCACACCTTCCAGGGCGGTTCACGCTTGCTGCCACCTCCAAAGCCCTCAGTCAAAGGCGAAGGGGAGGAGTGTGTGTGGCTCACGGCTGGACGGCAGTGACTCTGGGGATGTCCCTTAATCATCTCCAGCTTCTCCTTCATGCTTTACTTTGCAATTGGGTAATATTTTTTTTTTTTAGAGAGAGGGCACCAGTAAGCGAGGGGCAGAGAGAGAGAGAAACGGGGCCTCCCCCGGGCTCATGTGTTACCCAGAGCGGGGCTCGAGCTCACCCCATGGGTGACTCGAACTCATGAACTGTGAGCTCATGACCTGAGCCGAAGTCAGATGCTTAATGACTGAGCCACCCAGGCGCCCCATGCAGTTTGATGATATCTATTAAGATAAAATGCACATGTCTTTTGACCTACCGGCCATTCCGCTCCTAGGATACGGTTACACGTGTGTGGAATGACGTGCACACAGGGCTATATTCATACACGGCGCCAAGGGACGCGGGTGGCTGGCAGGCAGGCGCTGGAGGACCCGCGCGCAGGTGTTCACTCCGGGACGGTGACCAGACCAGACCACGGTCACCGCAGCCCCCCCGGGGGGGGGGCAGGCAGGACTTGCTCCCCTTCCTATGGCTTAATTAACCCCTCCTCCCCTCCCTCCCCCAACTACCTCCTCTCTCGCAGATCGAAACCCACAAGCTGACCTTCCGCGAGAACGCCAAAGCCAAGACAGACCACGGGGCGGAGATCGTGTACAAGTCGCCCGTGGTGTCCGGGGACACGTCTCCGCGGCACCTCAGCAACGTGTCCTCCACGGGTAGCATCGACATGGTAGACTCGCCCCAGCTCGCCACGCTAGCCGACGAAGTGTCCGCCTCCCTGGCCAAGCAGGGTTTGTGATCAGGCCCCCGGGGCGGTCAATAATCGTGGAGAGAAGAGAGAGAGTGTGGAAAAAAAAAGAATAATGATCTGGCCCTTCGCCCTCTGCCCTCCCCCAGCTGCTCCTCACAGATCGGTTAATCGGTTAATCACTTTAACCTGCTTTTGTCGCTCGGCCCTGGCTCGGGACTTCAAAATCAGTGGCGGGAAAAAGAGCAAATTCCAGCTTTCCAAATTGATGGGTGGGCTGGCGATAATAAAATATTTTTAAAAACATTTAAAAAGACGACCACACCCACCATTTCCTTGGGCAATTACTTTTGATTCTTTTTTTTTCCCCCTCCGCCTAGAAGAGGGAGGAGAGGCTCTGCGAGCTGCTTCTGGGGAATCTCAAGGGACTGCGGGCGCCCCTGCTCTGCCCTGTCCTGGGGGTGTCACAGAGGCAGCGGCAGCAGCAACGGATTTGAAACCGGGTGCCGTGTGGGAGCCGCGGGGGCGGATGTCAACTTTGTGGTGGGGGTTGGGGGAGGAGCCCCGGAGAGGCTGAGGCAGGGGAAGGGTGGGGGGAGGGAGAGGGCAGAAGGGACAGTGTGGGAGTGGGTGATGGGGGGGCGGGGAGCCACTGCTCTCTGCCTGGAAGGACAGTGGGAAGGGCAGACCGCCTCGGCCGCCCACAGCTCGCTGGCGCCAGGCGGCCTCCCTGTGCTCGGTGGCCCGGGGTCCGCCGCGGGGGCCCGTGTGCCACCGTCCCCGTGGGCGGCCCGTTCCCAAAGGCTCCGGTTGGCGGGAGGAGGTGGTCGGTTGGCGGGAGGGGGGCACCCTGTGGATCGCTTCCGCTTCCTCGGAGAAGACTGACCTTGTCCCGAGCGCTGGCCTCTTTCTCCCTCCCCGCAGGGTGGGGGCCCCACGGAAACCCTGTTTTATTGAGTTCTGAAGGTTGGAACTGCAGCCACGATTTTGGCCACCTCACAGTTCTGGGACTTTAGGGCTAAACCAGTTCTCTTTGTAAGGACTCGTGCCTCTTGGGGGCATCCGCCTGTTCCCAAGCCTGGGCCTCTGGCATCCCTGGAGCGTGCTGGGGTCTGGGAGGTGGGTCCTGAGCCTCCTGTCCCTCCCGTGGCCACTGCAGCCACCTGTCCTCCCTCCCCCCCACCATGCCCATGTGTCTGCTGTGCGGAGCCCAGTCACTGCCTGTCCCCCTCACGATGTCACACTGTCCCGAGTTCCCAGCCTCACCACACCCCTTTCTCAGCACTGGACGTTGTTCAGACGCAGGAGGCACCTGCTCTCAAATAAAGGGGTGTCTGAGCGAAGGCAAAACCCAGGCACAAGGTGAGATCTCGGTCCCTTGGTTTAAGTTGTAACTCACCCAACCGGTGTGTCCCCTCACAATGAACCTGATGACCGTACTCCATCCTTACCCCCCACCTCTCCTCGCAGACGTGAGCCAGGGTGGGCTCAGCAATGACCCGGGATGTTTTGGCCTTGTTTCTACTTGGAGAGCCTTTTCCTCCCAGAAGGCCTGGTCCCCTTCCTGAGTTGAACTGGCAGCAGGTTGGCCGTCCTGGGTCCAGAGGCGGCAGCAGGTCAGGCAGGCAAGGCCCCTGGGGCAGGGCCACACTCTGTGCCCCGATTCCACCCGAGCTTGTGACTGCCAGCCTCTCCGAGGGCCCCGCCAGCGCTCAGCCCTGCATACCCCGGGAGGGGAGCACGCCCCCTCGGAAATGGTTCTTCCCCCCACCCCCCCGCCACCCCCCCGTCCCAGCTGGAAGCAGTGCTGTCTGTCCTGCTGGAGCAGCTGAACATATACATAGACGTCACCTGTCACCTTTCCCTCCCCGTCTGCACCCTGTCGCGTTGTAGTCTGATTTGTCTGTTTATGCTTGGATTCACCAGAGTGACTTTGATAATGAAAAGGTTAAAAAAAAAAAAAAAAAAAGGACGCATGTATCTTGAAATGCTTGTGAAGAGGTTTCTAACCCACCCCACGGGGGTCCTAGATGTCTGTCCCTCCCACACGGGGGGCTTGGCTCCGGGTGGCCGGTGTGGCTCTACCCGGTCACAACCTCCTGATCTGAAAGGCTTCCGGGGCATCTGGGACCAGGTTCTGACATTGGAGAACCTTCAGCTTGGAGGAAGGCCCAGAGCACAGGACTGGGACAGGATCCTGGGGCAGAAGCTACGGCGCCCCCTTGCCGCCCGGCTGGGACTTCCCTTTGTTGGGGCAGAGAGAGGTGGATCTTGTGGCCGGCCTGGTCTGCAGCGAGGAGATGGCCCTCTCCGGTCACAGCCAGAAGCCCCCAGCAGCCACGAGGGTCTTACGACACCCTGTGTCACAAGAGAAAGGAACCCGGGACCAGCCGGGGAGAGGCCTGGGGTCCCACTGCAAGCTGTCCCCCTGGAAGGGCAGCCCCAGCCTCCCCACCAAGCGCCCTCCAGCCACAGCAGGGCTTGGATGGACTGGCCGCCCCGGATGAGCCCCGGGGGCCCGCGCTGCCTGACTGCAGCAGGGTGACAAGTCAGGAGACGCCATCCCCAGAGCCTTGGTGGGGGCCTCTGCTGACCTTGCACAAGCCCCGTCTGCTGCCACGGGGAGAGGAGACAGCCTTTGTGGAAAATCGCCATTTTAAAGAAATTCAGCGACCTCAGGCCCAGTTCTGCCACTTCCGGTTTGGGCACCGTTTAAGGCACCCCTGCGGACTGGTGGGCGTCCAGGGCCGCCTCTCTAGGGCTGGCGGCTTCATTTGCAGCTCGAGCTTTCCGTGCAAGGAGTCATCTGGGCCCAGAACTAACCCGCCGTGAGGCTGTCTGCCGCTTGGAGTCCCAGCTGCCCTTAGAAGGGTTCTGAGGAAGGGAAGGGAACTGTGGTTCGGAGTTGGTAGCTCTTAGAGACGCGGCCCTGCAGCGTTGCCACGGACTCCGGCTGCGCCTCTGTCTGCACTTGCCCTACCTTATCTGAGGGCCTTGCTCAGAGGGCTCCGGGATCTCCCTCGTCGGGGAGGGGTGCGGGGTGGGGACTGCTGGGGTCGGCCTAGAGATCACGGTCTAGGGTGACCAGGTCAGTGAGGCAGGGAGATTGCAAAGGGATGCTGGCTTGTGACCTTCAATGAGGACAATCCCCCCCTCCCCCCGCCACCACCAGGCTGGGCACTCTCGACCACCCCCGTTCCCCCCACGTCCGGTCCGCGTCCCCTGGGTGGGCTGTGCTGTGCGCCTGGTTCCTTCAAGCTCTCCACTCACTTATCCGTAGTTCTATTTAAACGGACTTCAACGCGGAGACTGTATCCTGCTTGCGATTGCTTGTCGTGCTTCTGGGGGGAGGGGGGAGGAACCTGTAAGATAGTTACCATGGGCAGAGGGAAGTCTTGGAGGGCAGCAACCACCGAGTAACCCTTTTCTTCGGACCACCCACGTTTGCTAGAGGTCCCTGGGGTCCCGCCAGCCGGCCCCGTCTCCTTCCCCGCCAGGGGCAGGCAGCGAGGCTTGGGGAGGAGTCTGGAGACAGAGCTGCCCCCTCACGGGGCGTCCCCGGGCCCACAGCCCCGCCTGCCGCAGACCCCGGCATCCTTCCATCTATCTAAGCCGCCGGAGCCTTCGTGCCACCTTTCCCACCTGCTGCTGCGGACGTGCAGCCTGTGCTAGCGGCTGCTGAGAGCTCTTCCTCCTTCCTTCCCCCCTCTTTTGTCTTTGTCCCCAAGTCAGGCCATCGGGTGGGGATGAGGGTGGAGGTGGAGGTGGTCAGCTCGTCGCACCTGCAGACCTGTGGCTTCGAGACTTCTGGTTTCTCTTCAGCTCTGAAAAGGGTTACCCTGGGCACCGGCCCAGAGTCCCCCCTCCTAATGGACTTAGCCCCGTGAATTTGCAGCGTTGGGCAGGACAATCTCTGGCACTCGCAAGTCCCATGATTTCTTTGGTAATTTTGAGGGTGGGGGGAGGGACATGAAACCATCTTAGCTTAGCTTCCTGTCTGTGAACGTCCATATGGTGTATTGTGTGTTTTAACAAACGATTTACACTGATTGTTGCTGTAAAAGTGAATTTGGAAATAAAGTTATTACTGATTAAGTAAGGTCTCCGTGCATGGATTCAAAGGACAAGAAAATGATTCAGGATGTACGATGTGCAAGTCCTTTCCTAACCTTAGAGAACTTCGCTCCCAGCAGGAAATGTCAAGGTTGCTAAAATCTCTCTCTGGGGCCTGCAGGTGCAGGAAGAGTTCTCAAGACTCGTTCATTTTCACTCGATTCTGATTCTGGTGCTGGGAGTCCGTCCCGATCCAACTCAAAGAAAGGCCAGTACCCTTGTAGGTGGGCTCACAAGGCTGCACTCCAACTCCAGAGTCTGTTAAGACCCACACCGGCATATTCAGAGGGGCCACGGCTGCAGCGGGTGTAGGAGATCTCGTTTGCTCCCAGAGGCCCGGGGCTGGAGCAGAACACTAGGCCCGCCAAGGCTTAGATTCCTTCCAGGCTTCCGGAGCCGCATTCCTCTCTCCTTCGGGTCCTCATTAGATTGGGGAAGGAGTCCGCTACACGGAGATAGCAGATAGCCCCTAGCAATGCCACAAAGAAAACAAATACCAAACAGTAGCCATATTAATTCCTGTTCGTTAGTAATGAGGTCAAGGTCCTAAGAAGGAGCCCTTCAATCTTCATACAAAGTTTCAAAATACCGGTTTTCTCCGCTTTCCCCCTTGTGCTCACTCTAGCCACTGCGGGCAGAAGCTTAAGCAGAGAAGGTCTTAAGTGCAGCCACAGACGCAGGAACAGGGCGGCCAGAGAGAAAGGCTCCCTCACGACTCGGCGCTCATCGCCAGATGACTACCGTGGAAAAAGGGAATGAGGCCTGCCGGCGTCTTTCTCTCGTACATACAAAACCCAGCCCGTAGGCTCCTCAGAAGAACGATGCTACGAAGTACGTACATTCTCACTGACCCCAACCCCAGAAAAAGCGGTGAGAGGTGGGATCTCCCTGAGAGCAATTCAGAACAGTTCTAAGATGTCGTACTGCTGGCCTCACTAGAGAAGGAACATCAAGAGGCAATGACCAATTGCTTACTCCCAACAAAAAGTTTATCTACACAGAGCCCCCTATACCCTGGGCACCCCTTACTGCCCCCCCACCCCGACTCCATCCTCTCCCTGGTGACCATCAGGTGGCCCTGCCAGGTGCCCAAGGACGGAACGGAGACTTCCCAAGGTTCAGAGCAAGTCCAGGGACCCAGAGAACTAACTGCTCCAGTGGGACAGGGTCCTAAGCTGCCACCCCCGACGTGGACCCAGTCAGTGTCAACAAAGGCCTGGCAACACAACGTTCTGTAACTTTTTTTTTTATTTTTTTCAATTTTTCCTTCCTTTTTTTTTTTAAGCACTAGTCTGTGCTTTGCGAACAGAATCAAGACATTAACAAAGATCAGCTTCTCTGAAGAAAAGCATTTCTATAGAACAAAGACAGCTACATGTTTCGCTGCCAATACACAGCTCAAAGCAGGAAAAGAAAATATTTACAAAATACAAGGTTTTTTTTTTCCATTTTTGTTTTTGTTTTTTTTTTTTTAACAATGCTAAAAGGGTTATTCAGAATTTTCAACCTTATAAATAGAAGAAGCACTTTATGCATAGGGATATGGTGCATTATTGTTTTTAAAGAAACAATGACAAACCCTTTAACTTGCAAACAGAATCAAAAAAAATCACTAATGTTGAAAATTGTGAAAAAACCCCAACCATTAAGCAGTTTGTCTACTATTTTTATACGATTACAAAATGGCAACAAAAAAAAAAAAATAAAAATAAAAATAAAGAAGTTCTTATTGCCCCCCCCTTTTGGTGATGTGATCATACATGAGACAGGCACGAGGTTGACCAAGGGGGGTGATGAGGGAGTGATGGGAACCACAGCTAGGACCAGACAACGTTCCACAGGCAAGGGGAGCGTGGGAGAGGAAAGGCTGGACACCAACAGGGAAGTGCGTGTGGGGGAAATGGGACCAAATGAATCCACGACGACAGAATCCTAGAGGGGAGATGACTGCTCGTGTCCCTGACCCCCCAGTTTGCAGAGGAGTGGGAATGGAAGTAGCCCTAACCCCACCTTCACAGACGGGGGACACAGTTGGTAAAAACATCCGGGTGGAAGGCCTGGTGTGTGTGGGTGCGCGGGTGGCATCGGGGAGCAGAGAGGGAGCGCAAGGGGCGGGGCAGGGACCTGAGCAGCCGCAGTCACGTTACTGCAGTGGAGGAGTCAAAACAGAGAGGACCAAACGCAGCGGAAACCCAGACTAGGTCTCCAAGATCTGGATGACAAAGGGAAGCCGTTCTGTCGACTGAGAGTTCGGAACAGGTGGTGGTTATGGCCAAGAGGCTCTGGTGGGCGTGGGGGTGCCCTAGCACAGATGGCCAAGGGGGACCCGGCCAGGAGGGCCAGAGCTGGGCTGGGCCGCCGATGGGAGGAGAGGAGAGGAGAAAGGGTGAGAGTCCAGAGCGTGCTGTTCTCCCCCTATCCTGACCTCAGGCGGCAACGCTGAGCGGGAAGCTTGCCATTCCCTCTGCCCACGTGGCTGTCCCACCCTGTCCACAGGTGCAGGGCGGGGGCGCGGAGGGGGGGGGGGGGGTGGTCACCTAACATCTCTAAGTCCAGTGATTCAACAGTGCGGAGGATGTGCCAGGACCAGGCCAGCAGGGTCTTATCCTGAACTTCTGTTTGCCAACTGGAGGAAGTGCTCAGGTGTGTGACAACAAAACATGGAAACCAAAACCAAACAAAACAAAAATCAAAACAAAACAAAAATACCAAAGTAGAATCTAAATTCCTTAAATTCACTAAAAACTGTGAAAATTTCCGGCATATGATGTTTGAATATCAAACGCAGAGATTTCTGAAGCTTTAATGCCAATAGTTAGTGAGTCTGTTTAGATTCTCGTATCCCGCTCATCTGTGAGTTGGACGCTGAGCTGTGACTGTTGTCGCCAAATGCCGACTCTTGAGGGGGACAACGGGGGGCGAGGTGGGGGCCACCTCTGCCTCTCGGCCAGTCTTGCTGCCTGAGGTGCGCCGAGTACAGCGGGCTGCCCGTTCCTGTGCATCCAGTTGGTCCTCACACTCCGTCTGGGGACTGTATGCCAAGGGGAAGGTTCGCCGTTCCCACGGCTGGACGGACTGTGGGGAGACAAACCGCCATGGTGAGAAGCCGGTTCCAGACTACGTTCCGCCCCAAGGCCCTGGCCCGAGACGCGTGGATTCAAGTCCATGACCCATCTCCAGACTTCCTGGAGCGGTCCAGGAAGAGCCCTTACAGAGCCGGCAGTTCCATGGCACCTTCAGAAGATCAATTTCAAGTGCAGCCCCTTGTCCCCTTTAAAATGGGGAGGGGAGTAAAAATAAATAAATAAATAAAATTAAAGTAAAATAGGGGCGCCTGGGTGGCGCAGTCGGTTAAGCGTCCGACTTCAGCTCAGGTCACGATCTCGCGGTCCGTGAGTTCGAGCCCCGCGTCGGGAGCCTGTTTCCGATTCTGTGTCTCCCTCTCTCTCTGCCCCTCCCCTGTTCATGCTCTGTCTCTCTCTGTCCCAAAAATAAATAAACGTTGAAAAAATAAATAAATAAATAAATAAAAAAATAAATTAAAAAAATAAAAGTAAAATAAAATGGGGAGGGGAGTCCTATGACGCAGACCCATCTTCAGCAGGGGCTGTCCCCCTCCCCTGCTCTATCCCCCCACCCTGCCAACCCCCACGCAAAGGCCGTGTGTCCCTCACCTGTTCATCCAGCCCCAGCTCCGGTGTGGAACAGCGGGTGTCTTCACTGGCCAGGTGTCGTAGAGCATCCCGAGCCACAGGGGTGAGGGGCGCCGAGTGCAGTTCCGGGCTAATGGGGCTCCTTGGGGACTGACCGTGGGAGAACTCCGACAAAGAGTGGCTACTACTGACATCAGGAGAGGCGGGCTGGGGGGTGGAGGGGTTGGCACTGCCCAGCTGAGGGGTCGTCCGGCCGTCTGATGACCTGTAAGACCTGTACACCAACGAGTGCAAACCTGAGTGCCTGGGTAATGGGGGAGGACGCTCTATCTTGGGCGGATGGGGAGGAGGCATGAAAAGGGCATCCCGACCAGAGGAGCCGAGGGAGACGGACACCCAATGGTTCTTTCCCAGAAACCACACGTCCTCTCGTTTCCTCCCACCACCATGTAGGGGGCGGGGTGGGCGGAGGGGGCACACAGGACAGTCGTAAGAGCCCTGTGTGCCCATCATCCCGAGAGAAGGCCACGGCTGAACAATGCCAGGGGCTATTCTCTGGCACGGTGCCCAGTGAATTCCCAGGAAAGGGAAATCAGTCTAGACTTTGAAAACTGTAGTCAAGGGAAAAAAGGCAAAAACAAGAGCCCTAAATCTTTCTACTTGAGAACCCTGAGGGCTTCTGCCACTGTTACAATAAATGGAGACAGGATGGGTCAGTTCTTTCATGCACGACCACCACCCCCCGATCCGCTGTCCTAAGGAAGGTTACCCTGGGTGAGGCCTCCAAAGCTCCTCTGGTTAAATCACCACGACCTGCAAATGGCCTCCTCATGCCACGGACACTACATCTGATCTTAGCCAAAAGGCCGAGAAGCGATCCTAATGCCACGGACAGCTGGCGCCCGGAGCCCAGGAGAGCATGAAAGTTTGCCACAACTGGACAGTCGTCCAGCACTCAGCAAGGACCTAGCCACGGGACCATGTGCCCTCATCAGTTCCACCAAACACCAGGAACTTCTGCGCTCAGGGCCACTGCCAGTGGAGGAGTATGCAGAGCGCCTGTGGGGCAGTGGCAGTTCCACAGACACGGCGGCCAACTCCCTGCCCACCCTCCCTTCACAGGCCTGGCCACCTGAGCCTGCCCCATCACCTGCTGCCCCGCCGCTGGGGTGGCACACTCGTGGTCCACAACCACCGAGCCCTCTCCATCTCCTCACACTTGGCATGTAGGGCGGCGAAGGCTGCATCAGATAGATCCTCGACCTGCGAGAGAAAAGCTTCACTGATCCCCTCTCCCCTCCAGCAAGCCGAGTTTAAGTATGGGTGGATCAATTCTAGAACAAGCCCCAGCCCTTACTAGGCTCTTCCCCATCCGGACAGGAATGCAATGAGCTTGCACTTGACACCCATGGGTCTTGAGGCACTTGGGATGTGTGCGTGTGTGTGTGTGTGTGTGTGTGTGTGTGTGTGTGTGCGCGCGCACGCGCGCATCTCCTAACAGAGAATGACCATGCTGTTACCTCCTCATTCTCCTCGTCAGGACTCCCCTTCAGAGACCGAAGATCGACCTCCCGCCAGCTGCAAAATCAAGAAGGGACAATTGTGAGGGCTAGGCAACCGGGGCAGAATTAGTGTGTCTGTGCAAAGAACGAGAGCTGGGCGCCTGTGAACGACCCTGCCCTCTCACGGCTCGGCCTTGGTAGCCCCCAAGGTCTCTGAAAGAGGCTCCACGCTCCAATGCCCCAACAGGACACAGGCTGGGAGACTGTGACAAACTCAAGCAAAGGGACTGTTTAGAGGGGACCACCGCTATTCAGTCCCAGCTGACTGCCACTCTGTGAGAGTGCCTGTACGGGGCTGCCCAATTTCTGAGTTGTCAACAAAGGCTAGAAACAAAGATTCATACGTGAAATCCTGCTCTGATGCCGACAACGAACTCCTCAGTGCTGTCAAACAAACATAGCTGCAGCCAGTTTGTGGCCTGTGGTCTGGCTGGTGCTCATATAATAGAGAACTGTATATAGAAACAATTTCACTCCTATCAGGTTAAGACTTGCTCTTAAGGAGAAGGCAAAACCTAAGGCTAGAACCCCAAGGTCTGTGACAAAAAGGGGAAAAGGCCAAGAACAGGAAGAACAGGGAGAGGAGCCAATTATCTAGGGCCCCTACCTGGGGGTAAGGATTTCCTTGTATTGTAGTTTCTCTACACGAGTTGTTGCAGCAACAGACATCGGGATGACAATGTTGTTAATGTCGAATGAGCTCTCTCCCCTTCTCCTCCTCACTGGCTGCTGTAAGACAAAGGTAAGTTTAAAAGGGAGGCGCAATTTTGCAAACAGCAAATCATACACCTAAGACTTCAAACATTACTGGATCACCAGCCCCCAGGCACCTGGTCCTTGGGTGGGGGCCGGCCCTGCAGCAGCCACCGTCTACATCAAGGAGGTGGTCTGCCACTACAAGGTCCTCAGGAGAAACGCGAGGTGGCCCTGAGGAGCACCTCCAGCTCACAAGTCTCACTGGTCACCCTCTTCCTTTATGGGCTCACGTGGAAAAAGACTTCAGCTGAATTTTACAGGGTGGGCATCCTGGGGCCTTGAACCTAGTGCTGAGGTTCTGACTCCTCTGTATACACCTTTATCCCCTTCCTTTAAAGTCATCCTTTCTGTTTCCCCCGTTTATCTGTCACTCAGACCCATAGTGGCTCCTAATGCTTAACTGGGCCTAGTGGGGACTCTTCAGGTTAGAAATGCGAGTTCCCTTATCGGGAAAAGACCTCAGAGGACAGGTCCAGCTCAACAGATCCTCTAACCTTGGATATCACGACAGACCTTCCTCCTTGTAGATCTGAACTCTTCAGCTAAGTCTGTACCCACCATCTGCTCAGCCTATGTGGTTTCCCCCTCTTTCTGGCTGTTATTCTTGGGGAAGGGTGGAGAGCTTTCTAGCTCTACCAGTGGAGCTGAATGGAGGAAAATGCAGGAAGAGGACCTGGCTCCACAGTTTCTTGGAGAATGGAGATTTGCTTCTCCAGGAGGCTGAGAAGATCAAACTCTCAGGAAGAAAGAAGACTAACAAGGATCCACTATCAGAGGAGGAGGGGGGCACCCACAGCAGCCCGGAGGCCAGAGCAGGAGTAAAGCAGGGAGCCGGAAAACCCGGTTTCTTCCATGGAGGAAAAAGTCCACCAGCTGCTTGGGCCCAGATAACAAACACCCCACCCTGAAACAGACACCGGCAGCCGAGAGGGGCCAGAGGCAAACGGCAGGATGCCACACACATTGCCGTGGTGACAATACAGCTGGAAACACCCGAGAGGCTGCACTCAAACCCAAGCCCCAAGTGTGGTCAGCTCAGAGGGAAGGGGTTAGCGAACAGCAAGATGAGGAGGAAGCTATTCCCTACAAGTAACCCGTCTACTACTCTGTTCCTGGAGGGCGATACAGGATGGATTCATCCCATCATCTCGGGACATTCGGAGAATGTGGTGAAAGGCAGTGTTTTCCGCGCCAGGATTTTGGCTGCGGTCACCTATGATCCCAGGTTACCACGATGTCTTTTCACCTCAACATCCTTCTCTATCAAATGAGAACAAACTGTCATTTGCCTCACAAATTTAGGATAACTGGTTAACCAGGATGTTCGAAGACTTGTAAATCTTGCCTGGCTGAGTTCTGCAGCTAAGGATTAGTGACTTCATGCCCAAAACCCTCTGCCACTGTCCCATCTCTTTTAAAATTACACTTCCCACTACAAGAAGTGTACCTTAAGGAAGCCTCAAGAGATTGTTTTCCCTAAATCTTGGTCAAGAATGAATGTGAAGCTGGTGGAAACAGGTGTGTATATTCCCTGAATCTTGTGGGCCTGTTATTAGTAGCTTCAAGGGAAAGATATGGGAGTGGGCCCACGACAGCACCCTTGGAGTCTGTCTTGTTATCAACCTTTCTACTATGAAAAAACAAAAATGGTTCAATAGGCTTGAGTGCCCTCCTCCGCCAGGCACTTGGTCTGACTTAACTACTGTCTCCCGTTTAGAGCCAGTGGTGCAGAACGGGTGATGGGGATGGAAAGTGGTTCCTCAGAAGCAAGAGGGAGGAGTGCATTACCAGGCAAAAAGGGGGATGCGGGTCTGGGGCCTCTCCTCTATCAAATCAGAATCTTCAGAGATTTCCTCTTTTTTGACCACTGAGGTGATACTGAGGTATACACCGGCTTTTGGAAAGCCCGCCGTACCTACCCCAGCCCTCCCCGCCCCCAACTTTTTCCAGTGTCGTCTAGCTTCTCTACCTCATTTTCAGGATCTGGCCTACTATTCTTCTTACTACAAATAAATCCATATTCTTTGAAAACATTTGGCAGTGACAGCCTTAAGAGTGAGCACAGATACAAAATGTGTACTCAATAAGAAGAAAAACTGTCAAGTGATCCAGGCCTAAGTTAACATCCTCCAGACACAGGAGGGCTGGCCGGGTGAGTGAACACTGAAGTCCCCCCAAGAACTGGTCAAGAGTTCAAACTTGAGAATCAGAGATAGACTCTCTGTCTTTGAAATCCTCTGGTTGTCTGAGACCCTCTGAAGGATAATGGAGTTCGTGGTTAAGATACCACATACCTATTTAGACAAAACTTGTGGGTGTAGGAGGTGAAGAAGGGAGGAACGAAGAGGTCGTTCGGAAGATTGTCTGACTTTTAAGAGCAAAGACAGAACAACAGGAGCCCGTTTTGTGGGCTTGGGAGTTTCTTGATGTCCACTCTAAAGGGGATCCAAAGCACCCACACAGGGGACCTCTGTGACGCCTGGCCTCAGCCTTGCACTTAAGAGCTGGCTGAGCGGTCAGACTGCCTCGGTGTGAACTGCATTTGTAAGCCTCACAAGTTGCCTCACTTTATGCAATTTACTTATTAACCTTAGAGAGCCTCAGTTTCCCTGCCTACAAAATGAGAATCCTCAAAACCACTTACATCTCAAAGGGCACGATCAGAACTGAATGAGGTAACACAGGTAAAGCAGGCAGAACTGACACAATAAACGTCGTAATTGCAGCATTTTATTATTACTATCACCATTGCTATTGTAACTACCACCTAAAGGGCCCTTCAGCAGGCACAGGGCAACTACAGGTGCATGTGTTCCAGGAGGCCCACACCGAGGAAGTCAAGTATCAGAAAGCAATCAGCGGGACTGTGTCTGCAACGGCCGTGCGAGCAGCACTCAGGACGGAGCATGGCGCCAGAAGA
The DNA here is from genome assembly GCF_016509475.1 of Prionailurus bengalensis. Taxonomy (NCBI): domain Eukaryota; kingdom Metazoa; phylum Chordata; class Mammalia; order Carnivora; family Felidae; genus Prionailurus; species Prionailurus bengalensis. Next base: position 43,889,313 of record NC_057347.1, read on the forward strand.
GCTGCCCGCCGCCCTGCGCGCACCATAGGAAGTACTGCAGGCAGGGCCCACTGCACCTGTAGTTCTGCTCTGGGGCCTGAGAAGCGAGGCTCTGCCTTCTCCCTCCCTTCCAGGAACCCTAACGTCAGGGCTGGTTCTCAGCGCTCCAGCTCCCCCCGCCCCCAGCATAACGAAAACAAGGAAATGAAGTGCCTCCAACACTCCTAAGTGTCTGTCCTCCATTCCTCCTCTCGTGGGAACTTCTCGGACCCACAGGATTAGAGCCGCGGCCCGGCGGAGTCCCATCTGAAACCCAGCCCCACAGACCTGGAACAGGCCCAGACCGCCTTCAGAGTCTGTCTCAGCATCAAGCTTCCTACTATGAGAAACAACTCAAGGAAAACAGGTCAAATACCACTACTTTGACAAAAAATGGCACATCAACGGCGAGCCGAGTTCCCCCCAAATCCCACCTTCTACCTTGTCCTCCAGAGCCAGCCACTTGGTGAACCGTGGCTGCAGAGGGACTGTGCAGCCGAGCCCAAGGTACTTACAGACGTGCTGGCCGTAACCTGTGGGCTAGAGCTGGTGGGTGCCGAGGTGTCCAATGAGGTGGAAAGCTGTCGCACCAGGGGACTGTGAGGTGGATGTTGGGTGGCCGCCAAGTAGTTGGAACTGCTCATGTCCGTGTGATGCTTCAACACTGCAGAAGTCAACAAAAAAGAAATACGTGGCTACCTCAAACGGCTCTACTTCTAGCACAAGTTACAAATGCCAGCAATTCATAAAAGCAAAAATGCATTCTAAGCCTAGAGGATAAAAAGGTGAAGCAAACTGGTTGACGGGAGGTAGGGGATCGGGCAGAGGTTGCTGTAGCAGTAAGAAGTGACCTGCACTTAGAAGCAATAGGGTCCCTCTACTCTGCCTTCCTAGAAAGTGAAGGACAAAGCTGGGGGCAATTGAGAGATGCCCAGGCTGCCCCAGAAAGCCCTGAGCAGATGCAAATGCAGGTAGAGGTGCCGGGCCTGGCCCTACCTTCACTTCTCTCAGATGAATGGTCTCGCAATCTCATTTTGCTGTGGTTTGGGTCGTGCACAGGTGGCGGTGGGTTGAGCAAGCGCTCTGCTTTGGGCGCTGTCACTCGCTCCACCATAGGCACGGCCCCCACATCGTCTAAGTGCTGCCTGTGGGTCCTGTCAGGCCGGGTTTGGTGATGGGACAGCTCTGAAGAGGGGAACAGAAAAAGAGCTGTGAAATCTTCTCTCAATCTTTTCTTATTCGAGTTCCAAGCTCTGGAGTTCTCTCTAGGCCAATGATGGACACTCAGGGCAGCAGGAGAGTCCTCTGGGACCGAAGCTTCTAGCAAACAGCACAATGGCCAGGATAGGCCAGGCAGCCCACAGGGCCCTCAACCAGAGAAATCTGACACCAGCTACAGAAGACGGCCTGCCCACACATGGACCCAATGCCATGCCACTGCTAGCTGTTCCTCGAGCACTCTGGGTCCTGTCCCGAGATGCATGGTGTCTGGAATAGCTTTCAGAGTCCATCTGAGAACATCCGAGACAGGCAGAAGTAGACTGTGAGCTGAATTTGTATCGGTCAATTGCCTCTCCCAACCCCCACACACTGCCATAGCAAAACAGTAACGTTTATAAAGAATTATAAAGTAATTCTTTATAAAAGAATATAAAAGGAATAGAGAAGTAACTGGAGGAAGACTCTCTGGTCCCCTGAAACTTACTGGCTGTTGTTAGGAAGGAGTTGACCAACTTGTGCCTGTCTTTACGAGTTGGATCTGGCAGGCTGCCTGGCATGGGTGCTCTGTGCTTAAGTGAAAACTTTTTGGGAGGTTTGATTTTGTCAAAAGGCTTGTTCTGCCACTGAGATTTCAGCATGCTCTGGAAGTGCAGGCTTGTGGGAACATCTGTAAGGAACACGAAACACTGCGGGTTAGTCCAGACACCTGGCCTCTGGGCTCCTCTCTCAAGAAGAGAGGTGTGTTCACCAGTACCCCTGGCTCTCCAGTGGGCGGGGATCTACAGCACACCCTTCTTTTATGTGCCGAGTGGCACGATGACCCAGTGGGGCAAAAGCACTGTCATATGGAAGGTCTGTTGATCGGACCTTTACTGAAGGTTGTTTCTTTTCCTCACAAGCAAGTCACTTTTGCCTTTTATTTTCATGTTAAACGAACACCCCATCTAAAACACCTTCTGTTACATGGATGGAGTTTTCCTTGTTCACGTACTCTGCTAAGTTTGTTAAACTACTGGTGTGAAAGACTGATAAGCATCCCGTTTCTATCCTCCTGGAGACTAAAACATTAAAGCCTGATCCTACCAACACACTTATTCAGGACATATTCATTCAAGAAATATTTATTGTCTACTGAGTACTATACCCTCCTTCCTCCCTAGCTCCTCACCCTTCACCTAGGGATGATCTATTTTTTTAACCTGATTACTTAATATTCAGTATCATAAATCTCTTAAGCTTAACTGTGATTTTTTTACCATTTTCTGATTCACCATTTCTCATACCTTTCCGTTTTCTTAGTTTCATTTATTTTCCTAACAAAGGGGCTTTGAGTAATTTCTTTAGAAAAAATATTTCCAGAACTAAAACCATTTTTCTCTCAGACCTTTAAAGCTATTACTTCACTATATTCTAACACCCAGTGTTGCAGACAAGATGGAATCTTATTCTTCCTGAATAGTAGGCAGTCGCTTTTTCTTTTAAGCTTTGCAAAAAAACCCCAAAAACAAAAACCTCATTGTGGTATTACACTGACTCTATAGGTCAATTTGGGGAGAAATGCCTTCTGCCCGCCATCAATTCCAAGCCTTTCAAGCCATCAATGTGGTGTATCTATCTATTTAGTTTTCTTTAACTCTCTCTCAGCAGGGTTTGGCAGTTTTCATTTTAGAGGTCTTATACCTAAGAGTTAATTTAAAATATGTATTTCATTTTGATGTAAGCACCGTTAAGCTCCTTTTTAAAAGACAAAACAGGTTCAGAAAGGTGAATTAACTGTTCAAGGTTACACACTTTAGTATTAGTTAACCAACATTCAAACTTAGGTTTGTATAACCCTTAAAGCCCACACTCTTAGCCCCTACACCATGAGACTATTCTTTGGCCCAGGGAATGGAGAGATTTAATTCTGAGGTGGAATGTGTTAATAGCAGCCAAACAGATTAGGAAAACTACTGAAGTTTTTAAAGATAATAAATATTTGCTATACGTCCAAGTAATGAGATACAGTCTGTGAGGACAGTGCTGTCTTCTGAAACTTTTTTGCATAATCATTCTTTCCCACACTTAAAAATTCACCTACTCCAACCGTTAAAAGACACAGATCAGCTTTCAGCAATTTCAAAGTTGGGGAGATCCCAACCAGGCCAAGGACACTGGCTCTCATGGTGTTCCCAGCCCTTCCACTCCTCCCTCAAGCCCCTCAATAAAATGGTTTGATTCCCCCTGCCTTCCCCAAAAAGGTCAAATGCTTAAACAAAAGAATTTCCTATTAATAAATGATCAAGAACTGAGTTAAGGTAATAGTGGCAAATATTTTTTACTCTAATTCAGAATGGTTAGGGAAAAGGGTGTGTAGGAAATAAAGCATTGTCTAGAGGCATTCTGAAAGCTGAGCTGAACTGGAATGCATAAAGGCCCCAGAAAGGGGAAAACACTTCCTCTGTATCCCAGGACACCCCTATGTCAACAGAAGCATTGGCAAAGTTTATATGATGGGACAACAAAAGCCTTGTGATTTCATTTTTTCCTTTTCCTTTCCCCAGTCATTGCTCTCCCAAACCTGAAAATTAAGCCAGGATAAAAGGAGGTAGGGAAACAAGCAACCTGATTTATAATGCAAACAGCAACAGACTGGAAATAAGCAGGTCTGGAGTCAGGTCCTAATTCCAACACCGAGTTAGAAGGCAAAAACAAGAACCTACCACTTGGCTGCGTTTAGCTTCATCTGTGAGAAGAGGCAGCAGGCCTAGAGCCGGGCAGGTGACATCCCAGCACACATGCTCTAGCTCTCCCCTCCTCTGCTGCAGACAAAAGCTAAACAATCAGAATACTCTTTCCTACTGTATCCCAAGACCTCAGATCCATCTCAAAAAATGACTTAGTTAAACCCAGAAAACTGCTATGAATCCATTTGAGTAAGCACAGGAGAGGAATTTGTTACTGCTAGACCAGAATGACTTTTTTTTTTTTTTTTTATTCATTTTTGAGAGAACGTGACAGAGCGAGCGAGCAAGCGAGCGAGCAAGTACGTGAGCCAGGGAGGGGCAAAGAGAGAGGGAGACACAGAATCTGACGCAGGCTCCAGGCTGTCAGCACAGAGCCCACTGCAGGGCTCGATCTCAGGAACCGTGAGATCATGACCCGAGCCGAAGTCAGATACTTAACCAACTGAGCCACCCAGGCACCCCCAGAGTCTCTCAGCTCTTAACATGTTATGTCAGACACTTCAGTTCACACCTAATCCCCTTCCCTCACTTAAATGCTCTGAAGTAGAAGCTGCTGCAATGGGAGAATACCAATCTGAGCCCCAGAGCTGAAGTATTAAGCAGAATCCAGAGCAATTTCCCCTATAACCAACCCCACTGCATAGGCAGTTAGGGATAACAACAAACTGCTGGAAGGACTCAGGCTGCTATACTTTGCTAGAAGTTTACTGTGTGTTAACTGCTTTCATATAAGAGTGAACAGGAAGTCAGTTAAATCCCCCAGTCAACGAACAAAAATGATCTCTTAGGGATTGATGGTCTTAGTTCATGCTCTAAGTGGTTACGTAACAACACCTGGGATCCACGTAAAGCTGAAGCCCTGAAATGGATTAGATATGCAGGACCTGAAAGTGAGCAAGGAAAGGGTATGAAACAGAAGAGAATACAACAGGGACTCATTTGGCCAGAGGACTTCACACATTTTGTACCTGTACAGGTAATTCTTCTGTGATGAAGAGAAGAGGGTGCAGATACTTGATTAGGTCAACAACAACAGGAAAACAGAAGTGTTAAGACAGGAAATAAGAAATAGAAGGAAACGAATACCATTTTAAGCTACTATTTCCTCAGACAAAATAAAAAGACTTTGACTTTACGCTCACCAGGGTCTGACATTCCAGGATTCACTTAACTGTTTTGCTCATTACTATCCACCATTTTCTCAAGCACATTTTCTAGGGTTGTTTTGTAATACTCCCTTCCTCCTCCTGCTGGTAAAAGATGCGGTAGCCTTGTACATAGAGTCTTAGTAAGCTCTCTCACAACAGCATAGATCATCTGGCCAGCAGGTGGTGCTCTTATGAAGCCCAAACTCAAGTTAACATTCTTTCCTCCAAGGGTTTGTACATCCTCTACATTTCAAGCTAAGGATTAACTGGCTTGATTAAGTGGGGTGACAAGAATTCTATCATCCCTAACCACACTTAATGGGAACGTTGGAGGTGTGGTCAACAAGGGACACAAGTCTAAAATGAAGAGGTGCAGGTGGTTCCCAACCTAACTACAAAGAAACTGGTGCGGAAACATTAGTAAGACTGCTTGAAAAGCCTGCCATCTCTAAGTAGCTTCTAGACAACAGGCTGTAAAAGGGTGGCCCAGAGGTCAGGTCTGGTGCATGTATGTTTGACCCTCACAGTATTAGGCCGGCTGCTAAGTCTTCACAGTTACTTATTATTCTACACAATGATATATGGGGAATCTTGGAGGTGCTTCACATAGAATAATGGTGCCCTTTAGAGTTGGGCATATTTGTGGCCCTGAAAACCTTACCATGCTATTTGTTTGGATCAAAGCAAAAATATCCCAACAGGAACAATATTAGAAATGCTAACAGAGTTCCCCAGGTCAACCCACCGAAAGTCTAATTCATCCATAGGCAAATATGTTCACACATCCTCTTTACAGGCTCCTAAGGAGATTTAATGACTATCTCTCTTGTCTAAACTCCAATGTCATGGTTAGGAGTTGTGTGAGACAGGGAGAAAAAGAGATCGAAAAAGGATTTAAAGGCAGGCAGGAAAGCGAAGATGCTAAAGACCAGAGAAAGGTCTTTCTCCCTCAATGCTACCTCCAGTTGCTTGAAATGGGATGGAGTAGGAAGTGTAAGGGCAGCACTCAGATCTATAGATATGAACCAGTCAGAAGGAAAAGAAAGTGTCGAAAGGGAATGGGTTCCTCCAAGTAGAGATGTTGACTAAACAGGAGACATCACACAATTGAGTACATGTGATTGGGGGATGGGAAGGAAATTCACAACTGTATATGGTAATACTGTTGACAAAGAAAGATCACCATGTTTATAAGCTGGTATGCAGGGAGTATGGAAGAGGCCTAATCGGAACCATAATATAACTATTGACTTCAGGCTTCCTTATTCAAATATGAGGCCATACAATTCAGTACTGTGAATCCTGAGACAGTAACCCAAGAAACATTCCTAGGTCTTCCTGGTGGCTCTGTCTGCAGTTCCAATCTAGAAATGGGTAGAAACCTGATTTCTCTTAATAACCCAGCTAGGAAGAAGCATGTTACATAGTGAAACAAAGGACAGGCAACAGATGACCCAAGTTTGAATTCTAGAACCATCTAAACTCATTAGCCATTTAGTCTGAAAAAGTACAACCTTTCTAAGCCTGTTTCCTGATCTCTCAAACTGAAGTTAACACCTTACAGGATTAGTGTGAGAAGCAGATAAAACTAGTATGAGAAAGGTGCTTTGTAAACCATAAAATGTTATACAAATAAAATCTTCAGTTACACGAGCTATAATCCAAATGCAAGAGAAGGTAAAAAGCCAATGACCCTGGAATCTGAAGTACACAGGAAGACATGTTAGTGTTTTCTACTCACTGTGTGCTAAAGTTTATTTACTGCTCTACCACTCCTGACCTAAATAAAACCCTGCCTAGCTTGCAAGCCATATGATTCAAGTTTTCTAAACATTTCTACTCTTATTAGAAGTCCTATCGTAACAGGAATATTAGATCATGCCCTTACAGTCAAGGGAGTTCTGATAACATGGCCTGGAGTAGTTATAGGATTTAGGTAGCCAAAAAATAATTCAGTCATTTGAAGAACACATAAAGAAAAGGGGATTATAGTAAACCAATGTTTGACCAACTATTAAATAGAAGAGGGCATTCTCTAGGATAGCTATCAGTCATGCTTATTTTTTATAAATAAAGTTTTATTGAAACACAGTCATGCCCATTTGTTTACATATTGTCAATGCTGCTTTTGTGCTATAGTGGCAGTCATATAGTTGCAACCCAGGCTATACAGAGGAAGTGTGTCCTGCAAAGTCTAAATTATTTAGCATCTGTCCCTTTAAGTAAATGTTTATAAACCGTTCATGCTAAATGCTTCTTTTTTTTTCATACCACCAAGTAAATCTTAAAATCCCACACTAATTCTTATTCCTCAGACTCCTATTTCAATTACCCTCCTTTCAAAAACTTGTACAGACTACCTCTGGGTGTTATGAAGGACAGAGTAGGGATAAAATACGGTTCCTTCTCTTTATGTACACACACCCTGGAAAGCCAGTCATGTAAGCACAGTGATACATACAGCCCCAGTAGGAAGACATTCTCTCAAAAGAGTGCTGCCCTTCCTAGTTACACCATGGCACACACAGACGATGGACCAGGTTGCTTGTGGCTGGAAGCAACTGTCCTTAGGCCCACCCACAGCCACTTGAAAGGCTGGGGGGAAATCTCTCTCCTGGCAAGGTGCAATCTTTTAGTAGCACATTCTGGTCTGGCACATCTGCTGCACCCTATTTGCAAAAATTCTAAGGGACTCTGGTGAGTGAAATGGATTTTCTGGATGGCACGCGGGTTGTACCAGGATATTAGCTGACTTTCTTTCACTTGAATCCTGTAAGTCTCAAAAAAAACTTTGTATTCTGTGGCCTTTCTTACCATCTGGAAATGCTAGAACTGGGTGAACACAAGAGTCCAATTGGGAAAGGCGTTCCAACAGAGGGGCTTCGTAGTGAATTTCCGGGGGCACGGTGACGGTGCTGCCTGAGCCACACAGCGCACAGGAGGGGTTCACATCACAGCCAGAGCGCATTGTGCTGTTCCGGTGAACCTGCGAAAAGCCAAACAAAACACAATTCGTTGTCTGATACAAACCCAGCTCTCACTCATCCCAAAGATTCAAAAGACGCTTTCTAGATACCTGTATGACACTACTAACAGAAGGTTGATTCGTTTGTTAGAAGATTCCCTTTTTTGCACCCTGACCTTCAAAGTAATGAACTTGTTTCTTCTTCAATGACGAAATCCAATTATTTGCAGCCCTAAGTGCTCATCTAGGTGCCAAACTTGTGAGCTTAAAGCTACTGGACATGACTTGCTTTCTTCAGCAATTTCATCCACCTAAGGGCCTGAATAACCAATCACACGGTCTCCTATGCTTTTCACAACTCCTTCTGAAGACTTTAGGTAGTCTCAAACCAAACGACAAGTTTTCCAGGACTACACAGAACTCATTAGCTACTTTATTTAACCCAACCTAAGACCTACTGTTTTAAAGTTCGTGCCTAAATAATGAAAATAAATTTGGTATGGTGAGTGTTGACACCCGGAGTCTTTGTGTCAGATTATTAAATCCACGGGGACAAAAATTATTTCCATTAAACTGCCTTTGTACACACGTGGGTAGGATAAGAAATAACCTCTCCTGCTAAGTCCACAGCGAAATGAAATCTAAATCTTCAAAAGACTTAATTCTGTTTTTAAAAGGCGGGGGTTAAACAATTTTACGCTCTGAGAAAAATTTAGGTCATGCTGAATGCAGGATCCCTAGGCTCTCGTGTCAGGGTGAACAACTCCAGCATATGCCAAATCGTGATCTATGAAAAGTCATCTGGGCAGCATAGAGTCCTAGAAGAAAAGGACTTGCCTGTGGAACAGCACCATGAGAAGAGATGCTCTGAGCAAGGGTAGCATCAAAATTCTGTTAGCAAAAAGGCTGTAACAACTGTAAGAGCTGCATTTAGGTTCAGGACAAACATCTTTTTTTTTTTTTTTTTAATGTTTATTTTTGAGAACGAGAACAAGCAGGGGAGGGGCACAGAGAGAGCGGGAGACAGAGACTCTGAAGCAGGCTCCTTGCTGTCAGCGCAAAGCCCAACACGGGGCTTGAACCCGTGAACCATGAGATCATGACCTGAGCCGAAGTCGATGCTCAACCTACGCAGTCACTCAGGCGTCACTACATAGACATCTCTTGAAAGCTATCTGCCTTTACAGACATGTAGAGGAGAAAGATAAATATGAGAACAATGCGGTCTTCATCAACATTCCCCAACCGCCTCCCCTTCTTGCAACCATGTAGATGGGTGGCATGCAAAGAAGGGGCTGTGGGGGCACTTGAGTGGCTCAGTCGGTTGAGCATCCGACTTCAGCTCAGGTCATTATCTCACGGTTGAGGAGTCTGTGTCCCGCATCAGGCTGTGTGCTAGCAGCTCAGAGTCTGGAGCCTGCTTCAAATTCTGTGTCTCTCTCTCTCTTTCTTTCTGCTCCTCCCCCACTCGTGTCTGTCTCTGTCTCAGAAATAAGCATTAAAAAAACTTTTTTAAAAACAACAACAAAAGGGGCTGTGAAGGTCAGACTGGGTAACTTGCACTAAAGTAAAAGAATTCTAATAAGCTGCAGTTGTAGATGCCACTGAAAGGGAATCATACCAACCAAGCATGATACTACTGTGTAGACAACATTAACTGGTACTGTTTTGGGAAAAAATATCCCTTGCACTCTGTTTAATCAGGGTTGGCTTTTGGAAGAGATAAAGAGGTAAAGAGAGAGAGTATATGTTGGCAGAGACAAAAACCACACACCACACTGTGGATGAATGGGAGGATTTACGTAATTAGTTAGGATCTAAAAATTGTACCAAAACTTAAAACATTAAAAAGAGATGAGAAAAAGATACCAAAATCAAAATAACAAATCTTAAAATGGAGGTATGTTTTTTCCCTCATAAACTAACACACAACACCAATTAGCTCTCTATATGAAAAATGAACATTTTATGGCTACAGTTCACCCTTGAGTCAACCAACAGCTAATAGATGAGGTGTAGAGTAAAAAGAATATAGCAAGGATAACAAAGTTAACACTAAAAGATTAAATCAAAGCTGAAATTGCCAAAAGAGGAAATACATGCTAGAAACAGCAAATTTAAGAGCTGTTCTTTGGGAGCTTTCCTTTTTACTTCCTTCCTAAATCCACCTGAAGGGTGGGGTGGACAAGAACAGACGGATTAACTATAAGACTGGATTAATGAAGAGAAAAAGGAATAAATGCATATGTATAAGAACTCAAAAAAGCACTAGTTAAGTGAAAATCTGGAAACCATGTGTGTATATGTAATATGTGTGCACACTTATGCATTTCTATAATGTTTAAATGTTACATATTTTTGTATTCCATGTAACAAGGGAATACCATACTCACGCCTATAAAAAGGTAGAGGCTCAGACAAGTGTATTTCCTTGGTGAAGTCTTTAAGAACATTAAAGAAGAGACAATCTTCTATTCAATTAAAATGGCTGATACTGACATAAAGAAATCAGAATTCTATTGTCCTTTGAGAAAAATAAAATTCTAACAAAAATTTGACTGAAGTTTTGTGCACATATGTAATTTAAACATTAATCTCACTTTTGAACGAAAACCTGCGAAGTAAAATATTAATAAACACAAGCTAGAAGTATAAAAAATATCTTTAATACAATTTATTGAAAGATAAATTTTGGGGGCGCCTGGGTGGCGCAGTCGGCTAAGCGTCCGACATCAGCCAGGTCACGATCTCACCGTCCGTGAGTTCGAGCCCCGCGTCGGGCTCTGGGCTGATGGCTCAGAGCCTGGAGCCTGTTTCCGATTCTGTGTCTCCCTCTCTCTCTGCCCCTCCCCCGTTCATGCTCTGTCTCTCTCTGTCCCAAAAATAAATAAAACGTTGAAAAAAAAAAAAATTAAAAAAAAAAAAAAAAAAGAAAGATAAATTTTGAACTCTTTTGAAGGACGGTTTGGACAACTTTAAAATTACTTCATTCATGGGAATGCAAGCTGGTGCAGCCACTCTGGAAAACAGTATGGATCATTGTGTAAGGGTGAGTACTCTGGACTCTGAAAACAGTACGGAGGTTCCTCAAAAAACTAAAAATAGAACTACCCTAGGACCCAGCAATTGCACTAGTAGGTATTTATCCAAGGGATATAGGTTTGCTGTTTTGAAGCGGCACATGCACCCCCATGTTTATAGCAGCACTATCAACAATAGCCAAAGTATGGAAAGAGCCCAAATGTCCATCGATGGATGAATGGATAAAGATGTGGTATATATATACAATGGTGTATTACTCGGCAATCGAAAAGAATAAAATCTTGCCATTTGCAACTACGTGGATGGAACTGGAGGGTATTATGCTAAGTGAAATTAGAAAGACAAAAATCATATGACTTCACTCATATGAGGACTTTAAAAGACAAAACAGATGAACATAAGGGAAGGGAAACAAATATAATATAAAAACAGGGAGGGGGACAAAACAGAAGAGACTCATAAATATGGAGAACAAACAGAAGGTTACTGGAGAGGGGGTGGGAGAGGGAATGGGCTAAATGGGTTAAGGGGTACTAAGGAATCTACTCCTGAAATGATTGTTGCACTATATGCTAATTTGGATGTAAATTTAAAAAAATAAAAAATAAAATTACTTCATTCACACATGCTTTGCATAAATGCACAGCTAGAATTTATCCTACAGATATGCTTATTAACTACACAAAGACCCACATTCATAAAGAAATAAGATGCTAAATTATATGCATGAACCTATTTATGTTTTTCTTTTTTTAATCACAATGTATATTTTACAATAAGAAAACAAATTTTAAGGGGCGTCTGAGTGGCTCAGTCAGCTAAGCGTCTGACTTCTGCTCAGGTCATTCTCATGGTTCATGAGTTCAAGCCCCACACTGGCTTCTCTGCTCTCAGTACAGAGCCTGCTTCAGATTCTCTGTGTCTCTGTCTCTCTCTCAAAAATAAAATAAACATATAAAAAAGAGTATTTTAATCCTTAAAAAAAAAAGAGAGAAATTAAAGAAAACAATAAATATAAATGACCAGGTGGAGATTTCTGAATATCAAGATTATTCAATATTAGTAAACCAATTAACACAATTTTATTTGTGTATTTAACTGCTCACTCAATACCTTCACAGCTATTATATAGGCACCTCAGTTCAAAACTGAGCTCCTACTCTTCCCAATTTTTTGCTGCTCAGTCCTAAATCTTTGGACTCATCCTAAACTCCCTTCTTTTACGAAACCCCATTATCCAATCATGATGTAATCCTATGGTCTCCATCTTCTAAATGTATCCAGAATCCAACTGCTTTATATACCATCTCAATTGCAGTCACCCTGATCTAAGTCAGCATCTGTTCTCATATGAATTGTAAACTTTTTAAAAATGTTTGTTTATTTTTGAGAGTGGGGTGGGGGGCCGAGGGAGAGCAGAAAGGGGTGGAGATATAGAATCCGAAAGCAGGCTACAGGCTCTGAGTTGTCAGCACAGAGCCTGACGTGGGGCTCAAACTCATGAACCGTGAGATCATGACCCGAGTCAAAGTCTGGTGCTTAACCGAATGAGCCACCCAGGCACCCCTGTTATACGAATTTCTTAAATAACTTCTAACTGGTCTTCCTGCTTGCCCCTCCTTCCAACTAATCAAAATACAGTAGTAGGTGTAACCTTGGCTTACCAGTCCTCAGCTCAAAATGCTCCAAAGGCTCGTCATTTCATGGGGAATAAGAGCCAAAGTTCTTGCAATGGTGCACACAAAAGCTTTATACCATCTGTCACCTCTATTGCCTCTCTGACCGCATTTCCTTTTATTTCCCACTTCTCTCCTTGCTCAGTTCCTCTGACTGCTTTGCTATTTTCTCAATATAGCAGGCAAAATTCTAAATCACAGGCCTTTGCACTTGGCTCTTCTATTAGTTCCACTGTCATTCCTCTCACCTCAGGTCTTCTTAAAAATGGCTGTTATTTAGAAACATGTAAGTGAAAAAAAAAAAGATTCTATTCTTGATTGTAACAATAAGAAATACTCTAGCTAAGCTTAAAACCTGTAAACACAAAGTTTTAAATTATTATTTATTTATTTTGAGAGATCACAAGCGGGGGAGGGGCAGAGAGAGGGGGATAGCGGATCTGAAGGAGGCTCCACGCTGACAGGCTGACATCTGTGAGCCCGATGTGGGGACTGAACGCACGAACTGCGAGATCATGACCTGAGCTGAAGTCGGATGCTCAATCGACTGAACCACTGAGGCGCCCCGTAAACACAAAGCTTAATTTTTACAGCTATTAATAATCTATAAATTAACCTATAATTTTAAACTCAGTAAGGTTTTGGTGGGGAAGGAGAAAGGCAAACAAGAGTTAAATAACCTTAAAAACTGAAAGAATATATGCTTAAAGGGAAAAGTCCCCACAGAATTTCTGATAAGCAAAGATAGAGGGGAGTAATTTGCCCTACCACATATTAAAAGTATTTTAAAGTTACAGTAATTAAGATATAGAAAAGTTAAACAAGAGAACTAGACCAAAGAATATATGACAGCTTACTGTGTAGCAAAGCGGATTATTTCCAAATGAATTAAAAAAAGAAAAAAAAAAAAAAGGAAAAGATGACCAATGGAAAACTGTGCGTTAAGGACACTTCCACAGTCCAGGGATCACACAAGACTCCTACAGAAAACATGCCTTCTTTAACCCTTGCCCCAGATGAGCTCACTGTGAAAGATTACAAATCATACAAAACAGACTGATGTGATGCAGTCAGCAGATGCAAAAATGGGGAGAATCTGTCCTCAAGAAGCTAAAAATGGATTAATTTCTTAAAAGTAATTTCTGCATCCAACATGGAGTTCCAACTCACAACACTGAGATCAAGAGCTGAATGCTCTACTGACTGAGCCAGCCAGGTGCCCCTGGAAATGGAATAATTTGAAAGTAATTTTAAATTTTTTTTTCTTTTTTTTTTTTCAACGTTTTATTTATTTTTGGGACAGAGAGAGACAGAGCATGAACGGGGGAGGGGCAGAGAGAGGGAGACACAGAATCGGAAACAGGCTCCAGGCTCCGAGCCATCAGCCCAGAGCCCGACGCGGGGCTCGAACTCACGGACCGCGAGATCGTGACCTGGCTGAAGTCGGACGCTTAACCGACTGTGCCACCCAGGCGCCCCTGAAAGCAATTTTAAAATAAGTATATTAAAGTTGTTCAAAGAGATAAAGGAAGGAATGAACATCATAAAAGAACAGGAAATGATGAAAAAAAAAAAAAGAAAAAGGATGTTTCTGAAAGTAACCACAAATTCTGAGTGAAAAGCACACACTCAAGTAAAAAACCAAAATACAAAAAAATCCAAACTGACAGGTTCGATAGTAAAGTAAATACAACTGGAGAGAACCCTGATGACTAGGCGGAAGAGTCCAAGAAGACGACAGAAATAAAACACAACAAGCCAGAGAGATGGAAATGCGAAGTGTACAAAGAAAGAGAGAATGGCAAGATCTATGACAATCTAGTAATACAATACCGTATTAAAAAAGAGAGGAAAAGTTTAAAGAAATTAACAATTTTCAAATTTTCAAAACCCAAGACAGACAAGAACAGACAAGAACTGAGAATGAGGGTGTAAGCCAAGACCTTAAGTGGCTAAAAACTAATTCATACATCTAAATATACCCTTAATACTGCAAAACATAAAAACAAAACTGAAAGAAGGTAGTTGGTGAATTTAAATTACTAGAGAGAAGGTACAGATAAACTATAAAAGAAGGACAAACTGACATCAGAATTTTCATCAACAATAATAAATACTGGAAGGAAATGAAGTATCTTCAAACTGCTGAATATAAAAATTTTACATGCAGTTAAACCATCACTCAAGAATAAAGGCAATTTATAACCGTATATATTTACAAATACACATATGCAGGGGCACATGAATGGCTTAATTAAGTGTCCAACTTCAACTCCAGTCAAGATCTTGAGGTTCGTGGATTTGAGCCTCACATCAGGCTCTGTGCTGACAGCCTAGAGCCTGGAAGGCGCTTTGTATTCTGTGTCTTCCTCTCTCTTCGCCCCTCCCCCGCTTGCACTAGCTTGCTCTCTCTCAAAAATAAACATTAAAATTTTTTTTTAAAAAAACAACAACAAACAAACACACATATGTATACATTCAGACACAAAATAAAGACTGGCTTTACAACTCCTAGATCGCTGCTGGAAGGCTACTAAAGGAGGCACTCAGAAGAAGGATAGAGTGGGACGTAAGAAGCTCCAGAACAAGTAAGAATGGCAAACGTGTTGGTAAATGTTAAGTATGAATTTACAGATGACTGATTTGGGTGGGGTTGAAATTCAAGGTAGAATATTAAAGATCAATAATAGATGAGAAAAAAAGATGTTTTAAAAAGAGGCATTCTATGGGTGGAGGATGGGTATTAGGAGGGCATTTGTGATGAGCCCTGGGTGTTATATGTAAGTGATGAACTACTAAATTCTACTCCTGAAACCAATATTACACTATTCTTTAGCAAACTAGAATTTAAATAAAAACTTGAAAATACAGACATAAATAGAGGAGTTCTAAAGTCCTCTTGTTCCAAAGTAGCAAGAAATGAAGATTCAAGTAACCCAACAGCAGAAAAGGCATAAAAACAAGGCAAAGAGAAGACTTAAAAAAAATTATGGAAGAAAGATTCCAAATATAATAGTATTCAGAGTAAATGTAAATGTTTAATTCACCTCTTAAAAACACACCAAAAACAAATGGACACAGAAAAAGTGAAAACAGAGAGATGGAAAAAGGTGTATCTATCAAGTACTTACCAAGATCCCTAATTAATTAATTAATTAATTTTTAAACGTTTATTTATTTTTGAGACAGAGAGAGACAGAGCATGAATGGGGGAGGGGCAGAGAGAGAGGGGGAGACACAGAATCGGAAGCAGGCTCCAGGCTCTGAGCCATCAGCCCAGAGCCTGACGCGGGGCTCAAACTCATGGACCGCGAGATTGTGACCTGAGTCGAAGTTGGACGCCCAACCGACTGAGCCACCCAGGCGCCCCCCAAGATCCCTATTTAAAGTAAAAGCATTGTTAAGAGACCAAAAGGGGAACAATATAATGATGAAAGGAAAGATGGCAAAGAAGAAATAATAACCATGAACTTGTATGTACCTAACCAGTCATCCTGGAACTATATCAATATATAGGCATTAAAAAAGAGGAGGAGGAAGAAGAAGAAATGGGAGGTAGGGAAATAAGAGAAGTTGTTTAAAAGTATAAATTTGTATTTTACTAGATAAAGAAGCCCTGGAGATCTAATACACAGTACAGTGATTATGGAGACAACACTACTGTATTATAAACATCAAATGTGCTAAGAGACTAGATCTTAATTATTCCCACCACAAGGAAGAAATGATCATTGTGTGACATGATGGAGATGTTAGCTAAGGCTACAACTGGCAGGCACACTGCAATAGCAATGATCAAATCAACATGTTGTGTATCTTAAACTTATACAATATTACATACCAAATACATTGCAAAGACAAATAGAAAGCAGACCAAAGGACACAGAAGATACGAACACAATGATTAAGCCCAAACTAGAAGTTAAATTTAGAGCCGTGAAGTTAACAAACAGCTTATGGATATACTCACACCCAAACACTGTCTTTTTTAAGGAAATGTGGACTCTACAAAAGACGAACTGAAATTATGCCTACCAACACGGAGATCTTGAGAAGACAACAGTGAATTTTAAAAAACCCACTAAGTTGCAGAATATGTACACCATGATGGTATTTATATAAATTTTTTTATGAACATTAAACTAAACAATACATACTGCATTTTGCTCATGGATACACAGATGTGTAGTAAAAACCTAAGTGCCTGAACTGGGAGTATACATACCAAATTCATGATAATGGTTACCTCTGGGGAAGGAAGCAGGTAGAGGAGATGACAGAAAATAAAAGAAACATTAATGTTTATTATATTTTTCTTTTAAATATTAAAAAAAAGAAAAAAGTCAAGCTTAGTAACATTTAAGGTGGTTATGTACACAGATGTTTGTTACATCATTCTTTGTACTTTACAGAATTAAAAAAAAAAAAAATAGGGAAGGAGGACATTAAATCTGGTAAATTTTTCCATACTCAGGGAATTGAAATTCTTCACACAATAAATTCAGTGGTGCAGAAGAGTTCCAGAAAATTGGCAGTGGGAGTAAAATGAAGTCCAACTATTTCTAACTACAGCACAGGTATGCTAAGTATGAAAAGTTGCTGAAACCCAGGAATTGAATTAGTAATAACACCTTTCCAGATTTAGAATTGAGAAAAAGATTCAACCATCACATGAGTAGCAGAGACAAGGCCCAATGGCCAGTGTACTGAGTAGAATAGTGCCCCCCACCCCCAGACCCCATCCCAATCAATATTCATGCCCAACCAGAACCACAGAATGTGACCTTATTTGTAAACAGGATTTTGCAAATGTGATTAGTTTAACATGAAGTAATACTGAATTAGTCTTAAATCCAACAACTGGTGTCTTTAATAAGACTATGTGGGAATGCCTGGGTGGCATCCGACTCTTAATTTCAGCTCAGGTCATTATCTCATGGTTTATGGGATCGAGCCCCACATCAGGTTCTGCACTGACAGTGCGGAGCCTGCTTGAGATTTTTTCTCTCCCTCTCTGCCTCTCCCCTACTCACACCCTCTCACTCACTCTCTCAGAATAAATAAATTAACATAAAAAAAGAGACCATGTGAAAACACAAAGACACAGGCACACCGGGAAGATGATTGTGTAAAGACAAATGCAGAGGTAAGAGATATGCTGCCACAAGCCAAGGAATGCTAAGGACTGCTAGCAACCACTAGAAGCAGGAAGTGGCAAGAAAGGATTCTTCTTTAGAGAGCCTTCAGAGGTAGCAAGGGCTGCCACCTTGATTTCAAACTTCTAGCTTCCAGAGCTAGGATGGGAAACACACCCAGCTACTAAATTTTTCTAGTCATAAACACAAAGTCTGGATAAATTGACTCATTTTTTAAGAATAATGAAAGAAAAAAATCCTCAGCATGGGGACTATGAGTAGAATACTGCAGAACAAGGGAAAAGGAAACAAATCTGAGAAATTCAGAAAAAACACACCCCTGGAAAACTGTTAAACAAGTTTGGTGAAACAATCAAACTTCCCACATCTCCAACAGAGTCAAAGACAACACAGGCTCTATGGCATGGAAACAGGAAAGATGAAAGGCAATAAGATGACATAAAAAGGAAATATAAAATCTGAAAAGAAAAAAAAAATCTTAACCACTCTTGGTAACAGAACTAGAACCTACCTAAGAGGTACTATAGGTCAGACTGACGATCTGGAGAATTAAAACAGGACGTGAGCAATAAACTTTTCTTTCTTTCTTTACACTATGGGAGAACCAAAGAGATGAAAACAATGACAGAAATGTTAACAGCTAACATCTGAATACTTATTATGTGCATTCAAACTAGTCCAATCACTTCCCACGTTTAATTTAATGATTACACTGAGGAGCAGGTAGTAAGAGCTAAACAAACAGGATAGAAAATAATACAGAGATAACTGGAATACTTTAGTTTGTACCTGTAAACTCAGGCGGACCACAAACCAAAGCTATAATAGAAGAAAACTTGATACAGTGAGATAAAAAAAAAACCGCAGCAATATCCATTGCAGTTTTGCAATGATGGAAATGTTCAATATTTATGTGACTTAAAGATGGTAGCGGCTAGTCACATGTGACTACTGAACACTTGAAATGTGGCTGTGCCACATTTTTTATCTTCATTTTAAATAGTTACATATGGCTACGGTAGCTACCAAACTGGACAGTACAGAGCAGAACTGGTTACCAATATAAAAGAATGACAATAAGATCATCTGAACTCTATGCCAAAACAAAACAACAAATAATCACCCCCACTGCCAAAAGACAGTGGAACAGTTTTAAGGGACAAAGGTTATGAGCTAAGAACCTGAAACATGGTCAAACTTGTTCTAATCCTGAAGAACTACAAATTCAAATTAAGAACTCAATAAATGGGTATATTAAGGTATAAAGAGGACTATCAATAAATAATGAAATGTTACAATCAAAATAAGCCTAAATAAGCCTTTAAATCCAGTTTTAAAAATGAATATAAAATGGAAAACTTTTCTATTTAATAAAATCTCCATTAAAACCAAAGACTTTTTTGAGATAAAAAAAAAAAAAAAAATGCCACCACCTAAATCTGCTTTTATGATGTTTCAAAAAACACACAGAAAACAAATGCTTAAAAGTAAACGGGGGAGAAAAATCCCATACTACATAACATTAGTATCAAGGAAAGTAGAATGTAAGGCAAAAACTACTGGAGATAGAAGCCATAAGTCACTAAGATATGACTGTAGAGAACCCCACACTAGACACCAATGACATTAAAACAAAAATCAACATAACAGACTACAAATACAAGCAGAAACTACACAAACCGTACTGTAACCAAATGCTATAAAAATTAGTAATTAAATAACAAAAGGTTGAAAAAGAAAAACCATTTAGAATTTGGAAACTCAATTTGTAACTCTTGGGAAAAAAACGCAAAAACTCAATGGCAACTTACAAATAGCAAAAAGAAGACTTCACACATCAAAGGCTGTGGAATGCCATCCAAAAACTACACTCAGAAGAAAATTCAAAAAGTTAAGTGCTTTTATTATTACAGAAGAACAGAAAATAAATTAACCAAGCATTTGAATAAAGGCAGAGAGGAGGGGGGAAAAAAAATCAAGACCACAGGAAGCAGAAATTACCAGCAAATAACTGATCTTTGAAATGACCAATAAAACAGGAAAACTGCTGACAGGATTAATGAAGAAAGAGAAGACAAATATAATTAAGACTGAGAAATGGACATAACCACAGGTAACAAGGATTTAAAAATTAAGAATGCTTTCTATAAAATTCTGTATGACTTAATTTGAAAAATCTGATAGATGGACAATTTTCTGTACAATAAATAGGTGTTAGTCTCAGATGGTTTTTGACCTAAGTTCCAACAAATTTTAAAGAAACTGATACTTCCCAGAAAAATGCGTTAAAGCTTTCCAGAGCATAGCAAATGGCAAAGTATCCAAATTCATTTTAAGAAGCTACCCTACATCAAAGTTAATAGTGAACTTCTAAAAGGAATGACATGCCTCACTACAACCAACTATTTCTTAACACTGTTCTGAAGTGTATCTAGTCAAGGAAAAGGAGTAAGAAGTGTATAAAGAGGTATCACATTGCTTGCTGGTGACAGACAGACTATGTAGAAAATTAAAAATAATCAACCAGAACACAGAGTTCATAGAAGTGTTCAATTACAAAACTCAACAGCACTCATGAAATAACCCTAACAGAAAAGATCTCATTTGCATCACAAAATAACATGAATGCAGGAAATATGTAAGAATCGAATGAAGAGATAAGATACATACATGGAGAAATTCTGTTCCTTTAATACTATAAATTACACTAATTCTCTCTGAAGGAATTTCCGTTAGAAACTCAATGCAGTGCACATGAAAAATTCTAGTACCAAAGCTCTCTACTCGTCATTCTCTGTTAATCAGAGTATTAGTTCAAGCACCGAAAAAAATTCTTTTAGCTTGAGGACAGTTTACAAATAAAATATCAGAGCTTCAACTTCTATGTATTTTATCTCAGCCTTTCAAAATTTATTTTGTGTGTGTTTTATAATAAACTACAATTTTCCATATGGCACTCTTGCTCCTGCCCAAAAGTCCAACTAGTATTGAAAAGTTGGGCTTCCAAAATTTATCACAAGAAGCCCCTGTCAATGAAGAACATATTTTATTTGATACCAAATTATTCACTTTTAATACAAACTCAAAATCACTTTAGTTCTTTAGTTCTCATCCACAAATGTCACGACACTAGGCCTTAAGAGAATGTCCTACTGATATGTAATGTCCTGTTATGTCCTCAAGTGTGATACATGAGGAAGTGGTAGAGGACCACTTTAAAGAATCCAACTTTAAAATAAAACCCAGAGCAAACATTCCTACATAATTATCCTCCAACAGACTATAAAATTCCAAAATCACACCAGAACACTGTCAAATCGTCTGATAAGAAATGCTACCCCTATGTTTATAGCAGTATTATTTACAATAGCCAAATTATGGAAGCAGCCCAAATGTCCACTGACAGATGAACGGATAAAGAAGTGGTAAGTACACACACACACGCACACATGCATATGGAATATTACTCAACTATAAAAAAAAGAAATCTTGCCATTTGCAATAACATGGATGGAGCTAGAGAGTATAATCCTAATAAGTGAAATGAGTCAGAGAAAGACAAATACCGTATGATTTCACTCATATGTCGAATTTAAGAAACAAACCAGAGACACACCAAGAAACAGATTCTTAACTATACAGAACTGATGGTTACCAAAGGGGAGGTGGGTGGTGGAATGGGTGAAATGGGTGACAGGGATCAAGGAGGGTACTTGTCATGATGACCACTGGGTGATGTATGGAATTGTTACATCACTATATCGTTTACCTGAAACTAAGATAACATTGTATGTTAGCTATACTGGAATTTAAAAAAGTTGTATTGATCTCAAAAAAGAGATTAAAAAGAAATGCTATTAAGGCCAATCCAAAATCTCAAGGCATGTTATTTTTTCTTTTATAATACTATTCGTACTGGGACCCCTGGGTGGCTCCGCCAGTTAAGTGTCCAACTCTTGATGTCGGCTTAGGTCATGATCTCACTGTTATGAGATTGAGCCCTGCATTGAGCTCCACGCTGAGTGTAGAGCCTGCTTGGGATTGATTCATTCTCTCTCTCTCTCTCTCTCTCTGTCTCTGTCTCTGTCTCTGTCTCTGTCTCTCTGTCTCCCCCTCTCCCTCTCCCCAGATCATCTGCACAAGCTCTCTCAAAATAAGTAAATAAGCATTAAAAAAATACTATCTGTACTGTGATATACTTAATATACAAAATAACTTTACCTAACAAAATAAAAAGCAACCCTATATTGGCCCATTTCTTTTAAAATTTTTACTGATTTGAAATTTCAGTATATTAGAAACTAATGTTTTAGATTGAGCTATAACTATACCTCATAGAAGCAGCAGGATAGGAAATAAACACAGTGATAACACGTTATAAAAATTTGTCACTTGAGTGTTTCTTCACTGGCCTAATTGCTAACATCTACCATACCAGACCCCCAAAAGTGATGAAATACATAATAAATAGCAATTAAGGGCAACTTGTTATCATATGTACTAATATTACAATAAAATCACAATAATAGGAAATAACCTCCACATTCTCCCCAGGCTTTACAGATTTCCATGGAAGATAATCCCACTCTCCCAATCTCAAAGCTCTCTGCCCTCCCAACTCTGATACTCACAACACCCTAGTGATTCTTCCTTAGGACTAGTTTTCAAAACTATTGCATCCTGAGAGCTTTGGAGCCTTCAGACTATTACTTCCACTAGGATTACTATTGTCACTAGTCTTTCTTTCTTTCAGACTCCAGTCTCTCTTATCGCCAATCTACTCCAAACATAAACTATCTGTACATTTATCTTTTACAAAAAAAACAGCTTATGATACTTCACTGCTCAAAACTCTAACCTAAAGTCAACAGTTTCGTCATTTAAAGCCTTTCATTAGTTACTGACAGATTTCAATCCTGTTTATTTCCAACAAGTTCATCTTACTAAATCCTTTGTTGTAGTCACTGAATTTAAGATACTAATGACATAAAAACAGACTTTTAGAGGCAAAAAGAAATGTGCTACTACACTAAAAGTACATCTCAGCTATAAGATATATTGTAATTTCAGAAATGCTGGTAAAACTTGATAGAATAAAATTCCAGCTGTGATTCAACTAAGATGACTGCTCTGTAAAACTGAATGAGTTCCCTAAAGTGAGTTTTATATTTTGTTCTAGCGTGGACTAGAGATAATTTAAAATATGTAGATAAGCCAGTAACATTGACATTAAACATGTGTTTTTTACATTCTCTACTTGTAGATATACTAGTAACCATCTATCCTGCGTAGGTAGAAATGTGGTGGGAAGGGCAATAACAAGGGTAATTTGAGTTAATCCAGAGAGATGTAGTTCCTGTTTTATTAAAATTCTTTTTAAAAAAACTTGGAAGCAAATCTTATTAAAGTATGAACTCAATGCTGTTTAATAATATCAGAGAATGGCTTATCTGTTACCTTCTTTGCTATCTAGGCTCTGTCATTAGAAAGTAAGCTCCATGAAGGCAAGCACTTTGTTCACCAGTGAAACCACAAGAATACCTGGAGCACACTGGGGATTCAACACAGTGCTGCATAAATTTGCTTTGCAAATCCAGCACCTCAAAATGATAAAAGACAAGATGCCTGCTCAACAGCAAATATCACCAAGCAAGGAGACATAGTGAGCAATCAAGACAGAATGGCCTTTGCCTCCAACACTGGCAGAACTCCAGTATTTCTGCTATAACCAGCAAATGGTTTATTTCCTGAACTCAATTGGTTTCTTTTGTCTTATTTACCATGTAGCTTACTTTTGTAGGTCAGGATGACTGTTTTAGAAACTGATGCTTGGGGGCATCTGGGTGGCTCAGTTGGTTAAACATCTGACTTCTGCTCGGGTCATGATCTCACAGTTCAAGTCCTGCCATCAGGCTCTGTGCTGACAGCTAGAGCCTGCTTTGGATTCTGGGTCTCCCTCTCTCTCTGCCCCTCCCCCACTCATGCTCTGTCTCAAAAATAAACACTAAAGAAGGAGGAGGAGAGGAGGAGGAGGAGGAGGAGGAAGAGGAAGAGGAGGAGGAGGAAGAGGAAGAGGAAGAGGAAGAGGAAGAGGAAGAAGAAGAAGAAGAAGAAGAAGAGGAGGAGGAGGAGGAGGAGGAGGAAAAAGAAACTGGTGCTGGAATCAAAGGGTCTTTTAGTATGCTTTGTATGTCTCTTCACAAGTACATTTGATTTTAGGCATGGACCAGAAGAAGCTATTGTCAAGAGCAGGGAAGGTTTGCTACCATACAGATAAAAAAGATGGGGCGCCTGGGTGGCGCAGTCGGTTAAGCGTCCGACTTCAGCCAGGTCACGATCTCGCAGTCCGTGAGTTCGAGCCCCGTGTCAGGCTCCGGGCTGATGGCTCGGAGCCTGGAGCCTGGAGCCTGTTTCCGATTCTGTGTCTCCCTCTCTCTCTGCCCCTCCCCCATTCATGCTCTGTCTCTCTCTGTCCCAAAAATAAATAAAAAACGTTGAAAAAAAAAAAAATTAAAAAAAAAAAAAAAAAAAAGAATCCAGGAGGCCACCCTACACCACAGAAAATTTTTACAAAATCCCTAGATGTCATGACACAGTGAGACTAGCAAACTGCCCCAAGAAAGGACACTACTACCCCTTGAGATTTTTTTGTTTTTGTTTGGTTGAGGTTTTTTTGTTGTCAAAAGCATAGAGACATGATCAAAAATGACTTTCTTACATTTGACAGTAATATACAGTTTTCTTGCTTTCTCAATATCAACTCTTTAACCTCTGAGAAAAAAATTCTGACTTATAGGTCTATTCATAAAAAATTGAGACCACAAATGTCAATGTGAGAAACTTGCCAAATACCCTTCTCTTTTCTGTTATTTTGGTAATGCAGGCATTCTAAGGAACAGACATGAGAAAAATGGTACAATCTGATAGTTTAATTTTTACTGTGCTTTCCTTAAAAACAAACAAAAAAGATAAAGGCAAGGTTATCCGGTCCAACTGCACACTATAACAAAACAAGCCAAGCACCGATAATCCACTGTCTAACCAGTAATGGTTCTGACAATTCTCTCCCCTCTTCTTATGTTATCACTTTTCTCATCAGCAAGTGTATTGTAATAGTTAGCTCTATCTTAACATTTCCCTTCAAATAAGTGATTTCTCCGCTCTCCTATACAGCAATATTGAGTTATCTAGAACGTTTCTCAACTGAAGCATTCAGTTCTCTTTAATGCTTTGAATACATCTCAACTCCTTGCCCCCTTTCTCTCCTGAACCCACTCCACTCCAAGCAGAATTTCGCTCTCCTCCCGTTAGCAAGACAGCTCACATGGACCTCGAACAACCCTAACCCTGCCATACACGATGGTCACTTCGCACCTTTCCTGTGCTGGGCCTGCCTGCGGCACCTCACACACCACCGCTTGTTCCTCACTGACCCACGTTCTTCATTCGTCTTCCATGTGCCTTACTCCCTTCAGTTTCCTTCCACTTCACCAGTCACTCCTTCCCCGTCTCTTCCTTCCCCTTGCAAGGCCTCCAGGCCCCATTCCATCGGAGCTCCCGGGCAGTCCCTGTTTCCCTTCATCTGTTGCATTTTTCTCCCCAGCACTTAACGCTATAGGACTTACCATTATACCTTATTATTTTCTGTCTCTACCCACTCGAGTATTTCAGGAGGGCAAACATTTTTATCTGTTTTTGTTTAGTGTTGTATTCCCAGAGCATAGAACAGACCCCGCTCACTGTAGGAGCTCAATAATATTTGTTGAATGAGTGAACAACACAAGTGCTAACAGTAACAGCCACTCTGTACCAGGAACGTATCAGCCAGACATCCCAATGAGCAAGTTACATACGTTTCATTTAACCCTCAAACCACCCGAAGAGGTCACTGAGGCCTGGGGCGAAGGGAAGGATATGGGGAGAGGAGTGTGGGGGTGGTAAACGTGCTCCAAATCACAAAGCTATTAAGTAGCAGTGTCATGATTCAAACCCAAGTTTATCCTCTTTATTTTTTTATTTATTTTTTTTCCCCAACGTTTATTTATTTTTGGGACAGAGAGAGACAGAGCATGAACGGGGGAGGGGCCGAGAGAGAGGGAGACACGGAATCAGAAACAGGCTCCAGGCTCTGAGCCATCAGCCCAGAGCCTGACGCGGGGCTCGAACTCACGGACCGCGAGATCGTGACCTGGCTGAAGTCGGACGCTTAACCGACTGCGCCACCCAGGCGCCCCAAGTTTATCCTCTTTAAAGGTAATGCTCTTAACCACTGCATGGTATGAATTTTACTGAAGTATTATTTCATCAGTTTTGGAATGAAGTCCAACTGTGCTATTTGAAGAGGCAGCAATCAAAAGTTTCCTACACTTGTTAACTGACCTCCATTCATTTAGTCACATTAATGTAAAAATTTTAAGAGAGACTCTTATTTGAAAGGAAAGCATGCCATTTTCAGTGATAACAGGACAAGTAGGAAGCACGTTACCCTCCTTCAAAGTGTTGATGGCAGCACTTAAACCTCTTCTTCCCCATTTCTATTAACAAGTTCAAGTCAGTGGTTTCCAAATCTGGCTGAAGAACCATCTAGGAGTTGTTTTTCTGAGAACAAGGGTCCCAGGCCCAACTTCAGAACCCAGTATTTTGTCAAGCTCCCCAGGAAACCTGGGTGGTTAGTTTGGAAAACACTAGTTAAATGAACCAAAGTTGGCAAAAGACTAATAATTCTATCTGAGCATCTGGCTCACTGTTTAACAATGACCAAGTCTCACCAGTACTGACCTTCCTGGAAAGAGGAACGATGCTGTTGGGTCGAACAAGCCTTCGTTTCTTACAGCTCAGTACAGGACGTGTTCGGGCTGCCACACAGGTGCCATCAGTTGATGAAGAAACTAGATTCAGTCTTTGCTTTTTTTGTAATTGTTCCTCAGCATCAGAGATGTCACCTGGAATGTGGTCTGCCAAGATAGGCTGAAGACTATACAAGGGGAAGGAAGAATATTCACGTCTCAGAAGACAAGGAAACAAAGCCTTTGATACCGTTTCAACCTCCTCTGCTTACACATGTTCACAGACACAAACAAGTTCTAGGACAGATGCACATCACTTCTTGATGCTGGTATCTGCTAATCTAAGTGAGTGAGTGAGTGTGTATGTGTGCATGTGCACGTGCATGCAGTGTCTGTGCTGATCTTTAAGACTCTTGGTGGACAACAACATCATGTCTGAATAGTGTAAGTCAGTAAGTGACAAATTCAGGTTCCAAGTGATAAAGTTCTCTTCTACAACAGAAGCATGAAAGAAGAATTAGCTGTAGAAAACTGCAAGTGGTAAGAAAATAATTAATCCTGCAAATGTTAATGGGCTACCTAAGAAATAGTTCTTCTATAAAATTCGACTTTCAGGGATGTATACACATTCTTCACTTGTAGAGGGATTCCTTCAACTTTCATAAATACAGATTTACAAACACAGCCTTTAGGGATCTAATCTGTCCTAGAGTAAAAGATTTTATGTACACGCTTCTGAAGAATTCTACCAAGACTAGGACCAACCATAACGACTCACAATAACTGTAGGACCTTTTCTTTTTTCTCCATGGTGAGTTAATTTTAGGCTACAGTAAGTAAAAGGGAAACACATTAATATGCTAATTAAAATATACTTGCTACTGTAAGATGCATGCACAATATTATTAAGCAATAAGGTTTCTGACTTTAAACCAGGGTTAGTCCTGGCTAGGGATAACTAAGAGTCCCAAATTCATCATTTACGAGCCTACTGAGCACAGGAAGTAGACACAAAACTTACGTGTTAATAACACCATTGACAGGTCTCAATGCTCCACATGATTTAGTAGACAATGACTCTGAATGACCAGAGGCACCATGGTTTTCCAGGGGCTGAGAAACAGACTCGATCTAAATAAGGAGAAGAAAGTTAAAAATACATTATAACATTTAACCAACAGTATCCAGAATGAAAAGCAGCACCATTTCATCACTTAAATGAAACATCTAAAATTTCTGATATCAACCTAAAAAAACTCGTATGAATGAGGAAAAAGGAAAATTAACTAGGAGAACTGGCTTTTGCTTTGGGGTGAAGAAGGGTAAGGAACCAAAATATTTTAACAGACTAATAGTAAGTGCCTACTTACAGACTAATAGTAAGTTCCATGATTACAGACTAATAGTAAGTTCCATGATTCCATGGAACAGAAGCTTAGCAAAATAATTACATAGTAACAAGAGTCTTCAACTAAGGGTCAGGAGGGAGGAGAGAATCCCAAGCAGGTTCCACAACCATGGGATCGTGAGCTGAACCAAAATCAAGTCAGATGCCTAACCAACTGAGCCACCCAGGAGTCCCCCAAAAAATTTATCTTTCTTATAAAAATCTGGGGGCGCCTGGGTGGCTTGGTCGGTCATGCGTCCGACTTCAGCCCAGGTCATGATCTCACGGTCCGTGAGTTCAAGCCCCACGTTGGGCTCGGTGCTGACAGCTCAGAGCCTGGAGCCTGTTTCAGATTCTGTGTCTCCCTCTCTCTCTGCCCCTCCCCTGTTCATGCTCTCTCTCTGTCTCAAAAATAAATAAACGTTAAAAAAAAATTTTTTTTAAATAAAAAAAAAAAATCTGAAGAAAAAGCGCAAGTCATCAATAATCACATGACCTACAGATAACTGCTGCAAACAGCCTATTTTTTCATGCCTACATATACATATACATATATATACTTAAATGCCATAAATCTTCAGTGTGAATTTTACTGATTTGGGGGCAATTCAGTCCCCAAATTAAAACTGAAGGCAACAGAGAAAACATGATTTAGCACAGAAATGTTTGTCACAGATAAGGCAGCACACAGCAAGCAGTCAAGAGCATGAACCTCACAGAGGGAAATGTGCCTAGGTTCCAGTCCCAATCACACAAGCAGGCACTGAATAATCAGAGGACCGTGGGATATTCTATAATCACACTGAAATCCAAAAGCAGGGCACTGGGGCAACTAGGTTCATCATTCATTCCCAAACGAAAAGCGCTTAAAATATTAGCCCCATCCTCCAACAGCATTCCATCTGGAAAAAGAAAACCACAGCTCACAACACACGTAAATTTACTTAAAGTTTCTTAAATATCTTCACACTGCCTTAAGTAAAAGTAAACATTCTCTATCCTGCAGTCCAAAAGGCTGCAAAGACAGAGAGTGGAGATACATTAATAAACACTTTACAAATATTAAACCCACATACTAATTTAAGCTTGATCACTACTACTGCAGTGGTTTACATCATTAGTATTTTCAGGAAACTAACACATGACTCATATCTGTTTTCCAACGAGAAACTGTAAAAAGGATCAAAGAATTTAAAGGCTCTCCTATCCAGAAAGCAGGAGTTATTACTGAGCTTTCTTGAATTTTATGTGGTACATACATCCCACAGCCAGAAAGAAGAGAGCAGAAAAGCTGCAGTAGTAGAGAATTTCTGTTAATTTCCCTTCTCCCAAAAGCAGAGGTTCAGGGGGTGACTTTTTGGGAGTTAAAAGTAGCAAGGAAGGTTAGATAGAAGTGATTTCTTCCCTGACTGAAAGGGCTAGGTATATGGAAAAGAATTCAACTTTTATTCCTGGATCAAAATAAATTACTTTTTGACTTTATATGAATTACTTCATGTTTCAAGCTCATCTCAATGATACTCAACATAGTCTTGCTTAAAATCACCAAAATATTGCTGGCCCGTAAACAGTGTACCAGTCATTTCCACGAACTAGCAACATGGCCAGGAAATTGTGCTAAATAGGGAGCGGAACCTTCTGAAAATTCCACTTCCATCAAGTTAGTTAGCTAGGCTTCCATTTTTGCATATATAAAATGGGACTATTTTGTGCCTCACTTTCCTATGCCTCTATACTGAGGTTAAAATATATACAATTGTATGAAAATAATTTTGAATTATTTTTTAAGTTTGCATTTTATATATGTACATATATAAATATGTTTGTATTTTATATATGTATGGATATAAGTATGTTACCTCTACACTCAATGTGGGGCTCGAACTCACGACCCTGAAATTAAGAGTCACACGCTCTTCCGACAGAGCCAGCATGGCGCCCAAGACTGACTTACTTTGAAAAATTTCAACCAGCATAATGCCCAAGATTTATATTTACCTACACCACTGAAAACAGGCAGCTGGAAACTAAAGAAATAAAGTAATTGTAAAAGCAGTCATAAATTCTTATTATTCAACTTATTTATCCACAGTCCAATTTATCTTAATAGTCCTAATTAGTCATTAAAAAAATATATATGGTAGAGCAAATATTCCCCAGCCAGTATCTACCCCTCTATTCTCTATCTCAAAACCCTTGTTGGGCCAATGCACTATTCATTAAACCTGGTGACTGCAAAACTTCAAACAAACAACAACAAAAAAAGAAGTTGTTCTTGCTTAACCAATGGTAGGAAGATAATACCTTGAACTGTTTAAAAAGAAATAGCAATAGTTTACATGTTTAGCATGCCTTTCTTCTGAGAAAGCATTTATCCTCTGACTTATCACTATCACTCCACGAAGGAAGGAAAGGGTAAAAGAACAAGGCTTATTTTACAAATTGAAACAAATAATGAAGTCATCTGTCAAAAGCCACAGAAGCAATATTTTGCTAAAACAAACAAGAGAACTTCAATTTCAAATATTCACCCAGTAATTACCTTTCCTGGAAGAAAAACAGGTATATAAGAAAATATACTTGTTACCTGCTCATTTGCACAAAAGAAAGGTAATCCAAAAACTAATGAAAATGGCCACCTAAAGGAAGTGGGAACAGAATGGAACGAATGGGAAAATGGGAACAAGGCAGTAGGAATGATGGTCTTTTGTACAGCTTGGATTCTTAGAACTATAGTAATGCTTCACATACTCAAAAATAATAATAAAGATCGATTATTGTGTTGGGAGAGAAAACATGGAATACCAGTATTAGAATAACTCTAAAGAGGTAACAAAAACCTAACTGCATTACAAAACAATTACACATCACACTAAAAGGATAAGGAAAAAAAACTGATTTAAGTATAACTTCAGGAGATAGTATTTTGACTGCGTATTATAGGGCAAAGACATTGTACACAATATTGTACTGTTTAATACATACATTTCTCACAAGGATATGAGATGGCAACTATGAAACTACTTTCTGTGATAAAAATGAGTATCAATGAAGAAGGCTGTGGTGTTGGACTGGTATTAATATGCACTTACAGTTTTTAACGTATATACAAATGGGTAAATAAACACTGATACATGTGTATGCATGCATGCTTTAGCACATGTGTGTTTCCCAGCTTTGACTGTTGGGAAGTCCCAGAAGCAATGATACCAAGTAGCAATGAGGACAACTAGTACTCAGATCTTGGTTTCTAAACACTGTTGTCCAATAAAAAGAACCAGGGCTGGAGCAGGTAAAATACAGGATGAGTTCAGAATGTCTTCTGGTGCCTGAAAGTGAATACTCAATAACCAAGGGGAGCATGCTGAAAAGACACAGGAAACAGTATGAAAGAGGCCTGGTACCAAAAATTGAGACAAGTGGAGCATGAATGAATCATAAATAGGAACAGATTATAATCCATAAAATGAAACGAACCTATTCTGATATAAACATTACTGAATGACGGAATAAATACCTAAATAAATGAGGGAGAAAAGACAGCTCTTCCTAACAGAATTCCAATTAACAAATGTAGAAAACAGAAAAATCACCATTTAGTAAACACCACAGTAATAACTGTTGTGGGCAAAACCCACTGGTGGATGATAAAATTGTGGAATAAAGTATAATGAGCAACAGAATATTGCAGAGTAACTCCCTAGGAGATACATTCATTACAAAGGGAAACATACTGACTTAACAGTGGGGAAGGCTGGTAGGCACCACCTCAACCAAGTGAAAAAAGGTATCACCAACCAACATCATGTACCCCCAATATGGTGCACTGAGAACGGCACAGTAGCACTTCTGCGGTGTTCCTTACAAGTGCGCAAGCTCTAATAATGAGAAAACGTCAGATGACTCTAACTGAGGGAATATTACACAAAATAACAGACCAGTATTTCTGTATTAAGGCCATGAAAGACGACAAAGACTGAGGAACAATCATAGACTAAGAGGAGATTTAAAGAGACAGGACAACTAAATGCAGTTATGATTGTGGACCCTCTCCTCCTGCTCCCTCTGCCAAAAACATTAGTGAGAAAACAAGTGAAATTTGAATAAAATCTGAATAGTACTCTATCAGTGTTAATTCCAGGTTTTGGTCTTTGTACAATGGTAGTTCAAGTTAACAACACTATGGGAAGCTGGGTAAAGGATATGTGGAGACTGTGTGCTACTTTTGTAACTTTTCTGTAAGTTTAAAATCTTTTTTTAAGTTTAAAAAAAGAATGAAGAAAAGTTTATCCAGCATTAATAAAGCAAATTTCATTCATACCCAAACGTGGCATCAATCTACAGCTTCCTGTCACCTACAGGATAAAGTATACAGTTCACTAAGATAAATACAAAATCCATCATGAATTGGCCTCATCATCCAACAGTCCATCAAAGAAAAGTATCTGTAGTTCCTCTATCACACCAGGCTCTCTCAAACCTCTTTCATATCCTACATGCAGTACCCTCCCTGTCAAAACTCACTCTCAATACCATCCTTCAGCAAATGTACAAGGACTCAGTGCAAATACAGTACATCCTTCTCTATTACCTTTCCCGACCTCCCTTAGAAGTGAGAATTCTTGCCCCCCAGACTCCTCGGTTATAGGTCTGTTGTACCACCATGCAGCCCTCAAGGAAGATACCTGGTTATGCTAATAGGTGTTTCCTAGACACACAGCACAGCCTGGAACAGCAAGCTTTTTACCAACCGTTTATTATGGACCAAACACTGTTAGAAGCACGTTGTACTTCCTCAATACTTAATTATCAACAACTCCAAAGAGGTACAGAAACAGAGCCACTCCTACCTAAGGCCCTTGAGGGCAGATGTGTTATGGAAATTTATACAGACTTTTAAAAAGTCACACATTGTATGTTCTGGGTAAGTGCTTCAAAATTAAATATAAATCCAAAGCCAAAGAGTGTGTGAACCCAAAGAGTGAATTGTAATGTAAACTATGGACCTTGGGTGACTGTGATATGTCACTGCAGGCTCATCAACTGTAACAAACGCACCACTCTGGTGGGGGATATTGACAACGGAGACTACCCGAAGCAGGCGTGCCATGCTGGGGCAGGGGGTATATTAAGAAATCTCTATCTTCTGCTCAATTTTGCTATCAACCTTAAAATGCTGCCCCCCAAAAATAGTCCTTTAATTTTAAAAAATCAAATACATTAATATTTCTGCTTCAAAAGGTATGCATAATTAAGAATGTAAAGTCTCATCAAGTATCACTTTAGGTCAAATTTTGTCAACAAATGACCTGATGGAGACCTTAGGGAGAACCACTTCTGCTTCTCACAGATCTTTGGAGTTTGGAGATGCAGATAACGGGATCTGGACCTGCAGTATTATTCCTACTTTGCACAAGAAGGGAAGTGTGGGTGTTGGGGAGGGTGGCGGGGGGAGGTAGAGTTCTACGAACATCAGTCAGGTCAAGTTGGCAGTGTTGTCTGGATCTTTTACACTCACATTTGTTGTTTAGTAATTCTGTCGATTACTGAGTTACAAGTGTGAAAATTTTGAAATATAATTATGGATTTGTCTATCCCTTTAATTTGCATATATTTTATGTTTCATGTATTTGAGGCATCCACCTTTATGACTCTTCTGTCTCCTTGGTGAAATGACCCCATTATCTAAAATGTCCTTCTTTATCTCTGGTAACTGAGAATTGTATCTCTGGTATTCCTGTCTTAAAAACGATTTGCTAATATTAATACACACACAGTAGCTTTCTTATGCTTACTGTTCATAAAGTAGATCTTTCCCTGCTTTTCTTCCCCATTGATCTGAGTTTCCAACTGGTATTATTCACTTTCATCCTAAACAAAGTTCTCTAACATTTCTTTCAGTGCACATACTCTGCCAACAGATTTTTCTCAATTTCATCTAAAAATGACTTTATTTCACCTTTATTTTTAAAGACTTTTTTTGGCACTGCTCCCTATTTTAATGATCCCATTCCACTATTTTCTGTCCTCCACTGTTTCAGAAAAGAAGTCACCAAACATTACCAATGTTCACTTATATGGAATGCATCTTTTGTCCCTCCGGCTACATGCAAGATTTTCTTCAGCATTCATTTTCACCATGTTGTATTTCTCCTGCTTACTATTTTTGGAGTTTCTTCAATCTGTAAATTTTTTTCATTTGAATATCCAGTCATTATTTCCTCAGCTCCAGCCCCCCTACCTCCTCTGGAACTCGAATTATACATACTTACTGTTCCCCCAGCACTATGTTCATCTCTGAGCAGCTCAATGTTCAGTTTTTCTGTCTTCTGGTTGGATAATTCCCACTGATCTGTTATGTGTACGGATCCCTTCTTGTGTAAGTTTTCAATCTGCTGTTTAGTATACCAGTAAATTTTTTACTCGGATATTGTACTTTTCAATTCCACAATTTTATGTTCTACAAGTTCTACGTGATTTTTTTTTTTTAGTTTTCACCTCTTTGCTGATATTTCCCCATGTTTTTGCTACCTTTTACTTTAAATCTTCAAATATATTTCTATAAGTTTTATTAAATGTTTTTATTTGAGAAAGAGAGAGAGAGAGAGAGTTGGGGAGGGACAGAGAGAGAGAGAGAGGGAGACAGGATCTGAAGCAGGCTCTGTGCTGTATGAGCGCAGAGCCCCATGTGAGGCTTGAACCCACGAAACGTGAGATCATGACCTGCGCCGAAGTCAGAGGCTTAACTGACTGAGCCACCCAGGCACTCCTTCAAACATATTTCTATTTAATTCTACTATGAGCCATTTCAGGATCAGTTTCTATCATCTTCTTGCATGATAACGAACACAGTTTCCTGTTTATTGTATATGATATGTTACTCTGAATTCAGTTAAATTTCCCAGAAGCATGTTGATTTCTGCTCTAGTAGGCAAATTTCTAATTGGTTACAAATCAAATGAACCTTGATTTTGTGTAACTAGTTTCAGGCTTTCACAGAAACCTATCAGGGTTTATTTGGGATTTCTTTTTTTTTTTTTTTTTTTTTTAATTTTTTTTTTCAACGTTTATTTATTTTTGGGACAGAGAGAGGCAGAGCATGAACGGGGGAGGGGCAGAGAGAGAGGGAGACACAGAATCGGAAACAGGCTCCAGGCTCTGAGCCATCAGCCCAGAGCCCGACGCGGGGCTCGAACTCACGGAGCGCGAGATCGGGACCTGGCTGAAGTCGGACGCTTAACCGACTGCGCCACCCAGGCGCCCCTATTTGGGATTTCTTAATCCTATGGTGGGTGAGTTCCTTAGTCCTGGGAAAGTCTTTAACTCCTAAATCATGAGTCTTCTTTGGTTTCAGTATAAGGCCCTAGTCGAAGGTATTTATCAAGTCTTGCTGGAATTCAAACTCCAAATGCTGTTCTTTGCTGCAGCGGGCACTGACTACATTCTCTACTCTGCTCTTTCAGCCTACCAACTGCTGCTTTCTACTTGGCTCTATCTAAACTCTACGGAACTCTGTGGATCAGGGGTTAAGTCAGCTGAAGGACGTGAGAGTTACTTACACAGAATATGGGACTAAGCCCTCCGCCCCCATGAGTCCCTCTCTGCCACTATTTCCTCCCTCAGTTTCTAGCTACTTGGCAGCTATGACCTCCATCCTCTGACAATATGAAAGCTAAGGAGATGGTGGCTATCTAATTGAGTCCAAAAAACCCTGTACCAACGGGACAGAGGAGGCCCTGTGAGAATATTTTGTCAGAAATTTTGTTGACTTTCTTTGGTAATTTTTAACTGTGTTCTTCCTACCTAGTAACAGGCATAGGTTCCAAGTTAGCTCTATTCACTGTTTAATTCTTAATTGGGGGAAAGGGGACTACTAATTATTCAAGAGAGTGAATGGGAGGAGAAAGAAGGAAAGGGCATGTTTTAGAACATGGGAGAACTCTCAATAGCTTTAGACAATCCTCCTTTCCAGGAACACACCCTTTTTTGTTCAGAAGGCTTTTTATTTCATATCAGAATTTATTAGTGCAGCAGTTGACTTTATCAGCACCTGCAGATGCAAAGCCAGAGGCCCTTTGGTTTCTCTCTTCTGCCTACTCTTACCTTTCAAACTGCCTTTAGTAAGGAGTCAGATTGAAGTCTGTTTGCGTTAAAGGGCATTTTTCTAGGAGTTCCTCCCTTCTTCTACCTCAGTACTCTACTCTGTGGCAGAAAAACAAAACTCACTCCATCTCAGGGAACATTTCCTGCTTGTCTCCATGGCTCAAAAAAGGCTCACTCGTGCATCCAGTCTTCCAAATCACTTAGTTTCTGCAATATCTGTACAACGCCCACAACCAAAGCAGATTATATATTGCGTCCATCAAAAAACACTCATTCAGGTTGGAAATAGGCAAAAAGATGAAAGTCCTTTCAGTATTAACACTTGAACATCATCTAACAAGTCCACTAAAGGGTCACGGGACTCTCGATGAATTACTTAAATTTGTATTACTTACTATTTATTTACACTGGATTAGGGCTTAGATGCCTTAAGTTGGATGTCTATTTTCAGAACACTGAGGAGTTAAAATTGATCTGTGTTTAGTTGAGAACATGACTCCAAAGGTAATGGCTTTATTATTCTTACAGGGTATTAGAAGTTTTGTAGGCTCCTGAGTAATCTTATTCTAGCACTCATCATTCTCACTGTCATCAGTAAGTTACACTGTATTTTTCTTTAGAATTTTGTCTAACTTCTTAAAACTATATTTTGACCGTTGAAAAATTTGCTTTGGCTTTTTCGTGAATTTCAGAAATGAAAATGCAAAAATGAACAACACAACAAAAGAAATGCCTCTGATGTAACTATTTTTACACCACAAGTCTTCAAATGTTTTCTTGAAGGGAAGGAGGAATTAAAAAAAAAAAAGGCAACAAATACTTCCATTTTGGAAAAAAAACTGTTGATGTGCAGACGCAAAGAGACTAGCTGGTTTAACGCACGATTTCAAAAGCCAACACTCTAGCCTACCAAACACACTGCTGTCATGGGACTTCGGAATTTCTAACAAATGACTTAAATCAAGAAATACTAATATTTATAAAAGCCAAAGAGCTTCTGGGCAAGAGGGGAGGGAAAAGTGAAAGAAACAAATAAAAAAGTGCTCTTGGGGATTCAGAAATTAAAGAAATTAATTTGGATGTTGAGAGAAATAGAAATAAAGGAAGAAATCATGGAAGAGGGAGACCTGAGCTAGGCTCTAAGGATACAGAAGATTACAGAAAACGACAGGTTTATCCTCATTACAGAACTAAAGAAGGTAACTCAGAGCACTTTCAACATCCTTGTGAGTTAAACCTCTAGTCCCACCTTTTCATCTTATGGTGGCCTTCTCAGAAAGGTTGTCTTTACTCTTCAAAGGTATCAGAGCCACGTGCTCTCCCGATTCTCAGTAATACTCCATGATGCCTTACTTGCTCTAGCTGTAATGTCTTGAGTTAGGAACTGCTTTTAAATTCAAGGTCAACTACAGAGCTGTAGGAGGGGACCTGTGCTGCTCTACTCAGGAATTCAGACCTTGAAATGTCAAAAGTGATAAAAGGGGACACAGTCCTCTTCCTTCAGCCAATGCCAGGATACCTGCTATAGAGAATGAACTGTGTACTGATGCTACCCCCTGAATTCTCACTCATCTCCCCTTTTCTATCTTTTACACTTACCAATTTATCATTCCCATGATCCGTCTTCACCTCAGAACTAAGTGGAAGAAATAAGTCTGTTGGTGTATGCTCCGGGGGAGGTGCCTCCCCAAGAACTATCAACCCCTGCAGGACAGAGAGAAAAGCAGCATAAGTGAGTGGTATTATAAGTCACAGATTTAATGAAGGAGTTACTATGACAAGGGTTAGGGACAGGGAACTGGTTTAGCAGAGGCCTCTTCCCTTCTTCTCCTAGGGTTCTGAAACAAAATACACTACACCAGCAGCTTTACTTTCCCAAGAGTTATTTCAACAAAAAGCCTAGCAGTAAGTAGCAATGAGTAAGGCCTAAGTCAGACCCAAACTTCCCCTTTTCTCCACCTGAATGCTGTGACCTACATAGCTTGTTACCTTTGGCATCTTTTTATTCACATCTTTCAGATCTGGAATCTTTATCAAAATATGGTACTTTTACACTGTATTATTAACTAGACTAGACTATAAGAACAGCAGCAATGTAATTTTCTAGTTAACCTGATCAGAGATGTGGCTTAAGCATTATCGTAAGTGCTACAAATATAAGTGATAAGTAAGCCAACTATTTGAGCAGCCAAAACTACTACAAAGGTGAACAGTCCAGTCCCTATATTACAAACCAAGAACTTAAAAAACAAAAAACTGTTCCAGAGGCACCTGTTTCTCATATGCATAAAAATCACCCCAGATTGGGTTCCTGCTCCACAATTTCAAAGTCAGATCTTATGTTCATCCCAGGAAATAAAAAATGTAAAAAGAAATTTAAAACGACTCCACAAATCCTATCCATAGTCAGCAAGGGCCCAGCTTGGTAAAGGCAGAAATGAGCTTGCTGTGAAAAACAAACAAAAAGCCGCACACATGAATCTCCCCATGAACTCAAAGAGAGGTAACCAAAATCAAGTTCTGATACTGTGTAATAGAAAGACTGAGATGAAAGTAACGAGGGCTTTAGGTCTTTGGTTCTCCTTCTCTGATCCAGAAAATAAGGAGAGCGGACTGATAAGTATCTCTTAAAGGTAATTTTGTATTAGAATCACCTGGGGAAACTCATCAAGCTAATACTTGCCCAGTTTCATCATCAAATCTACTCAGAGTCCCTGGGGTTAGGGATGGGTATTCTACAGTTTTAAAAAACTCCACTGGTAAATCCTAAAGCAAGTTCTAAGTTAAAACACACTAGAGTTAATCAGTCTTGACTCAGCATCAGGGTCCCCCAGTAAACATCCTAAAATAGAGATTTTAGGGCCTAGAGATTTTGACTATCGATTTGAGCTCCCTAGCCATTATGACACAAGCTCTTATAGGCCAATGAACCACATGATCCATCCAAGGGATGGATTCCTTTCCTGTCTAACTCAAAAATCTCTATGAAATAGGGGATGCAAAGAGATGAAATGGGGTAGGGGGAGGGCTGACATTAGGAAAGGACAATGGGGGCACCTGAATGGCTCAGTCGGTTAAGCGTCCAACTTTGGTTCGGGTCATGATCTCACAGTCTGTGGGTTCGAGCCCTGAGTCGGGTTCTGTGCCGACAGCTCAGAGCCTGGAGCCTGCTTTGGGGAGAGAGAGACAGAGAGAGAGAGAGAGGGAGAGGGAGAGGGAGAGGGAGAGGGAGAGGGAGAGGGAGAGGGAGAGGGAGAGAGGGAGAGGGAGAGGGAGGGAGGGAGGGAGAGAGAGAGGGGGGGGGGGAGAGAGAGAGAGAGAGAGAGAGAGAGAGAGAGTGTGTGTGTGTGTGTGTGTGTGTGTGTGTGTGTGTGTGTGTCGGGTTCTGTGCCGACAGCTCAGAGCCTGGAGCCTGCTTTGGAGAGAGTGTGTGTGTGTGTGTGTCTCTCTCTCTCTCTCTCTGCCCCTCCCCAGCTCATGCTCTGTCTCTTGTTCTCTCAAAAATAAATAAGAAAGGACAATGGAATTCTACCTCAGTCCAAACACACACACACACACACACACCAAAAAACACACCCCACAATTTAAAAAATAAATATGAAAAATAAGTGTTACAACACCCTCCTGGCCCCGCCCAAAGGGAAGAGAAACAGCATTTACCCATCCTGGAATAAGACCAAGACCCGCCCATGTAGAAAGTGAAGTGGAAACTCCACAGAAAAGGGGAGAAAGGTCATTAACTAATAATAAGCAAGAAACATGTGCCCTAGACTTCAAAATGAAGTTATTCTAGCTATAAGAATTTCTGCCGCAAAGTACTTTGTCTCAATCACAAGCATAGAACAGATTTCATAAACTATTTGCAAGAGAAAGCTATCTTGCACACTATTCCATTCTCAAAATACTGCATTCAATATCTTCCCTGCTTAAGAGCCCTGGTTACAATTATGCCAATCTCTATCCCCCAGAAAATGTCTGAATGTATATGAAGTTGTTATCACTGAGAGGTGGGGGTTATTACAATATAGTTACAAGTAAACAAATGCAATTAAAGATTACAATACTACCTGTTCTTATGTCCTTTGTTCATACTGGTTCTTGCCTTTAAAAAATATTTATCTATCCAAAATGTCACTCATCCTTTTTTTTTTGTTTGTTTATTTTTGAGAGAGACAGAGAGCGAATGGGGGAGGAGCAGAGAGAGGGGGAGAAGAGAATCCGAAGCAGGCTCCAGGCTCTGAGCTGTCAGCAGAGAGCCCAACAAGGGGCTCAAGCTCACAAGCCGTGAGATCATGACTGAGCTGATGTTGGATGCTTAACCAAATGAGCCACCCAAGTACCCCTGTCATTCATCCTTTCAAAGACCTTGTCAGATCCAAATCCCATCTCCAAGAAAATGTCCCTGGTTAACTGAGCCCTACTTGCTCTATCCACATTACCAGAGGTCCTAAAGTATTGTGATTGTCTTACGTTCTGTGTATCTGAATCTCATTTCCAGAGCAGAACCTTAGGTCAAAATATTCATTTTATTTATTGTTGCCTCAATTTGTTGTTGTTATTGTTTCAGTTTATTTTGAGAGAGTGAGAGAGAGTGTGAGTGGCGGAAGGGAAGAGGGATAATCCCAAGCAGGCTTCGCTATGTCAGTGCAGAAACCCTATGTGGGGCTTGATCTCACGTATAGTGAGATCACGACCTAAGTGGAAATCAAGAGTCAGACGCTCAAGTGACTGAGCCACCCAGGCGCCCCAATTTGTTGCTTATTAACTAATGTTAAGCTCTTAAAGACTTAGACAAAATACATATATATCTGAATCCCATATTCCCTAGCAGAGTCATACACCAAGAATGGAAATATGTAACAATTATTTTTTGAGTTTTAGGTTAAAAGGTTTTTTCTTTGAATAGGAAAATATTAAGTTTATATTAATTATAGCCAGAAGCCTAAATAATCCAATTACCAGGTATAAAGTTACTCCCTCAATTTTTTTAGGTGAGAAGGTAAGTCAGAAATAACAGCCAATATTTTCCAAAGAGAAAACTTTTTCCTTAAACCCTAATTTCTTAAAATAAACACCTCTCTGAGAGACAACAAGGATACTCTCCTGAGACTTTATGAGACCTCGTAGGGCCCATTTATTCCCCATCATTTTACAGACCCAGAGAGGATGCAGGTTGAATGTCATGTCAACAGGCCAATCCATGGCAGAACTAAGGCTAATGGCTGGGTTAAACTACTGTTGTTTTTTTATTCATTCAAATCAAGCCATCAATTACCCATTTATCTACATTTGTTAGTTGCTGGGGATACAGGAAAGAAGGAGAGACCTATCCTTCCACCCCCACACCACCTGAACCCATCCCATAAAATGCTTACATTCTAATACTGGGGAAGACAGACAATGAACAAACAAGTAAGTAAATTTTATGCAGTACATTAGAAGATGTTAAATGCTAAAAATAAAGGGACAGTGTAAGGATTAAATGGGAGTGGGCACCTCAGTGCTATTACTGCACTCTACAATAGACAGAGCAAACTGGCAGAGGCCAAGGTAAAAAGACCAGGAGAGTTTCCCCATCCTTCTTCACTGCTCCCCGAGTCAGAACCAGGGTCATGCCCAAGCTGCCCAGGCCTAGCAAACTCCTATATAAGGATGAAAGGAATTGGGATGGGTTAGAGTTGCACGCAGTCTTAACGTAGCCTTATAAGTTATTTCTCTGTGGAAATGCAAAGCTGTCATGTATGTCAAAAAAAGGAAGAAAAAAATTAATATGTACCAGAATTTAAAAATGAAGGAATGGTAGAAGGAATTATGCTAAGCTTGATGACAAAACAGGGCAAAAGAAAGCAAGCAAAAAGGGAAGAATAGAAAAAACTTAAAGTTGTAGACTTGGGTTAATTGCTTCTCTTTCACCAATTTTGTATAACAGAAGGAGTCAAAGCACAAGATTAAAAAACATCGCCTCTTAACTTGTAATACAGAATTAAGATGTAATTTCACCTACTTGCTCCCTTTTTCATTCTGAATAGGTCAATGTCCCTTACCCATCTTAAGATAAAGCAGTGACCTAATACATCAGCTCCACAAGAACCATCCTGGGCTACCACCCAGGCAAGACCCAGCTGTCCACAATGCCTGATAACCCCACTGAGATGGGAAGATAAACTGCTTAACATCACTTTTGAAGACAATGGTGTGTTTCTAGGCTTCTGCTATTCCATTCAGCTCCTTTTCTATCCAGAAGCTTCAATGCTCTTCCACCTCATTCCCAATAATATGTCCATTTTTAGTTAGCAGCTGCTATGTAATTTCACAGATCAGTCAAGGAAGAGATAAAAGAAA
The DNA here is from genome assembly GCF_016509475.1 of Prionailurus bengalensis. Classification (NCBI taxonomy): domain Eukaryota; kingdom Metazoa; phylum Chordata; class Mammalia; order Carnivora; family Felidae; genus Prionailurus; species Prionailurus bengalensis. The sequence continues at coordinate 43,931,883 of NC_057347.1, forward strand.
AAGGGTATGTTTTGTATTAGACACAGATATTGAAGACTGTGCTACGAGAAAGAAAGTCTCCTTCAGCAACAGAATCCATCTGGTCCCTGTGCTTTTCCCCCTCAGTTTTATGCAGCAGGTATGAAATTTCAATGAAATTAGAAAATGCTCTGGACTCAGAAAAACTGCTCCAGGTTCAAATTTAGCTCTGCCTCTTACACGCTTGTAAGCTGTAAGATTTGCTCTGTGCATTTAACATACATGAAGATACCCGTATACAGTACACACTCCAGGTACATACATTGTTTTCCTTTCTCACTTTAAGGCATGGGAGTTTTAAAATAACAAAACAAAACAAAACAAAACAAGCTCACTGAATATGAAAATTAAAATACAATAGTTGGGGAGCCTGGGTGGCTCAGTTGGCTGGGCATCCGACTCTTGAATTTGGCTCAGGTCAGGATCCCAGGGTCATGGGATAGAGTCCTGCACCAGGCTCTGACCTGAGCCTGGAGACTGCTTCAGATTCTCTTGGTCTCTCCCTCTGTCCCTCCCCGGCCACCTCTCAAATTAAGGGCGGGGATGGTGGGAGTAAGTAGCAGAGTACAGAGGAACTCCTAAACACTATCTTTTCTCCAAAAAGCAAAAGGAAATCATGACTACCAAAGAAACTCTCAAGACTCTCTCAATCTGGAAGTTAACACTTAACTTCTAACAGAAGAGAAATTGGTAGTCAACTAGTGGTAGTTTTCAAATGCTTTCTTTTTTGGAATATGTTACTTTAAGAAAATTAACGTTAACATGCTAGAAAGAAAATCTTTAGAAAGAAAAAGCCTCACCCCCCTAATTCCCCAACCTAAGACAACCTACAATTGACCACCAAACCTGGATTCATCTCATGAAAAGGTCTGTACTACCCAGGCAATCCTGGCAAATCTTGGAGCAGGATGGGAAATGGAAACATCAATCCACTTTACTAAAACACAGGCAGTTAAAAACCTCCCATTTTAATAACTCAAAAAGTAGCCGAGCACTTGAACCAACTGCCAACTTGAGCAACAGATGCTCACATCTCAGCTCTGTGATTACATGTTCACTTGACTATGAACAAACTGCTAACCTCTCTGACCCTCCACTGGTATACCTTTAAATTTGTAAGTAACAGTAAAATGCTTAGCACAGTGCCTGGCACATAGTAAATGCCCAACAACTTCTATTATTAAAGTGATATGAAGACTAAATGCCTGTTACTTTATCTTCGGGGTAAATTTCATTGCTTATATGTCATATAGGCTTGAACAGTAGCCCCCCAAAATTTATATAACCCAGAACCTAAAAATGTGTCCTTATTTGGAAATAGGGTCTTTGTAGATATAATTGGGTTAAAATGAACCCTTTAGTGTGGGCCCTAAATCCCAGTATGACTGGTGTTCTTTTAAAAGGGAAGTGTGGACACAGACACACAGAGAGAAGACAGCCATGTGAGGACAGAGGAGGAAAGTGGAATGACGCAGCTATGAATGCAGGAACACCAAGAAACGCCAGCAATCACCAGAAGCTTAGGAAGAGGCAAGGAAGGCTCTTTCCTTAGACTCTTCAGAGGCAGCATGGCCTTCTTGACGCCTTGATCTCAGAATTCTAGCCTGCAAAACTGTGAGAAAATACATTTGTGTTGTTTTAAGTTTACTGCTCGATTTGTGCTTTGCTACAGCAGTCCCAAGAAACTAATACATTTGTTTTAAACAGACATTGTATAAATAAAGATATTTAATAAAGTTGTCAATTTTCTTGAAATATTACTTATTAGGACATATTATTTATTAGGATCATCATTCAACTTTTACTCTTCCTGTCACAATTTTGTAGCATTGTGTATTCAGACTGCAGAGCAAGAAAATATAATCATGAATGCCTTATTTTACAGACCATGAAAACTGAGGATCAGAAAGGTTCAGTGGCTTTTCTTCCCAACTTTATATAGCTATATGGTAGCAGAGAGCACGAGAACCAAAGATTATCAAGTCCAAGCCTGGCATTTCTTTAATACATTATATTCTGAATAATGAAACTTTTGGATAGTCAATATATGTACAAAACCCCAGAATACTTTCCAGATATTTAGAAATACCTAACACTTTTGAAAGTTTCCTAAAACTGAACATAAAAGTACCCATGATGTGATTTAGCTAAAAATATTTATTATGGTATGCTTTATGATATAATTAAAAAAATTTTTTTTAATGTTTATTTATTTTTGACAGAGAGAGAGCGCATGCACGCGCGCGCTCTCGCATGAGCGGGGGAGGGGCAGAGACAGAGGGAGACAGAATCTGAAGCAGGCTCCAGGCTCCGAGTTGTCAGCACAGAGCCCAACGTGGGGCTCGAACCCACAGACCGTGAGATCATGACCTGAGCTGAAGTCAGACGCTCAACCGACTGAGCCACCCAGGTGCTCCTATAATTTTAATAACAGGAGTAATTAAAACCGCCACCAAAATAAGGTAACAGAATGTAGTCCTTAAAATGTTTCCCCCCAAAAAGCAACAAGAAGAGCACTCCAGGGGGATTTCTGGAATACAAACTTAGATGACGTGTGTGGGAGGCCGCAGACTTTTACTTCAAACTCATCACTGTATCTTGTCAGCTGGTTACTCTTTAACTTTTGGCCTACTAGTTAATTTAATGCATACAGTCCACAGTACAGCAGTTCTCTGGAGGCTTTGACCAGCACCAAGGTGGGACAAAAAAGTGTTGCGACACTTATTTTAGGAACAGTCAACTCTACATTTAGACCAGAGTCCAGTCATGGAGACTGGCTCAACTACCACAAAACTACCAGTGTCACTATCCAAGATAAAAGTTCTATGAGAAGAATCAGGACTCTGCAGATAGGAGGACACAGAAAAACCAAAATCTTGTAAGAATGTAAAATCCATGAAAGGAGGATTTTTATTTATCCCTGTGACCCCCTGTAATGAGATCAGTGCCTCGTACACAGTAGGCACTCACCCGTGTGCTAAACAGATGGCTTTTTCATGCACATTTATCCCTCAGTCAAACCCAAACTGAGTAAGGGACTTTTTTCTAAGTTGATTTTTAAGAAGAAAAACTACCACACTGTCACTATCAAAGAGAAAAGTTCTATGGTAAGAATCAGGACTCTGCAGATAGGAGGACACAAAAAACCAAAATCCCAAACACCAATGTCTAATTTCCCTGGAACAATCTTTCACAAAAAACCCTATTTTTCCTCAAGAAAGCAAGGGAAGCTTAGTGGTAAAACAGAAGTGCATCAAAGTAAAAAACCAAGATGAAATCCTAGGTCATCATCGCTTTTCCATAAATATAACAAATATGAGTTACATCAATGGCTTACATTATATAGTGTCTTTTTCTTATGTTTCCTATTAGCCCAAATATAGGAACTGTTTTGTTCTAAACACATGTTCAATTTAACATTAACTAACAGTGTTGTCTGCGCTATACTAAACAACATCAGGCCCTTAAACAAATTAAACCACTACAGCAGATCACATTAAACCATGCTCTTTGACACAGCTAAGAGTTATTGAGGGATGGGAAAAAAGGGATAATGGTAGTTTTTAACTGGTCTGAAAAAGACCAGACATTTATCTCTTACCTTATTAGCACGTATCTGCTTATAAATATCTGTTTGCTGCCGAATTCGATATTCCAAGTCAGAAACATGAGCCTGAAGCCAGTTCCAGCGGCTGACAATAGCTGCTCGGTCTGCAGCCCATCTCCACTCTGACCTGCGCCTCCTAAAAGGAAAGAAACTGAGTGAAATCCAAAAGTAGCAGTAAGATTTACAGCAAATGGGACAGGGAGGGTTTTAACATCTAAAGGCCCATATACCAACTGACTCTAGTACCAAGAAAAACCAAGACTCTGTGTGTGTGTGTGTGTGTGTGTGTGTGTGTGTGTCAGAGGACACACATGGAGGGCACTTCACATACAGATATTTCCCAAATTAACTAGTTGCAACTGTCTTCTAGTATCCTGATCCTGCATAAATTTCAGAGAAGAGAGAGAAATATTCTCAGGAGATTGCTCAGGAGACAGCGAAGTATTTTCTACTTTAACATAAGACATATAAACAATAAAGATTATCTACACAGCAAATCCAAAAGACACCGCATATTATTAAAGCTAAGAATTCTTAGAATGTAACAATTAAAACTGTTCAGATCATGATACAAAAACTTGAAGTGCTGCTATGTGCCGACATGTAGAAAATACTCATTTTTTTTAAAAAGCACTATTCACAACACCAACAAATGCTAATGCCATACACAAAAGATCTTTAGAATAGTAAAAGAATTTAATGGAATACTGTTTATTTTTATTAATTATTGTATCTATCAACATGACTAAACCTCAACAATATGGAATGGAAAAACTGTAAGAAAACTAAAAAAGAATAAACATAAAATAAGAACTGTTGCCAATACATAAACAGTAAGTATAAAAACATGCATAGGACTGACACTCAACAATTGAGGATTAAGGTCCTGAGAAGGGGAATGGAGAAGTCAGATTTTAGCTTGACCTATAATGTAATAATTGATTCTTCTTTAAAAACAGGGGTGCCTCAGTCAGTTAAGTGCCTGACTTCGGTTCAGGTCATGATCTCACGGTTTGTGGGTTCGAGCCCCACATTGGGCTCTGTGCTGGTAGCATAGAGTCTGGAGCCTGCTTTGGATTCTGTGTCTCTCTCTCTGCACCCCCCCTCCAAACATTTAAAAAAATTGAAAAATAAAAAAGTCAAGGGGTACCCGTACCTGGGTGGCTCAGTTGGTTAAGTGTCCAACTCTTGATTTCTGTTCAGGTCATTATCTCACGGTGGTGAGATTGAGCCCCACAATGGCCTCTGTGCTGGGCATGGAACCTGCTTGGGATTTTCTCTCTCTCTCTCTCTCTCTCTCTCTCTCTCTCTCTCGTCCTCCAGCCCCCAAATAAATAAACATTTAAAATAATAATAAAATAAAAACAAAAGTCTGGGACACCTGGCTGGCTCACTTGGAAGAGCATGCCATTCTTGATCTTGGTGTCATGAGTTCAAGCCCCATATTGGATGTAGAGATTACTTTAAGAAATAAAAAACTTAAAAAAACACAATAAAAATAAAAACAAAAAGTCTGATAGAAATGACAACATTTTAACATTCCTTAAATATTAAAGCAGGTATATGGCACCTGGTATATTCTGTAATCAAAATATGTAATAATCCTCCACAAAATTCTTTTTCAACAAAGCAGCAGTCACTGACCATAGCCCCACCTCCAGTCAGGATATACATACTCATTACTAAAAATTTTAAGTGGCTATTAAGTGAACTTTCACAAAGTCTACTAATGGGGCAAAAAACCAGCATAATGTCAATAATAAAAGAGAATACATCTAACCGTGGTAGGGTTAGAAATGAGTTAATTCTTTTATTTATTATTATTATTTTTTAATGTCTATTTCTTTCTGAGAGAGAGAGCGAGCACACAGGTAGGGACAGAGGAAGAAAGGGACAGAGGATCTGAAGCAGGCTCTGTGTTGACAGCAGACAGTCTGATGCGGGGCTTGAACTCACAAACCATGAGATCATGACCTGAGCCGAAGTCAGATGCTTAACCAACTGAGCCACCTAGGTGTCCCAGAAACGAGTTCTTAATTACACCATTATAATTAAGACCAAGGACAGCAATGGTATTTTACTAACTTCTATTTTATATGGTCCAAAATAAGCCACTCAGGCCAATCACTGTCATAAAGTATTATCCAATTATTTCTCTTTCAGAAAGAAGGTATTTTATAGTACCTAATATTGACGGAATCAGTATATGATGTAAAGATACTTTTTTAAAAAGTATAATTATCTGGATTAATGTTGGCTGCAGGTCTAGTTCTAGCTCAAGTTCAGGAAAGAACCTCAAGAGGTAAAGTATAACCACTTGAGGATCATTCCTGAACTATAAAAATGTCCTCCCTTTTCTAAGAGGCAAGGCTAGTTAACCTGCAGAGCCACTTTCGAACTCTCACTCCTCTACAAGGTTCACCCCCTTCCTATCTGGCAAAATCTCTTGGTTTTACAAATCATTCATTCCTGAAGCTACCACAGCACCAAATGCCCATGTACCATATCACCACTGGGCTACTCCAAAAACCTCTGCAGCTACTACTCCTAATGTAAGTCATACACTACTTTTCCTAAATAAACTCCCCTCAAACCTCATTTCTTCCATCACTCTTATGTGTAAGGAACCGTACAGTTCTTGTGGCTTCTTTTCAAATCTTAAGCTTTCAAGAAAACAAAGTGTAAGGGGAGTCAAATACTGTAAAAGACAGCAATTCAAAGACAAAAAGTGATTAATAAAACTAACACAACACCCATTTAATGCCAGTTTATTCACAAATTTATTTTAACTGACAGTGGCTAGCCAAAACAAAACCCTAATGTTGAAAGTTAAAGCAAAAGAAAGAATGACTTCTTGGCAAATTTACAGCACTTCCTCCTTAGTCACTCTTGGTGGACAAAGAATCCTGGCAGTCTCTCCCAATGATCCTGAACTTAGCTCATAAGGCTTCTCATGACAGTGTTCCAGGACACCAAGCACTCTAAATTGGCAGAAAAGATGAAACCTATTTGTTATCTCTGAATTTAGATACATCTTAACCAAAGGATTTCTTTTTTTTTTTTTTTTTCTTTCTTGTCTGATGTCAAAGCGGGGCGGGGAGGAGAGATAATAAACCCAAACACTTTTATTTATTATTTATTTTTTATTTTTTTAACATTTATTTATTTTTGGGACAGAGAGAGACAGAGCATGAACGGGGGAGGGGCAGAGAGAGAGGGAGACACAGAATCGGAAACAGGCTCCAGGTTCTGAGCCATCAGCCCAGAGCCTGACGCGGGGCTCGAACTCACGGGCCGCGAGATCGTGACCTGGCTGAAGTCGGACGCTTAACTGACTGCGCCACCCAGGCGCCCCATAAACCCAAACACTTTTAAATCTGTTTGAAAGCCTGAGAATATAAAAGGAAAAGAAAATTACTTAAAACATTTCAGTTCATAAGAACTTTGATGAGTAAGTACTATTTTTCTTTGATATTAAGGAATAGCCCTTCTAAATTTTCCTAAGGTCAAAACTAACAAGCCTGCTATATAGGTATTTTCCTAAATATCAATAATAAACGGAGTCTCCTAGTAAGATTTTTTGGAAATTGGCTAATAAATTAAAGATAGGCAGCATTAAGGGAATACTGAAATTCCCAAATTATGAACAGGTTTCATTCTACAAATACACTTGTCATATGACAGTTTAGAACTGGAAGGGATTTTCAATAGGAAGTTGTCACAGTATTATAACATAATTAATGAAAAATGGAAAACCTTACCCCAAATGTCCAAAAAGTATCTTGTGTTTAAAATACCAGCAATAGGGGAGCCTGGGTGGCTCAATTGGTTAAGCTTCCGACTTCGGCTCAGGTCATGATCTCGCGGTCTATGAGTTCAAGCCCTGCGTCGGGCTCTTTGCTGACAGCTCAGAGCCTGGAGCCTGCTTCTGATTCTGTGTCTCCCTCTATCTGCCCCTTCCCCACTCATGCTCTGTCTCTCTCTCAAAAATAAATAAACTTTAAAAATAAAAGAGAAGAGAAGAGAAGAGAAGAGAAGAGAAGAGAAGAGAAGAGAAGAGAAGAGAAGAGAAGAGAAAATAAAATAAAATAAAATAAAATAAAATAAAATAAAATAAAATAAAAATACCAGCAATATGGGCAAAAGCTAAACCGTTAGCAAAGGTGAGAGAGGTACACAGTTAACGAGTCAGAGGTAGCTATGAAGACGTTACCACACTCCAGTGATAGAGGAGAACATAAAACATTATTGCAAGAGTAAGATCTTCACATCTTTTTTTTTCCCCCCGTTTCAGACACAACATGCCACAGAATCTCAGTTTACCAGGGGTAGAAGTGGATTTCCCAATATTCGAAATGTAAATTTATTACTCTGATAACTTACAGATTAAAAACAAGAGGCATCGATTTAGTATCATACGAACTTCAAAGAAGAGCACATAACTAAGGTTGCAGAGTGATAATTATTCAATGAACTGGTTTTTACTGTAGTCCTTACAAATGATGAATAAAAAGATATGGATTCCAAAACAGAGGAGTCTTTCAATTCTTTCTTGTTGCTTATTCTGTGCTAACAATTAGTGAAATAATTGTTTTAACTGTGTTATCTGTGCAGGACACTGGAATTTTTTTAATTTAATGTTTATTTATTTAAGCAGGGAGAGCGAGTAGGGGGGGGAGAGGGGAGGGGAGAGAGAGAGGGAGAGAGAGAATGAATATTCCAAGCAGGCTCCATGCTCAGCAGAGCCTGATATGGGGCTTGATCCAAAAACTGTGAGATCACAACCTGAGCCTATATCAAGAGTTGGACGCTCAACCAACTGAGCCACCCAGGTGCCCCCTAAAATGCCTCCCAATCTATTATTCTGCTGTGTGCTTTACTCCAGTTTATATAAAAATATCTGTCTGTAAATACCAGGCTACTATCTGAGTGGGAATTCATTTTAACTCATATTTTGCCACTTGCTTTTATAAGCATTTTATGGTAAATTTACTTTGTCGCCATGTGCTGTATACAAAAATCTATTAAAATTTTACACTCTGGATTGATTTTTGGTTACATAAATGCAGGAAGATACAGTGCCAATATTTCCTTTGGTAATACCACATGAATAATATATTTAATGTTGCCAGCTATGTACCAGTATTTATTTGTATAAAACTATACATGCTGTATAGATTTCTTTTTTAGCTATGTGAATTTATACTTTAATGGTTCTTTTTAGTGGGTTAGAAGAATATTACCACATATCCAGAATTTAGGATGTTTAATAGGATCCAAGAGTATAGAATATTTATGGTACTTACTTGAACAAAAAGTCATTTCCTCTAAAAAAGCTCTTTTATTTATGAACACTTTGAAACTACACAATGGGAAAGCACTTGAAAATTTAGGGTTCAGCTTACATGTTGGCCAACACGGAAAACGAAAAAATGAGTTTTGTTTTTAATTTTTTAAAAGTCATCTTGAATGGTGATTTTAATGGAAATGTTTCATTAGAAGAGGAGAAACAGATCAACACAGGGACTTTTATGTAAGGAGGCTTAACCTCTCTTAAATGTGGCAACCAAGCTCCTTCTATTTTTACTACAAATTAGGAATTATACATTGAATCCTCAAAAGATATCACTGAAAAAAACCTCTCCCATTGCACCAGAAGAGGTAATGATCTGAATCAACTCAGAAGTGGTTACTAACTTTGCTTAAAAAAAAAAAAAAAAAAAAAATTAAGGAATGCAATTTCAGCTAACAGAGAAAAGTTAAGAATTTGCAATACTATGCCCCTTACCATACCCGCTGCTAACTTACTGTCAATAAGCTCGACAAAAGAGGTTACTAATATGACAACTCTTTCTATTTGATAAACCCTATCTTCAATGCCTACAGCACTGCCACAGACAGCAGAGCAACAGCAGTGGTAGATACCTCCTTTTTCTCAAAAATAAACTAAAGCAAAAGCTGACTTATCTAAAAGTAACACTAAAGCTAGGCACTGAATCATGTCATACTTGACTTAGTACAGTCTTAAATGAAATCACTTCTTTCTAGACAAAGACGGAAAATGTGTAAATCCAGTAGAACAATGCTGGTGGGTGATACTTTTCCCTGATCCAGAATTAAAAATTTTTTTTTCATTAAATAATCATGAACATGCTAGAAAGACCTGTAATCCCATCTTTGATTCTATTTCATTTCTATTTCCAGTTCTTTCACCTATATAAAAAAAAGTTCTAGTACCAAATTATAAGTAAAAATGACTGCCCACAGCAAGCCACATAGTACTATGTTCAAAAACTGGCACCTAAATTATTTCATAGAGTTATGTGCTATTTCCAAGAATGCAAGAAAATCTAAGACACCTAGATTCTGAATCTCCAGGTTCTTTAGATGACTTATAAAACGAATAAAGTAAAATTCAGATTATCACTGAACACACAGAATATACAGTTGCTAGATTCACAGTATCCAGGGCAAGAGTCAGGATCACAAGAATAGAAAATCTTGACATTATTGAGAGCCATATTTAAAAAATGTATATACAATGATTCACTACCTAGTTCAAAAGCAGTATGAAACCAACAGGGGAAAGAGCAGGAACACAGGTTAAAAGCAAGTTCTCACTTTTATTTACTTTATGTGAACCTAAACATGAAAACTGGCCTCTGGAAATAACTGCAACATCTGCCTCACAGGAATGTGGCATGCATAAAATGATAAAATCCTAACTGCAAAGTACAATGTGTGTATTAGAAAAGATTAAATAAACATAACTTTGAATTTCAACTCTGTCTCGTAAAAGATACAAAAGAAGGGAAAAGAGAAATAAGGAAATCTCAAAGAGGCAGACAAATATAGGAAATAGAGGTTTTCAGTTAGCAGAATTCTGAATTTGAGTGTTTGGCTTCAGAGTCATCCAAAGGAAGCTCCACTCTACACAGCAAAACTAAAGTGCAGTTTCCCTTGAATAACAACACGGAGTTAGGGATGCCAAAACTTAACTAACTAACTAACTAACTAACTAACTGCCTTCTAATGACCGGAAGCCTCACTGATAACAACAGTCAATTAATAGATATTTTGCATGTTATGTGTATTATATACTGTATTCTTCCAATGAAGCTAGAGACAATATTAAGAAAACCATAAGGGGGGGCGCCTGGGTGGCGCAGTCGGTTAAGCGTCCGACTTCAGCCAGGTCACGATCTCGCGGTCCGTGAGTTCGAGCCCCGCGTCGGGCTCTGGGCTGATGGCTCAGAGCCTGGAGCCTGTTTCCGATTCTGTGTCTCCCTCTCTCTCTGCCCCTCCCCCGTTCATGCTCTGTCTCTCTCTGTCCCAAAAATTAAATAAAAAACGTTGAAAAAAAAAAATTAAAAAAAAAAAGAAAAGAAAACCATAAGGAAGAGAAAATACATTTATAGTACTGTATTCATAGAAAAAAAATCCACGTACAGTGGACCCTCCCAGTTCAAACACATGTTGTTTCAAGATTCAACTGTAGTTCATTAGAACAGACCACTGTATTCAGCGACAACTTCAATGACATTAGCCTCTGCCCAAATATACAGAGATGGAGGAAATAAAGTACACAGGGAGGGGGGCAGTCTACCATCAAATATCTTTCATGTTTTAGCTGTAAAATAAAAAACTTAGAGGAGAATGGGCTAAGAAACGGTTTGTATCTGTCATTCTAACTGGTTATTACAGTTTTCTAGAGAGGTTTGTGGTAGTTAATAGGAAATAAATGTACCAGACCAATTCTAAACTGCCAATTCATCCTGATAAAGACTCTGGGGGTTGAACACTTACACTTGACCCTTTTGTCCTACGGCCTAAACCAGATTACCTCTGAAACTGAAAGGAGATTTGTGTATTTTGGCGAATTATTTCAGCCAAACTATCAACGATCACAAACTCTTCCTCCTCCTCCCAATGCCATTTGATAAATATTTAAGCACCTATTATTTACTGCCAGGGATTGTACTAGGTGCTGGGGATACAGTAATAACAAACAAGAACTGTGGCTCATTAAGCTTAGAGTTTAATGGGCAAGACAATATTAATAAACAGATAATCATGCAAAATGTTAAGAGATTATAACTATGACATCAGATCTAGAAGACGTCTCTGTGTTATAAACATTTAACCTAAGCTCCAAAGAATAAATCAGGACTTGGACAGGCAAACTTACTGTGGACGAAAGGTCTCAGGGGTGGTGAGGGGAATGTGGGGAGGTGTAGAAGATACTGGGGGCTGTGGTGTGTCTTAACAAGAAACAACATGTATACAAGATTGTGCAGCTGGAGCTTAGACAGTGAACAAGGGGAAGAATGCACTGGAGTTGTTGACACTGGTTATGGGTAGGTGGGGCCAGATCCACAAAACTCTGTAATCTATGTCAATTTTATGAAACAGTATTAAGCAGTCTTGGTCTTGTCCTATGTTCTTACATTTATCTTGGACTCTTTTTAAATGAAAAATTTCAAATACAAGCTAATGGATAATGAATTCCCACATAACCATCAACTAACTTCAAGAATTATTAACTTTTCACCAATCCTATCTCATCTATAACATTTATCCCTCATCTCCATTAATTCTCAAGTAATCCCCACTATCAGATCATTACACCTGTGTATATCTCCACATGTAGCTCTAAAAGGTAAATTCACTTAAAATATAGTATACTATATACTACACTATATATACATACACACATAATACCATACCATGTATCATATATTTGTAGTATAATATGCTATAAACTTTCATAATTTGAAAAACAGTAACTCCTTAATGTCAAATATCCTGTACTGTCTCAATTGGTTTGTCCAAATCAAAGACAAGATCCACACTGCATTTGGTTAATGCATCTCAAATTTGGAACAGATTTCTTCTTTTTCTCCTTGCAATTCATTTGGAGAAAAAACAGAACTATCTGTCCTTTTAAGGGACAAAAAGTGGATTTTACTGATTGTTATCCTTGTCACAAAGCCCACACTTTTGAACTTTATAAACTCAATCTTTAAACTACTTTAAGTTTGTTATTTAGTGTTTATTTAGTACAGATCAAATTATTGGTGCTTTCGAACATTTCATTTTTACATGTTTAAGACTGAGGTGTGCTAAAACACACCCAACCTTTAGAGATTTAAGTACTCCAAACTCTTCTCAATGCCCATTTCTCAGGCTTTTTATTAATCATGGTAACATACACATAATATATAATTCTGCCATGCACAGTAAAAACAAAAAATGTAACAATTCTTCAGCAGAGCCCCTACCAGCACTCAGATCAATCTGTTTGTCACATTCAATTAAGTCTCCAACCTGATAATATCCAGGTGCATCTTTTATGCCTAAAACTCACCTTCCTCTGGGGACATCTTTCCTGGCAAACTTTAGCTTGGAATTGATTACTTTGTATTCTTCAAGCTTAGTGTGACCCTCTTCTTTTGTTATTTATGTGTTCTAGATTTCCAAGTCATGTCATGAAGACCTTGATCGGCCTTCAACTAGATTATCCATGCCTCTTTATCGGCACTACCTACCATGTGGTTTTAACTGTAGATCAATTTTCAATGATTATCTGTCTGCATACATGTAGTTTACAAATAAGAACTTCCAGGAAATCTAAAACATATGAGACTTATTCAGGCAATGGCTTGTCCTGCTTCATTTTCAAACTGTAAAAAACAAAACAAAACAAAAACCACAAAAAACCTCACCTAACTGAAGCTTGAAAGACCCAGAATGCCTTTGACACACTGAAGTATTCCAATGGAGAAAGAGCATGACAAAGAAGGATGGAAGTGGCTTATAGTTCCTCTTGGCTGGCTGTAGGACTAGACAGAATCTGAGCGTGAAGATTCAGAACAAAACACTGGCCTAGTTACGGTGTCTTTTTCAGAGAATGGGACTCTGTTATGTTTCAAGAATAAAGCAAAATGACAAAGTTAATACTGAAAGACTCTCAGTTATTCAAAAACTGCTACCCCAGAGTGGCTACTCCAGAGTGAACCAATCAATTTTCTGTCTACTTTTCTGCCTATGGAGTCTACTGTTTTAGAGTGGATTCCATTTTAGAACCTTTCAAAAATCAAACTCAGGTTAGAATATTCCTAAACAGTTAAATAAACCCACTTGTTCAAGAGCCCATAAATTAAAGTATTAAGAGTAGCTATTTTTTGATCTAGCTCACTCACCTAAGCAGGAGACTGACAAGGAGCATATCTTACAACTTAAAAGTACTTGTTGTAAGCAGCAGGGGACTTAGAAACTTCTCATAAACATCACAATAAAGACTGAAAGGGAAACAATCCTATCTTCAGCATTTCTCAACACCCCAGCCCTGGGAGTTAAAGTGGAGGATGACAGGCACTTCTTATTCCGTGGGGGACAGTTTGCTTCTGATTATCTCTAAAACAATGAAAATCTATGGATTCAGCCTCACAGAGTAACTATATAATAACAGAACTCCTATAGGGAAATGTTTTTAATCCTCACTTTAATAACAAAATAGAGCTTGTTAGAAAGAATATAGTGTATGGAGTTAGTAAATGCTAAATTCCAAATCCTGGCCCTACCATTTAGCTAGCTAGCTATAATCACTGAGCCAGGTATGGAAATATGAAAGAGCCAACATTCCTATCAATGCTCAATGTCCAGGAATGATGTTCCAACTTCAGTGTGTATAAGAACTATCGGAGAGTTAAAATGAGTCCCAGGGACTTGCATGAAAAGAAGCCTCTTGGATAGTTCTCAGGCAAGAAATGTGCAAGACCATACTTTCAGAAACATAACTCAGAGCTACTGAGGTTCAGAAATGAAAGGATTCATCTTAAAGAACATGAAGTTGAATCAAAAATCAATTTGTTAGTTAACTTAACAGTTCTTAAAATAGAAGAACTTCTGGTCCAGGAGAGATGGTGTGGACTCTTCTTCCAGCACATCCCTGCAAAAAACTCCAGGGCTTCTAGCCCTGGAAATAACCCAAGAGGCAACCAAACTTTCGAAAAGTTCTGAAAAGTGGAAAAAGGAAGAGGAACTGGTTAGGGACTTCAAGACTAGAACAAGAGTGTGACGACATCGCATCTAAAAACTCCCATTCAATCAAAGGTAACCTTGGCCTAGAATTTCCTAACTTCCGGACTAGCAACAAAAGTGGCCCAGAAAGGCTCATCACTCCTCTGGATGGAATAGGAATACCATCCCCACCCCAACCGTATCAGGCAAGCTCTGCAGCAACAGAAAAGGGGAAGGATCAGGAGGTCAGCAAACAATACGAGGCCAGGGGAAAACATTATTACACTTCTCTCTTTACTTTTTACAACAAAGACTCATTATGTCTAATCTCTCTCCTCCCATTCTCTCTTAAATCCAAGTTTTCACCCCCACTAACTGCACTGAAACTGCTATTCAAGGTCACCAATGACCTCCACTGTCCCAAATCCAATTCTCAGTCCTTATCACCCAAACTATCAGCAGCATCTAACACAGGTGATCACTCATCAAAATATTTTCTTCATTTGTCTTTCAAGACATCATATTAACCTGATTTTTCTCCTGCCTTTTTCAATTCTTTTTAAGACTCCAACTGCCCACAACTCTAAACCTTTCTACACGCACTTCCTAGGGGATCTTATCAAATATCATAGCTTTAAGTATTGTCTACATTTCTCTCAAATTCTTACCGCTAGCCAGGACTGCTCCCCTGAATTCCAGATTCCTGTATACACCTGCCAACTCAACACCAGCACCTGAATGTCTAAGAAGCATCTCAATCTTACTATTCAAAACTGATACTCCTTCTTCCCCATCCTTTATACCTTTCCAAACATGCTTCAATTGGATTGATGTGTCTAGGTGAAAAACCTTGGTGTTATCCTTGACTTCAAACCCCTTACCCCGTCTTATCTCTCTCACAGACACCTCCTCCTTCCCCCAACACACACACATCCAGTCCATCAGCAAATTTTACTGGAACTATCTTCAAAATATATCCAGTATTCGCCAATACTTTTTTGTCACCTCACCATCACTACTTTGGTCCAAACAGCCTAGATTATTGCCAATTGGTCTGGCTCTCATCCTTGACCAAATTCATCTATTCAGTGTTAATATAGAGCCAGAACATTGTTGTACAAAAGGTAAGTTAGAAGATGCCACTCCTCTCCCCAAAATCAATTCTTGTTGCTTCCCATCTGTCAAAATGACCAAAGACCAAAAACCAAAACCACTAAAAACTCCCAAGTCCTTACAATGACCTGTATGGCCCCAAATGGTCATGCACCACCTCCTACCACCCCTCCCTGCTAGCTCACTGGCGTCATCTCCTACTCTCCTGGCTCATTCCACGTAGTCACTGCTTTTACTACTGTTCACTGAACTTGCCAGGTTAGCTATCAACCACAGGGCCTTTTAATTGCCATCCCCAAGCAGACATCCTCACTTTCTTCAGGTCTTTTCCTCACAAGTCACTTCCATGAAGACTTTCCTTTATTGCCCTATCTTAAAACTGCAAGTGTTCACCCTTCCCCAAACACGTAATTCTCTCTCCTTTTCATCCCTCCTCCTGTAAAATATTTTCATCATCTATCTTACTTGTTTCCCCCCACTAGAACCCCTTCTGGAAGAGTAGGGACTTTTGTTTACTAGCACATCCCTGGTGTCTTGAACAATGCCTGGCACGGAGTTGGTGGTCCAATACGTGTAGAAAGGAAGGAGGAAAACAGGAAGGTAAAGAGGGGAGGAGACAGGTTAGAACTGTGGTCCTAACTTTTCCTTTTAATACATAAAAACCAAAGTAATCCTTGAGTGAAGCTAACCTACTTTCTCATTTGGTGCCAACTGACCTCCACAGCCTGGGACATAACTCTGTCCTCTCCTGACCGAAATGGGTGACAAAGTATCACAAAATGAAAACTGCCAGCGAGGTATCTGACCCATATTAACACCAACAGTACACCACTTGAATGGATGCTTACTGAGGGGATTATAAATCTTCTAGATGCTTTTACAAGGAAGACCAACTTCTCACATTTCAGTTCCCACACTCTTTCAAACTGTTTCCTAACGAGTTAGCATCATGAACTGTAGGACATACATAAAATATTCTATTTCTAAGTTTCCTTCATTTTGAACATTCTTCCACATGACTTGAAAATTATTTTGTCAGGTTCTTCTTTACCACACAGTATATAAATCTACTCCCTGCCCACCCCACCCCACCTTCAAACCCTGAAGAATTAATCTTTAATGACCTAGTCAGCCCTCAGAGATCAAACCAACTTGCAGTAAAGAATGATTAAAGGCACATGGGGTGCCTGGGTCGCTCAGTCGATTAAGCATCCAACTTCAGCTTAGGTCATGATCTTGCGGTTCATGGGTTCGAGCCCGGCGTCAAGGCTCTGTGCTGACAGCTCAGAACGGGAAGCCTGCTTCAGATTCTGTGTCTCCCTCTCTCTCTGCCCCTTCCTGCCCCCTCAAAAATAAATAAAAACATTTAAGAAAAAAAAGAATGACTGAAGGCACAGAGAAAGACACTTTCACTGTCTTAATAATTGAGACATATCAGTAAGCAGTATTAATGAGCACAATGCACGAGCATACAGTAAGTGCTCAAGAAATGGTAGATGCTGCTGCCCTTCCTAAGTTCTGACTACCAGGCCTGGCTGACTGACTAAGCTACCACAAGATGCTCTATGCCCTTCTATCTAATGACAAGCATTTGTTTTTGCAAATGTGTAGTCCTTAAACGCACTTGAGAAACAGGAACGTGACACCAAGTATCTTCTGCATATGGAGGACTGGAAGATGATGAGGGAAAGAGATTCACAGACAGATTATCCTGTAGTGGTCCCTCGCTGAAAAAAAAAGTGATGATACACTCACCACCAATTCAGGATCACTGACAAGTAACCACAATAACTGTTCATCTTAACTCATTAAGAACCTGTTCTTGCAATACTCACAAAAACAAAAACAAAATAAACCTAAGCACACAGGAAAAATCTTCTTTGTGCTCCTAGAATAATGGCAATATAGTTATGTTAGAGTCTCTGATTTTCAACTGGTCTGAGAAAAAGCAGTGATCACATAATAAGGAGCTCTTACGGTTTACTTCATTTTACTATTTCTTAAGTAACAGAAATTATAAAAATCACAAATATGGTACTTACTATGTACAAAACACTGCATATCACATATATTAATTCATGTAATTTAAAGACTCTCTCAAATAGGTATTTCATCACCCCACTATACAATGAGGAATTTAAGGAAATTAATGCAAAAAGGTGGAAGTAATTTGTCCAAGCTCATACTGCTAAGAATCTGAAGAGCTTCTCAGTTGGTTAAGTGTCCAACTTTAGCTCAGGTCATGATCTCCTGGGTTCGTGAGTTTGAGCCCCACATTGGGTTGTGTGCTGTCTGCACAGAGCCCTCTTTGGACCCTCTGTCCCCACCACCTCTCTGCCCCTCCCTCACACTTTCCTTCTCTCTCACTCTCAAAAACAAATAAACTTAAAAAAAACAAAAAAAACAAAAAAAAAAGACTCTGAAGAGCCAGGACACGACTTAGGCACCCAGGCCCAGAGTTCCTATTCTTAACAGCTGGGATAGTATAAACTTAAGAGAGTATCATTGCCAAATTAACTTTTTCAGAAATGAAGTCAAACAGGGGGAGTGTGCTTAATTCACTAAGAAAAGGCTCTTTAACAAAATTTTTTCCCTTAGTTATAAGACTCATACAGACTCTGTAAGTCTTAAGATTTTGATGAAGTTATGATGCCAAGTCTAAATCTAAATCACTCTCTCAAAGTGCCAAAAAATTTAAAACCAAAAGAAACCTCAAAGATTATCTCTAAGCATCTCAATTTTTTAAATGGTCAAAATGAAACCAAAATGGGTCCCAACAGAGTGAGTCAAAAATCAATTTCCTGTCAGTCAAGCTCTTAAAGCAAGTTATCAGAAAAAGATGCTAAGAGTTTGGCATGCCAACATGAGCTTAAAATTACATTCTGGGGGCACCTACGTGGCTCGTCGGTTAAGCATCTGACTTCGGCTCAGATCATGATCTCACAATTTGTGAGTTTGAGCCCCACATTAGGCTCTGTGCTGACAGCTCAGAGCCTGGAGCCTGCTTTGGATTCTGTGTCTCCCTGCACCACCCCCTCTCTCCCTCCTACCTGCTCACACTCTCTTTTTCAAAAATAAACAAACATTAAAAAAAAAATTTTTTTTTTTAATTACATTCTGATTTGGGGTGCCTGGATGGCTCAGTCAATTAAGCATCCAACTCTGGCTCAGGTCATGATCTCACGGCTTGTGAGCTTGAGCCCCTTGTTGGGCTCTCTGCTGACAGCTCAGAGCCTGGAGCCTGCTTCGGATTCTGTGTCTCCCTCTCTCTCTACCTCTCCCCCACTCACGCTCTGTCTCTGTCTCAAAAATATGTTTATTAACATGTTTGTTAACATTTAAAAAACTTACATTCTGATTTTAAAAATTATTTTGGCTTCTTTAACTAATTGGCACTGGTAACTAGGACTCAAATGTCATCTCTTAAAAATTTAACAACCACAAGGGAAGGGAAGCAAAAATAATACAAAAACAGGGAGGGGGACAAAAACAAAACAGACTCTTAAATATGGAGAACAAACAGAGGGTTACTGGAGGGGTTGTGGGAGGGGGGAAGGGCTATATGGGTAAGGAGCATTAAGGAATCTACTCCTGAAATCATTGCTGCACTATATGCTAACTTGGATGTAAATTAAAAAAATAAATATTAAAAAATAAAAAAAATAAGATAAAAATTTAATAATTATTTTACTGACTCAAAAATAAGACTACTTGATCAGTACCACCTTCTCTGACATTTCTATACATATACATTATGTATAAAAATACATAAAATTAAGACGAATGATCTATTCTTAGAAACAAGCAGGAGCCACATGAATAATAGGAAAACACACACTGACCATCCAAACGGCAACATCTATACTGAACTAATAAAGAATTCCACCACTGAAGGAAGTCAAGCCCCCAATCTATTCCATACTTGCATGGCCCTCAAGTCTCCTCAATCGCAAAATTGATCTTTCGGGTCCTTCTAGCTCTAAAATTCTACTTCATCTTTGCTCCTAAGTGTCACATTACAAACAGAAGACTCAACAGTTTGTTCCCAGTTTAAGGCATGTTTGCACGTCCTGCAAACAAGGTGCCTACTAATTAATAACAAACCAAAACAACTGGTGTGTCAAAGTAACCTTTGTCTCTTTAGTTAGCTTTTATGAAGCTACTTATCTTTATCCTAAAGAGTTCCTGCACTAGGAACTATGTATTTATCAAATTTTACTGTTAAGAACCCTGAATCCATTATTAGCTTAAACAGACCCTAAGTAACCCATCATCCAAAACTAGAACATCTATCTAAACCAGACTCATTAGGTATCAAAAAAAAAAAATCTTATTCTTACATATGAATTCTAAAGAAGGAATAAAGATACTAATTTCCTAACTTGCAGAACTAACACTAAGCATGCCACTCTCAAGTTTTCCATAGGATTATTACATTTTTGATAGTTTATAATAATGCTTCCCCAGTTTAGTGATGACCACGTGTTAACATTTATTACAATCTTGTAATCAAGACAAAATGTCTCTAATATACCAATTCAATAATTCTTGATATGAATGCTTAAAAGGAAAAAAGAATGGCGAACCATTTTTAAACTAGATAACAAAATGAAAACAATGCCCAGTTATTAGACTCTTGACTGACAGCTAACAACTTCGTGAGTAGATAACTAGCTACAGGGAAGAAAAAAAAAAAAATTACATCACTTTGAAGATTCAGTCTGGATAAAGCTTTAGAACAATTTTTTTTATGGTCTTTCCTTTTAAAATTAGACACGCTCTAGGGGCGCCTGGGTGGCGCAGTCGGTTAAGCGTCCGACTTCAGCCAGGTCATGATCTCGCGGTCCGTGAGTTTGAGCCCCGCGTCGGGCTCTGGGCTGATGGCTCAGAGCCTGGAGCCTGTTTCCGATTCTGTGTCTCCCTCTCTCTCTGCCCCTCCCCTGTTCATGCTCTGTCTCTCTCTGTCCCAAAAATAAATAAACGTTGAAAAAAAATTTTTTTTAAACTAGACACGCTCTAAAGATCTGTCCAGATAGAAAGAGGCTGATCTCATTAGAATTTTTTACTAAACATCACAATTAAGTTTGCTCCAACATTTCTTTTTACAATACTTAGCTGGTTTTTTAAATAAGGCAAACAGAATTATTTTAAAGAACAGAAAAAGTTTGCAGTTGCTCTTCCTTCCCTATTGCAAAAGAAGAAAAAGTATAAAGCTGTAGAGAACAGTCAACAGTTCTAGATCAACCCTTCCACCCCAGCCACCAATTATACAGCTCATGAAAGCTAAACAGAAATCCTAAGGAAAATATACATTTTAGAGATGAAGGTGATTTTAGAGGTGTATTACATGATGGCACAGGCATATATAGCTTTTCAGACAACTATATGTGATTTCAAAATAAAGACAAAAACTTCACCAGGACATTACAAATGAGAAAGCTTATTTGTAGGACCCTCCCACTCCCACCAAAAAGTGTCTTCAAGCAATCCAAATATCTTTAAGGGAACCAACAGATAGGGTAAGCAGAAATGCTATGGCAATTGCCAAACATGCATATACAACTTTTAACGTTTCCCCAGGGATCAACTAGGGTTATCATACAGGATGGCCATAAAATGCTTAAGCTGTTCATAGACACCAGGCAAACGCTATAAAAGTGCTGGAAAGTGGGTTATTCATCAGGCTATCACCAGTGTGATGCAGCAGGGAAAGAGCCTCCAGGGTTGAAAAGTAGAACAGAAACAGTCTAGTTCACTTCACATTTTCTGATTAGTTTTAGAATTCATATTACTAATTACAGAACCAAAGAAGAAAAGAAAAGAACCCCAGGAACCAAGTCTTTCACAGATAAGACAACTGATCTGCCAAGACTTATGGTAGAAAACTAGACTCAACTTTCAACTGAGAGGAAGGACTTTGTACCACACAAAAATTAAACATTTAGTAATTTAGATTCTGTGAGGAATAGCCCGGTTACACACCTAGTAAGTAGTCCCCCATTATTTATGGCGGATATGTTCCAAGACCTCCAGAGGATGCCTGAAACTTCAGATAGTACTGAGCCCTATATGCACTATGTTTTCCCTGTAAGTATGTACCTATAACAAGGTTTAATTTATAAATTTGGTACAATAAGAGATTAACAACAATAACCAATAATAAAATAGAACAATTACAACCATATACTGTAATAAGTTATGTGAATGTGGTCACCTTCTTTCTCTCAAAATACTGTACTGTACTCACCCTTTTTGTGATGTGAGACGATAAAATGCCTATATGATTAGATGAAATAAAGTAAATGATGCAGCATTAGCCTATTATTGACCTTCTGGTGATATGTCAGGAGTATCAATCTGCTTCCGGACCTCGGAAAGTGAAACTGTGGGTAAGCGGGGGGCTGTGGTATTCCTCAAAGGAAATGCTGATAAAGTCAAATAACCCATTAAACTATTAGAATTTTTCCTATTAAGGCACTAAACATTCAAAGTAGTTCAGGAAGATACAGAACTCAATTCACTTTCACTGTGTGACTCCTCTGTTCAGCCTCTATCAGTGACTCCCTTTCACAGTGCAATATCAACTTTCCCATTAAAGTCTTCATTAACAGTCCTCCAACTTCTATTCTCCAAGAGAGATCAAAAACTTTTCTAATGGTGAGTACAAGTTCCATCATTTTCTTTCAAGACTTGGTATCCACAAATTTTTTGAAGTTTCTTTATTAGAGTGCGCAAGCAAGGGGGTCGTAGAGAAGAGGGAGAGAGAGAGAGGATCCCAGGCAGGCTCCGCTATGTCAGCGTGGAGCCAGATGAGGGACTTGAACTTGCAAACCATGAGATCCCGACCTGAGCTGAAATCGAGAGTCAAATGCTTAACCAACCGAGCCACCCAAGCACCCACCCTCAGGAATTACTTTATACAGAGAAAATATTTTTTTAATGGCAAACAATCTCGATAATCAACAGTAATGCTAGAATATTTAAATTACATTTTTAAAACTGTAAACAGGTTTTAAAACATCCAACTTTGAAAAAAAAAGTACCGTAACAGCTTTAAGAGATAGCTGCAAATTCTTTGACACTTCTTCCATTGAGAGGTAGGGTTCTCTCTCTCCCCCTTGAATGTGAGAGGGCCTATTAACTGCTTACCAATAAAAAATGGTGAAAGTGATGCTAGGGGACTTCCCAGGCCAGGTTATAAATGAACAGACTGATTCTGCCCTTGTTTGCTAAAACACAGAGATGCCATGTAAGAAGTCGGATAACCCTGAGGCTGTTATGCAGGTGCATTTGGCCAGTGGGTCCCAGCTGAGCAAAGCACTCTAGGCTTCCCTAACAAGGCGTCACACATGAGTGAAGATGCCATCTTGGAAGTGACCCTCTAGTTGACCACCAGTCTTTGAATCTTCTCCAGCTAAGCCCGTGACATCCTGAAACAGAAACAAGCGATTCCAACGGTTTCCTGAATTCTGACCCACCGAATCTAAGACAATATGATAAACCTTGCCATTTAGTTTGAAGTGGCTTATTAAGCAGCAAAAATAACAGAAATAGCCATTATCCTATAAAGTTGAACACGGGCACAATTTACCACCCAGTAATCCCAGTAATTCTATATACCTACCAAAAACAAAACCCAAAAACCTTTAGCACACATATACCAGGAAGCTTTTTCAAAATAAGGGCACTGAACATTATTTATAAAATAAAATAACTCAAGGGAAAACCCAAACACACACCAAGAGGAGAATGGATAAATTAGGGTATGTTTGCTCAGTGGAGCAATGAAAACGAACTACAAGTTAATGAAATAGCACAGATGAATTTTAGTGACATAATGTTGAAAATCCAAGTCCCATAAGACAACTTACAGTATACTCTCTTTTGTAAAGTTTAAGGCTAAGCAAGAGTAACCTAGAGATCCCTGGAGAAACTTTAAAAGCCGTGTGTACACGTTTTACCATTGCCTTAGAATCTTGTTGGAGTGACAGAAATGCTATTTGTTTTCTTCCTTGTAATTGTTTTAGGCAAACACAGATATATGATGCAACTAAAAAAAGAAAAAAAGGAAAATGATAACTTAGGATTGAAAATGGGGGTGGATCTTACTTACAGATAAGTTCTTGGTATCGGCAGTCACTGAGCTGGGCAGTGGCGTCACAGGTGTATGTTGCTTTTGAAATAAAGCCATACATGGACCAGTAACAGTGTCATGAGCCCAGAGGTCTAAATTATAAAGAAATAAATACACGGGCACCTGGGTGGCTCTGTTGGTTAAGCATCTTGACTTCAGCTCAGGTCATGATCTCACAGTTTGTGAGCTCAATCCCTGCGTCGGGCTCTGTGCTGACAGCTCAGAGCCTGGAGACTGTTTCGGGTTCTGTGTCTCCCTCTCTCTTTGCCCCTCCTCACTCATGCTCTCTCGCTCTTTGTCTCTCAAAAAATAAATGATAAAATAAGAAAAAAAGAAACATACACATATACACAGGAGTACATAAAATAGGAGGACACGCTATGATAGAATGGGGGTTAGGGGCAGGAGTATCCACATTACCATTAAGAAAAATGCCTTTTCTAGTTTAAGCCAGCAGATATTGAAATCCAATATACCCTCCACCAATTTCCCTTTAGATACTCATGAAAATAAGAATGTTACAGTTTCACAGAGCAAGAAACTAAGAATGCTGATTAATCTTTGAGTACCCAGAGAAATACCCAATAATCAAAACTTCTGAGAAGCAGCATTAAGGCAAAAAAAAAAAAAAAAAAAAAGTAGGGACACATAAGGAAAGACAGATTTCCATTTTCAACCACTGAATCATATACAAAATCTTCAGTAACCAAAGACAGTACGGGGATCTACTGGCCAACCCCTTCAGCAAACTTCAAAACAAAACAAAACAAAAAACCCCTCATTTCTATCCTTCATTAAATTTCAAATAATGAAATGAAAGTTAGACAAAAGCAGGTAGAAAACTGTATTTGATATCCAAAGATGTTCAGCTGATAATGAGAAGATGGCTGAAGCTGATAAAATGATGGGGAAGTGGTACTCACTGTTTCTAGCAAGGAAAGGACCACAGACTGTATTGGGTTATCCAGGAAGCAACACTACTCATAATGGAAAGGCAATGTGATATAATCAGACAGAAGATCCTTTCTCAGGCTAGCACATCTGAACACCGTCAATATCAGCAAGTTGGCTGGAGACTCTACTCAGTAACATATATGAAGCTGGAAATAGCAATTTAAAGCAACCAGGTCAACACTGAGAGGAATCCATTAAGTTGTTTACTTGAAAACACCAGGACCTTTGCAAAGGCCTTTCCTCCTAGGCAATGTCATGGGCTATCTTAAAATCTCAAGAGGAAAAAAAAAAAAAAAAAAAAAAAAAAAAAAAAAAAAAAAAAGAGGTTACAAGAGGTACAAAATAAATGCGCCCAACTAAAATTCTTACACCCTTCCAAAACTGTTTTTAATGGTCTTCCCTTCCTTTGTAAGCATGAGCACATGTGCATACACACACACACACACCCTAAAATCATAACAAAATAGTCTTCCTCCAGGTCCTCAAGCTTAAAAACTTATTCCTCTCTTTCTCTCACAATTTAGTCTACCAGAAACTCTTTTGGTTCTACCTTCAAAATACAGTTAGCCTTTGAACATGGGCATAAGGTGAGCTAACCCTGAGCAGAACACATCCATGTATACCTTGTGACTACCCCAAAACTTAATTACTAATAGCCTACAGTGGACCTGAAACCTTGCCATTAACATAGTTAATTAACACATATTTTGTATCTAATATGTACTGTATACTGTATTCTTACAATAAAGCCAGAAAAAAATGTTAAGAAAAATAAAATACATTTATAGTATTATACTATATTTATTTTTTAAAAATCTGGATATAAGTAGACCTATACAGTTCAAATCCATGTTGTCCCAGGGTCAACTGTACATCTAATCTCAGACCATACCTGATCACTTCAACCAAGTGATCATCTCCCACCTGGAAATGGCATCAACCTCCTGAGGAGTCCTTCTTTCTCAGACCTACCTGTCACTCCTTTGGCTCAGGCCCTTCCCATGGAACCCAGAGTAAGACAAGCCACGGTTCCTATAAAGTTCCTGGCTAGTTCACATCTCCTCTCATTTTCTGATTTAAACTGATTTGATTTGGAACACCTTTTCTGCAGCTAGCCCAGATATCCTAGACACTCTCTTATTTACTTGAGGTCACCTTATCAAAGAAGCCTTTTTTGACTGACACAAATTAGTAGAGCTGCTGCTGTTACCACTACCCTCCCCCAACCCTGTTTGGTTTTCCACAGTACTCACCACCTGACATATGTGTTTACTGCCTCTGCTCCCCTAGCAAAAGTTCCAAGAGGGCAGGAATTCTTGTATGTTTTATTTACTAATGTAGCTCCACAAGTTTAATAGTCTCCTCATACGTGAGCATTCAATAAATGTTTTAAGTGAATGAATACTGGTGGGTGGAGCTGAGAAAAGGTGTATCCTAAATACATAGTGGTTCCTGTGCATATAACCATGTACATGCTTGAAGACAGCCAAAAATCTTCGGGGGGGGGGGGGGGGGGTTATGACAGATTTGATCTAATTCCAATTAAAATCCCAGCAAAAATTTTTTGAGGGAATTTGACAAAGATGGATGGATTTTAGTAGACAAATTTAAAACTTCTGCAATTCAAAAACCATACAAATTAAAAGACAAATAAAAAGCTAGGAAAAACAATTTGCACTTACAAGTCAATTCAAAAAGATATAAGCAAATGATTTCAGATTTGTTTATATGAAAAATATAAACGGCCAAAAAATACAAAGCAAGGGTTAAGCTACATTACTAAATCAAAGCAATTAAAAATTTAAAGGGGGAGGGAGCACCTGAATGGCTCAGTCATCCAACTCTTGATTTTGGCTCTGGCTCTGATCTCATGGTTTATACGTTCGAGTCCCATGGCAGGCTCTGCACTGACAGTGTGGAACCTGCCTGGGATTCCCTCTCTCTCTAAATAAACTTAAAAAAAAAAAAAAAATTAAAAAGTTAAAGGATGCCTTTTTTTTCCCTATCAAAATGCAAAGCCTTTAAAAATTTAATATAATATCTGCTAGGTTTCAGGAAAACATTAGTGACAAAACAGCTGTTCAATTCTGGATAATATAACTCTTACCAAAAACTAAAATTGTCCCTATCCCAAGACCAAAATAAATTTCCTCATCTAGAAATTCAACCTAAGATAATAATCTGTGCTATGAAGCAAGCTTTACTTACAACAATGTTTTTTAAACTCCTACATAAAAGATCACAACTTAGGTCACATCGTTGGAGTTGGTTTTATTAGCCCATAAGGGGATCAAAATTTTTCAGTTTGTTGCCAACACTTTAAAATCTATTACACCCAAAGACAAGATGATGTGCCAATGCTGGGTCTGTAAGTGTCTCAATGACTATTAGCTAAACAGTAGACGGTCCCTTCAGATGTGGCATATGACTCAGTTCAAAATCATCCCCATTCTAAAAATTTGATTCCTTTATATTATCTTACCAGAGTTGGAAACCCTAATAAGTCAAACTTTGAGCCTGCAGGACTCTCTAAACACATACTGTTGGGCCCCACCCCCAGTTTCTGATGTGGGGTTCCAGAATTTACAACTCCAACAAATTCCTAGGTAGTGATAATACTGCTGGTCCAGAGAAAGCACTTTGAGAACCTTAGATTAATGAAGCTTCCTCCTCACCCAAGATAGAGAGGGGCCCAGCCTCTGTGAATTCGGTGAGGGGGGGGGGGATTGGTGAGGAGAGGGGGAGAGGCAGCGGCATAGAAAACCTGATGGATAATTTAACAACCACTGCCTATAGCCATTTTACCATCACTGCAGATATCACAGCACCACCTCCTTCCTTAATTACCCGAGGTGGAAAACCCGTTGCCCCACATCAAATTTAGTAATAATCCTAGATTAAATTCTTAGTCCTATTTTTTAATCCTACATTCTTCCTCATGGGTTTTATCTATTTTCCAAGTTTTAATTACCTCTTCTACACATCATGTATAAAACAATAGGGGTTGGGGTGCCTGGGTGGCTCAGTGCGCTGGGCATCTGACTCTTGGTTTCAGCTCAGGTCATGACCTCATGTTTCGTGGGTTTGAGCCCCTGATAGGGCTCTGGACTGTTGGTGCAGAGCCTGCTTCGGATTCATTTATTCTCTCTCTCTTTCTCAATAAATAATAAACTTAACCAAAAAAATTTGTAAAAATAAAATACTTTACAGCTCCAATATTTTATGACCAACAAAAATGTGTATTACCAGCCCTAATGTTTTCTACTGAATTTGATTTTTCTCCAGCTGGTCACTATATACAGTAGTTACCAATTTGTTGAATGCTTCCTTTGTTCTGGGCATTGCTACGCACTCAATATAAATTTCATCATTTAATCATTATAGCAACCCTATTCAACAGTGCCTGCTATCCCTATATTGCAGATGGAGAATATGAGGCACTTCACTTGCCCAAAGAACAAGACAGACGTACATCTGAACCCTGACATTCTGACCCCAGAGCCCTCAGTTATAACCAACCACTGCACTCAACTGCCTTCACCATCTGAAATGCAGCATCAACAACTTCCAAACGTCATCCCAAACGAGCTCTTCCTTTAAATCGGTCAATATTCTCAATTTCCTACTCAGATGCTCAGGTATGAAATCATAAAGTTTTTTTTTCTTTTAATTTTTTTTAATGTTTATTTTTGAGAGTGAACGAGACAGAGCACAAGCAGGGGAGGAGCAAGAGAGAGAGGGAGACACAGAATCCGAAACAGGCTCCAGGCTCTGAGCTGTCAGCACAGAGCCCAATGCGGGGTTTGAACTCACAAACTGTGAGATCATGACCTGAGCCAAAGCCAGACGCTCAACCGACTGAGCCACCCAGGCGCCCCTGAAATCATGAAGTTCTTGAAATAATTAAGTCCCATTACATTTCACACCTGTCCTTTTCCTTTTTAATTCAATTAACCTAAAAGTCCTTTAGTCATTTCTTCCCTTGGTCTCTAAAATAACCAGTCCTTAAAATAACTCTTTCTGCTTCTAGTCCTCCCCCAACCAAGGTTGCAGTACTCCTCAGCCTCTGGGTCAAAGGCCAACTGCAGGGAATTCACCTCAAGGTCTTTACTTATCTCTTGGACTCATTTTTCAATTTCCACACACAGGCAAGCCTTCTACTTAAAACACACCAATACAGACAAAGAACTTTCCTTATTTCGGAAGGAGAAGAGAGAGGTATTGAGACAGAAAAACTTCAAGGACAAACCTAAAAAAAGTATCATTTCTAAGTATAAAACCACAAGCTTTGAAACTAAAACATTCAAACATCAAACCCCTTTTTCATCTACCCATTAACAGATTAAAAAGAATCCTTAAGTATACCTTAAATTTTATACAATGTTATTATATATCAATTACATTTCTATAAAGCTGGGGGGGCCGGGAACTACTTTTACTGTTGAGACATCCCAATATAATAAATACCAACCACGGTAAGCTTCACTCTAACTCTAGGGTCAGGGTGGCCAAAGTTTTAGAGACCGGAACAAACCTCCTGTTTGAAATGAACAAACTCCAAGTTGTTTGTCACAGGAGAATCATGGTTTTAGCTTAAATGAAAGCAACACAATTTCCTCAAGTATATTTATACAAGCCACGTAGTTTCACACAATAGAACAGTCTACCACCATGATTTCTTAAGAGTCGTATCTGGCGAGTGAGATACTAGCAACTACTTTTAAAGGTAGTGCAATAGGTATATATCTTAAGCAGACAAAATGAGAGAAAGGCATCACTTAAAAAAAAATTTTTTTTGAGACAGAGAGAGACAGAGCCTGAGCAGGGGAGGAGGAGGAGGAGGAGGAGGAGAGAGAGAAAGAGAGAGAGAGAGAGAGAGAGAGAGACAGAATCTGAAGCAGGCTCCAGGCTCTGAGCTATCAGCACAGAGCCCGATGCCGGGCTCGAACCCATGGACCGTGAGATGAGGACCTGAGCTGAGGGCAGGTGCTTAACCGATTGAGCCACCCAGGTGCCCCAAGAAAGGCAGCACTTTAAAGAAGAAAGACCAAAGGTGCAACTAGACAACTAGAATCCAATCTTGATTCCGCTGCTTATGTGTGACTCTGGGCAAGTGCCCCCCCCCCTACTCTGACCCTCCGTTTCTTTTCTGAGAAACTACCTAACTTCAGAGTTGTGGTGATTATAGAGATTTATGTCTTTAATGCCCCTAGCATAAAAGTACAGGCACTGTAAGAACATTAACATTTTCCTTTCTTCTTTATCCTATCATCTAATGTGTTAAACAGGGGTTATTAGGATTATCAGTAATTTATTGTTTTGTTTCCTATGTTTTTAAATGTTTTAATGAATTATTTTTATAATGAAGTATTTTATAAATAAAATTTTCTTTTTTAAAAATTTGCATCAGAAAAAAAGAAAATACACACCCAAATGATTTTGTATTTCTTAACATTTTTCCCCTGGCTCCACAACACACAACATCCATAATAAACTCTCAACATAAATTAAATCTCTCATCACAAAAAGCAACTTTCAGTAGAGACAAGCTATATATTCTCAATATTACCCTGGTTTCTACCCACAACACGATGTCCCAAAAACTGAAAATCACCTACAAAGCAACATAATTTTATATAAAAAACCTTGAAATTCTTGTAATGCTATTTCTCAATTACAGAAGGAAGGAGACATTCCACTATAACAACATTAATAACACTGTATGTCTTTGTGTGAGAGAAACAAAATAAAAACACGTTAGTCCCTGCCTTTTAAGATACAACATTTAAAACAAAGTGATATCCAATTCATCCTAAACTCAGCCTCCACAGACAGGCATAAAGATGGAAAGTCAAGACTGTGCTAGCTGTAATCCTTTGAAGGGACCATCAAGACTGGTCTATAAAACCTGGCAGAGGTCCAAGGAATGTGTAAATGACTCTGCAAAGCAAGAGACGGTGCAGATAATAGACTGAACAAAACCACAAAAACAACGAAAAAATCAGTGAAATCATGTTTTTAAGCCTGTTGCCACATATGATTCTCTTATTTCTCATATATGTCACTTACCATTCACAACAACTTACTGAGCTATAAGATACTGGTCATGTCCAGGACAAAAAATTATGGCAAGAATGCTATAAAGAGGGGTAATCCTTACTTTGGTCGAGGAAAGAATTCAGAAGTAACTGAGCTACTAAATAGAAGAGAGGTCTACTCTGGGCATCTAATTGGTATGAAATTATGTTAGAAAAAGATAAGAACTGGGGGAAGGGGGAAAAGGCAATTTGATGTGCTACTGCAAAAGAAAAAAGACAGGCCTTGGCGACAAACCAAAGACTAAGACTGGAAAAAGCATGAAGGCATATATCAGCATGACTGCTTTATTTAAATTAAGAGAATTTATTTATTTATTTTTTTTAATGTCTGTTTCTTTTTGAGAGCAAGCAAGCATGAGCAGGGGAGGGGCAGAGAGTGAGAGGGAGACAGAAGATTCAAAGCGGGCTCCTCACTGAGAGCAGAAGAGCCTGATGCCAGGCTCACAGACCGTGAGAGCATGACCTGAGCCAAAGTCAGAGGCTTAACCGACTGAGCCACCCAGGTGCCCCAAGAGAATTTACTTTTAGTATAGTTTTAGGTCACAGAAAAATTGAGCAAAAAGTATGGAGTTCTCATCCTCCACTGCAGTTTCCTTTATGATTAACATATTGTATTAGTGTAAGACATTTGTTGTTACTGATGAACCAACTGATACATTATTATTAATTAAAGTCCATACTTTACACTATGGTTCACTCTTTGTTTTGGGTTTTTATAACTGTATGACACGTATCCACCACTACATTTTTAATGTAGGATACTAAATTCAAAGAGAGAAATGTTCTGGCATCTCAATATCCTTATCACACTATTATAAATGAAACTCCTAATCATCCCGCTGCCCTCACCTACTTTTCCCACTCTTTTTTTTTTTAATTTTTTTTTCAACGTTTATTTATTTTTGGGACAGAGAGAGACAGAGCATGAACGGGGGAGGGGCAGAGAGAGAGGGAGACACAGAATCGGAAACAGGCTCCAGGCTCTGAGCCATCAGCCCAGAGCCCGACGCGGGGCTCGAACTCACGGACCGCGAGATCGTGACCTGGCTGAAGTCGGACACTTAACCGACTGCGCCACCCAGGCGCCCCAATCCCATCGTTGTAAAGAACACTTTTCTACTGCTGGTTGAGACTAAAAAAAAATTTTTTTCACCACCCACACATCTAAGCCCATCAGCAAATTCTACCTGTTTTGCTTTCAAAATATAACCAGAATCGAACATCTCACAAACTCTACCACCCTGAACACCCTCACCTAAGCCACCATCCCTCTCTCTCACTACAATATTAACGGTAGTCCCCAGTTTAACTTGTTTCCCTACTCCTGTCCACAGTAGTGTTTCTTTCAAACTAGGTCAGATCATGTCACTGTTCTACTCAAAGGTGACACTGGCTTATCCACCTTGGAATAAAAATGCAGTAAAAACTGAGGTAGGCTTTGCCTATGGGGCTTTTGCACCTGCTGATGCCCCTGCCCAAAATGCCTTCCCCATATCTCACATGCGACTACCCTGTAATTAATGCTGCATTCCTTCCCCTCCTTCCCTGCGCTTCTTATCCCTCCTGTCTGCTTAATTTTTCTCCACAGAATGTATCACCATTTAACATAACATATATTTTACTTATTTATGATCTTGATCCCCAACTAGAAAATAAGGGCAGGGACTTCTCTTTTATCTGTTTTGCTCTCTGCAGCAACTACAAAGTACCTGGTCTTCAACAATAAGTGATGGGTCCTGAAAGTGATATCATTGAGTACTGGTAGGAAATTAAAACCAGAATATAACTGCCAGCACCTACAGCCTAAACAGACAAAGTCCCAATTATCGACAATTTAGTGACTGATTCTGGAAATACAAAAGTTCCTTCACTTTCTTAAAGGCTTCAGAGGTTCTTCTATTAGAAAAAAATGTCCACAGTCTAACATGTTGGGCTTTTGTCTTCACAGAACTTCCCCCATCTACTTACTAGCCCCTTACACAGTCACTAAGTAAACCAGACAGGAAGAGATTATGGGTAAGGGACACAAACATTTAGGCTGCTATAATAAAGACAAAGATGTATTTAGCCTTAAGTGCTTAAAGATAAACAAGCATTCACAGTGTGAAATATGAAACATTTCTAATCATATTCATAACAAAAATGTTACAAGATTACCTGGCTGAGAAATATGGGAGAGGGATCTTCTATCAACTACAAGCATGGCTAGAAACAGTAAACTAAGCCTAATCAAAATCAAACAACTTATATTCATTATCAAGCTTCAATGTAAATAAAAGTAAGTACCTCTCCTAAATCTGGAGTTTTAGACTTCAAATACATCTGCTTATATAGGGGTACCACTCAAAGTCCGAAGAATCAGGTGGCAAGAGTGGAGACAGCAGAACCATAAAATACTGTATGTACAGTAACACATCTCATTATTCTTTATTCCCTGCAAGACAGCTCATTCAGTGGGAATCTCTCATAAAATGGGCAGAATAAGAAAACCCTGTCCTTTAATACAATAAAACCAACTCTTACAGAAGAATGCCCTGACTAGGGGGCACAGACTCTTGATTTTGGCTCAGGTCATGATCCAAGGGTTGTGGGATTGAGCCCCAGGTCAGGCTCTGCACTGGGCATGGAACCTGCTTGGGATCCTCTCTCTCCCTCTGCCCTACTCGCTGGCTCACATGTGCGTGCTCTCTCGTTGAAAAAAAAAGGGGGGGGGGGCGCCTGGGTGGCTCAGTCGGTTGGGCATGTAACTTCGGCTCAGATCATGATCTTGTGGTCTGTGAGTTCAAGTCCCGCATCGGGCTCTATGCTGACAGCTCAGAGCCTGGAGCCTGCTTTGGATTCTGTGTCTCCCTCTCTCTCTGCCCCTCCCCCGCTCATGCTTGGTTTCTCTCTCTGTCAAAAATAAACAGTAAAAAAAAAATAATAATAATAAAAAAATGAATGCCCTAACCCTGACTAGGAAAAGAGGAATTAAGGAACGATGTAGTAGAACCAACACTTCCAGCCCTTCAGATCAATTTGTATGATTGTTCACCAATATCCATTTCATTTCAGTTCCCAGGCTTTAAAATCTCAAAGGACAGAAAGTGATGAGTATACTACATGATGCTAGCATTAGTTAATATTAAAAACAGCTGCCACTTACTGAAACCTCAAGGGCCTCATACTTGACACGTATTATTTTTTAATCTTAAGAACTAGCAAATAAATATTGTATTCCAAGGCTATTATTGTATTCCACGGACCAATTTGAACAAAGTCATCCAGTTAATCAATTACAGCAGAATTCAAACAAGTATAACTCAAAAGTCTGCTTTCTAAAACATACCTCAGTAAAGCTGTTAAAAAAAAAAAAAGTCTGCATTCTTTCCACTAGATCACACTGCTTTTCTTAGTCAAAACTGAAATCCTTACAACAGAAATAAAAAGCATATCTTTATATGGTTCTGGAAAATATCAAGGTGTTATCTGTCAGAATATTTTAGCAAAATAAAGGAAAGGGGCTTAAAATCTGAAAATATTTACCTACTAAGAATTGCAATACTTTCCCCCAACTTTATATTAAATTAATTTAGGCCTCAATTTTCCAGTCCTTTCCTCCAAGATATAGGAGTACCCTAAAAGCAAATACATAAATAACCCAGTTATTTATTTCCTTTGGTAAGTGAAAAAAAGTAATGTGAAAATGTTTCTGCTGGTACTAATCAACAATGCCCACCACAATATGGCATCTTTCCTTCAAAAATTGGTCATGGTCATTCCCCAACCTCTAAGTAATACATCCAATTGGGTCATCATGTTAATAAAGAAGAGAGGGAAGGCACAGGAAATTCAACAAGTAATTTATAACTGGCTCGCATTAGATTCATAAGATTGGGTCCAGTCAGAGGTCAAGTGACATGATGGGATTTTCGAAGCCAGCAACAACCATATTTAATTGTCTTTACACAACACCACCACTTTCCTGTAAGAGAGTTCAAAAATTATTTTCACTCCAAGGATAAGAAGGCCAATCGCAGCTCAAAGTAATCAGATATTCTGAGAAGGAATTTAATTGTGTTCTTTGGAGAATTTTCCTTTCCCAATAATGGAGAAAAAAAATCACGTATGACTCAAATGGAGAGAAAAAAAGAAAATACAAAATGAGCTGTAAATCTATGCTCATCATCTTCAAAACAGCATCAAATAATAGTAAGAAAAAGTAAAATCTGATGAATGAACATATAGCACCTCTCTATTATCCATAATAAGACATCTTCCCAAGCCAATTACTAGTTAAAGTACCTGAAAAGAGAGAAAACTTCATACTTCACCCTTATCTAACTATGAACTCAGTGTGGGGTGCGCCTGGGTGGCTCAGTCAGTTATGTGTCTGACTCTTGATTTCAGCTCAGGTCATGATCTCACCATTAGTGAGATGGAGCTCTGAGTCAGGCTCTGCACTGACATCACGGAGCCTGGTTGGGATTCTCTCCCCCCAGATAAACAAACATCTCTCTCTCTCTCTCTCTCTCTCTCTCTCTCTCTCTCACACACACACACACACACACACACACACACACACACACACACACACCACTGCAATACAATATCTACATGAAGGACTTTAAAAAAAAAAAAAAAAGGCAATTCCTTCCCTAGTTCTTTAACTAGGACCAAAGGTCCTGCGCATATCCTCAGCATCTTTAGGAACCACTCTCAAAACCTCTCCTTGCTAGTTTATGCCCTGGCCAAACTGGCAGAGTCCAAAGGAGCATTCTCTGGCAGCCTCTTTTCATGGAACTCTGTCTTTTGCTATACTCTTCATAGTTATAATTTTAATCATCTAATTCAAGCATTTTTTAAAATGTCTATTATGTTTCAAGATACTTTTGTTATTGTGGTGAACAGGACAAAGTCCCTAATAGGAAGAAATTTACATTCCGGAGGTAGAGAAAGACAATACAAAATGTGTGTGTGTGCATGTATGTATAAAAATAGCACTGTGATGTGAAGCTGTTTGTAACTGGTGGTCAGGAACAGCTCTTTAAAAAGTGGCAGGGTTCTGAACAGTATGAAGAACCAAACAAAGATGACAGGAGACCTGCACAAAAGACTTCCAGACAGGGGCAGCCAGATGGCTCAGTTGGTTAAGCATGCGACTCATCATTTTGGCTCAAGCCATGATCTCACACTGGGAGTCCAAGCCCTACGTTGGGCTCTGTGCCGACAGTGTGGAGCCTGCTTTGGATTCTTTGTCTCCCTTTCTCTTTGCCCCTCCCTCTCCAAAATAAACATTAAAAAAAAAAAAAAAAAAGATTTCCAGACAGAGGGAGTAGTAAATGTACAGACAGGAGTGCACTAGAGTAAGGGTAATAAGGCCGGTGTTGTTGGAGCACAGTGAGCTAAGGGAAAAGTAGTAAGATGATAAAAGAGGTAAACCAAAGTAGACAGAAGTTAGATTCTGTAGAGCTTTTGTAGCCCATGATTAGGAGTTTGACTTTTAGCTTAAAGTATGATATGAAGGCTCTGGAGAAATTTGAGCAGGGAAACAATGTGCTACATTTACATTTTTGAGCTCACTCTGGCTGTGGTGTGAATACACTGTAGGTGATCAATGACAGAAGCAGGAAGACAAATTAGGAGGCTGCTGAGGTTGTCTGGTCAAAAGATAACAATAGCATGGACTGGTTTGACAGCAATGGAAATGGGAAATTACATTCATAATGTAATCTGAAGGCAGAGCCAACAGATTTACCAACGGATCAGAATGTGGAGATGAAAGAGAAAAATCTGATGCCTGTTGTCACCCCTATAAGAAAGTATCTAACCACTATAAAAGCCAGGAACATGTTCAGCTTATTCAGGTCCAGCAGCAGTGTTGTATGTTCTAGCTGAATGAACTAACGAATAACAGACTATTTCTCAAAAGAATAAAAATACAAGCATTTACTTTTTTTGCCGGCAAATACAGGGGCAATGTCAGGCATAGAAATTAAGTACCTTAGGAGAAGAAGGGGAAGTTAAAAGATTCCCAAATAAAAGAAACTGGAGACCTGTGTGTCACTGAACTTGCAAATTCACCTCAAAGGACCACCTGTCCGAAAATGGAATATATATGAAAACGGTTCATTTTAGGGAAATGAATCAGTGTCTGAACAACATTGCTTTTTTGTGAGTTACAAGATTGGCTACACCATCTGACATGATTATTTAAACTGACAAACTTGCTTCATCAAGTAGAGAGCTAGAGGTCCTTGGAGTCCCGTGATAACAGGAATCTGATACATCGGTCATAAATCAAAGCATGTTGAATTTTTTAAGAGACAAAATAAGCTTAGCAAGCAAACTCTGTTAAAGAGGAAAATGAAAATTATTTTTTAAATGACTCAAAGCCTACTCGTGTAGTTTGCAAATTACAGGACTAAATTTCTATGATTTTAAGTAAGATTCAGATTTGACCTCCACCTCCTCTGTAGGAGCTACTTGGGATGGGGGTTGTGGGGAACTATTTTCCTCCAAGAAATTTAAAAACAGAACTTAAGGCAGTATTTCTCAATGCTGGCCATACATTAGAATTATCTGGGGAGGTATTAAAAAAGGGATGCTGGAGACCCACTCCAGATAAAACTAAATTTAACTGGGTGCAGGGCTTGGACTTTTTCTTTAAATGCTTCCCAGATAATTCTGTTTAGCAGCTCAAGTTGTGAACCACCAACCTACAGCAATAAAGATCAAAGTAGTGTTTTAAATAAAAAACTATTACAGAAGCTCAACATCTTTTTTTTTTCTTTAATGTTTGAGAGAGAGCAGAAGTGAGGGGAGAGCAGAGAGAGTAAGAGGGAGACAGAGGATCTGAAGTGGGCTCTGCACAGATAGCAGACAGCCCGATGTGGGGCTCAAACTCACAAACCATGAGATCATGACCTGAGCTGAAGTGAGGCGCTTGACTACTTGAGCCATCCAGTTGCCCCAAAACTCAACATCTGAGTCAACAAAGTTGAGCCCTCATATTAACATGTAGCTCACAGTGGGCATTTTGCAAAGCAGATAAAAATACTTGACTTGGAATGGTAAATAGTTTGGTTTCATAAATACTCAAACAGTTCAAGTAAGGACAGAACAGATTTTTAAATTTTTTTTTAATGTTTTTACTCATTCTTTGAGAGAGAGACACACTGTGAGCAGGGGAGGGACAGAGAGAGAATCCAAAGCAGGCTGAAGGCTCTGGGCTGTCAGCACAGAACCCGATGCAGGGCTCGAACCCACGAACCACAAGATCAGGACGTGAGCCGAAGTCAGCCACTAAACCAACTGAGCCACCCAGGCGCCCCCCAGAATTTTTAAAAATAAATAAATAAAACCCTGGTTAACCCCATCCACATTTCCCAGCAACAACACTAGACCAATACACTAGAGAGGGATTCAAGGTCTTCCTGAAAAGCTGCCTTAAATCTCTAGAACAGCAATTACTGCTGTAAAACTAAAAACATTTCCAGCCATCAAAACAAACAAGTTTCTTTTTTTTAATTTACTTTAATTTGAGAGGGAGAATCTCAAGCAGGCTCCACGCTCAGTGCAGAGCTCTACTTGGGGCTAGATCCCACAACCCTGGGATCATGACCTGGGCCTAAATCAAGAGTTGGTGTTCAACCAACTGAGCCACCCAGGTGCACCAAAACAAATTTCTTTAAGAAATTCTACAGAGCATGGGGCACCTGGGTGGCTCAGTCGGTTAAGCATCTGACTTCGGCTCAGATCATGATCTCACAGTTCGTGCGTTCGAGCCCCACGTTGGGCTCTGGGCTGAGGGCTCAAAGCCTGGAGCCTGTTTCAGATTCTATCTCCCTCTCTGCTCCTCCCCAGCTCTGACTCTGTCTCTTTCTCAAATGTAAACATTAAGAAAGAGAAAAGAAATGGGGCGCCTGGGTGGCGCAGTCGGTTAAGCGTCCGACTTCAGCCAGGTCACGATCTCGCGGTCCGGGAGTTCGAGCCCCGCGTCAGGCTCTGGGCTGATGGCTCAGAGCCTGGAGCCTGTTTCCGATTCTGTGTCTCCCTCTCTCTCTGCCCCTCCCCCGTTCTTGCTCTGTCTCTCTCTGTCCCAAAAATAAATAAACGTTGAAAAAAAAAAAAAAAAAGAGAAAAGAAAAGAAAAGAAAAGAAAGAAATTCTATAGAGCACAAGAGAGCAAAGCAAAACCTTGGTTAATTAACTGATACACCTTTCCGTCCTCCTGAAAATCTGAAGAAGGCCGCCATAGTTTCTTTTTAATATGCCCTAAAACCCTCAGTCCTAGTTTTAAAGGACAAGCTGATCTATATATACCTCATTATAGATGTTCAAACTGATTTTTTAAAATTTACTTATTTTGAGAGAGAAAGAGAAAACTTTCTAGAACTGGTGAACTGTGAGATCATTACTGGAGCTGAAATCAAGGTCAGACACTTAACCAACTGGGCCACACAGGTGCCCCTGATTTTTAAATATCAGAGAACTGACTGATCCCTATCTACCATCAATGATAAGAGAGAGGGGGATAAAAGGTGGGAAACAATCTGGTTTTTACAATGATTTAGATCCTTCTACAGTAAATTAATTCAATAGTCAAAATTACAGCTGAAGAGGAATTCAAATAAAGTAATGGAAAGATTTTAGGGCATAGTATTAGGTTGAAGGGGTCTACACCATTGTTCTTATTCAACCAGTTTCAAGAAAATTGAAATCAGAACACAGGACCTTTCATTTAATGTTTATATTTAAAGTTCATCTAACCAATTAAGAATTTTCTCGGGGTGCTGGGGCGGCTCAGCCAAGCATCTGACTTTGACTCAGGTTGTGATATTGTGGTTCGTGGGTTTGAGCCCCACGTTGGGCTCTGTGCTGACAGCTCAGCTCAGAACGTGGAGACTGCTTCGGATTCTGTGTCTCCATCTCTCTCTGCCCCTCCCCGGCTCACGCTCTGTCTCTTTCAAAAAAAAAAAAGTTAAAAAAAATGTTTTTAATTTTCTTAATAAAATTATTTAATTAGCATTGTCTTATTTTAATTGTTTAAATGCAGCAAGGTGGTAAGGAACTTGAATGCCATGAATAGATGAATGTCATGAGTACACCCTATACATTAAACCTGAATGCCTAACTGGTACCTGCCAAAATGATTACAATATCCATCACCTTCACCATCTGGACCATTACAGTGTAAACAGCATTCTGCTGAGCACTGTACAATGACCAAAACACTGGGTCCATATCTTCAAGAAGCTTATAAATTTGAGGAGATAAGCAAGATAGCAATAAAACACATATTAAAGGCTTACATCAGGAAGTACAAATCAAGTTCTGAATAGCAGTTCCAGCCTTGGAGTCTCAGAAACAACAACAACAAACTGTTGGTAAGCCATATAATTAAGAAGAAAAACTCTATGTGGGAAGCCCAAGTTAAAAGCCATTCATTTGGGTCAAGAGAAAGGTGGTTTGTGTCTATGCAAGCAAAACAGGGCAGTCTCAACTTTGCCATTTACTAGCTAGCTGTGGGAACTTCAACAATCTACCTAACCCTTTAAAAGAGGTTAAAACTACCGATCACCATGAAAACCAAACAATGTGAACATGTAAAGTGCTCTGTGCCATGCCTGGGACATAGTCTCAAACTCTGGCTATTACCATCACTACTGTCAGACGACAGTGGAATTTGAGGGCTGGAAGGATTATCTGATTATCAAGTTGAGTGGTTTTCATGGCTTGGATCCCAGATGAGCAGCAGCAGCATCACCTGGGAACTTTTTAAAACCCACATTCTAGGGCTCCACCTAAGACCCATCAAATCACAAACTCTGAATTTTGGGCCCAGCAATCTGTGTCTTAATAGTCTCCAGGTGATGGCAATGGGCACTAAATTTGGGGGACCAATGCTCTAGGCAAATCTCCTAACTTTACAAATAAAGAAGTAGAAACCTAGAGACTAAGTGACTTGCCCAAAATAACAATAATGGAGAGTATTTATTTAGGGTCCATTACATGCCAGATACTATGCTGGACACTTTACACTTGTAATCACCCAAACAGGGCAAGGCTTCCATTTTATAGAAGAAAAACTGAGGTTCAGGTTGCTCGATTATTATTCATCATTTAATTATTAAAATATTGGTAAAACTAACATCTCATTTAAACCTAAGTATGTGATCCCCAAATCTTTACTAGAACTATTACTACCAACCTGTACAAGGGAGCAGTACTGAAAGAGCCTTAAGACTCCTTCAATCAAGGACATTAAGTCTTTTTACACCACTTCAACTGCAGTAATGTTACTATGAAACATAACCAGAAACTACTACTACTTTAAAAAGCAACTCTCAGAAGAGAGGTGGTAAACTGT
Source organism: Prionailurus bengalensis (assembly GCF_016509475.1). Lineage (NCBI taxonomy): Eukaryota > Metazoa > Chordata > Mammalia > Carnivora > Felidae > Prionailurus > Prionailurus bengalensis. The sequence continues at coordinate 43,973,180 of NC_057347.1, forward strand.
TCTGCACTCTAACCAGGAAGAGAAGAACACCACATACTACAAAAACAGATAAGAGACAGAAAGAAGCATATGTCAGAGTGTGGAGACACAGATATGGAAAAGGTAATTTTGCAGATACCCAAGTATAAAAAAAATTTGCTATTCAATCTTCCTGATCTAGGCTCTTGGGAATAGGGAGAAGTTTTATATAGTGAATTATCAGCTCACTAGGGTGGCTACAGATTTTTAAAAACTCAATGAAAATAACAAGGTGTTTTTACTCTAAATTAACTGTAAGAATTTTTAATTATAAAAATTTTAAGTAAACATATCTGGTGACTTAAATCCCACATTAATTTAACCAAGTTAAATATTATCAATTCTTCTGCAATCTCCAGTGTCATTGTTTAAAAGGTACCAGAAGAAAACAGAAAAACAAAATCCATCATTAATTTCTACTTTCTCTATTATGTTTATTCATACAATATGTACTGTTTGCCAACCTTGTGTTAAGCACTGAGCTACAGAGTAAGTACCATTAACAGAGCTTACACCATAGTGGATAAGAGACAAAACAATCAAATACATTAACTTATTAATTTGAACTTATGGTTAGTTCTATGATGCAAATTGGATAAGGGACAAAATTAATGGGGAAAACCATCTTGGAAAAGGTGGTCAAGAAAGGCATCACTGGCAAATTTTAAGCTGTTTCCTGTGAAAGAGAGTAAGACAGCACGTTAAGAACTGAGGAAAGGGTGTTTACAGGGAAAGTAGGTGCAAGAACTCTTGAGTTAGGAAAGAATTTGATTGGTTCAAGGAAAAGAGGCTAGAGTACCAAAAAGTAGGGGATGAGACTGAAAAAACAATCGGGAACAATGGCATCTTGTAAGGCCTTAAAGGCTATGGCAAGAACTTTGGGTTTTTTTCCTAAGAACAATGGGAAACTTGTGGAAGTATTTTTAAGCAAGTAAGTAACAATATGTTTTAACATGTCCATTCCAACTGCAATATGAAGAACAGATTTAGGAAGGAACAGTAAATACAAGGAAACCAGTTGTGAGATTATTACAGTGGTTCAAGGAGAGATAATGATGGCTGAGGAGATGAAGTTAACAGATTCGAGAGATTTTGGAGACAGAATCAGAAAGTCTTGTAGAAGAATGAGCATAGGAATGATCAAACAAGAACCAAGGTTGTTACAGACTAAGATCCCAACCCTAATATGATGAATTTAGGAGGTTGGGACTTTGTGAGGTAATTAGATCATGAGGGTGGAGCCCTAATGAATGGGATTAGTGCCCTTGTAAAGACAGATGCCAGAGAGCTCTCTAGCCCTCTTCCCTATAAACAGAAAGTAGGAAGTCTGCAACCCTGAATCCGACAGTGCCGATCCTAATATCTCCATGTATAGCCTCCAAAACTGAGAAATAAATTTCTACTGTTTATAAGCCACCCAGTCTATGGGTCTTTGTCATAGCAACCTCAACTAAGGCAAAGGTGACTCCTAGACTTTGTTAGGTACTGTAATGAGGGTGGGATAGGGAGGTGGAGGTGGAGTTGGGGTGGGTGAGCTTATTCACAATAGAGTAAGCACAACAGAATAAGACAGACATTGGATATGAATCTGAATTCAGAAATGATATATAGCTGGGCCTGAAAACTAAACCCTTAGGCACTTTAACATTCAAACAGTAGGGAAAGAAGAGGGGCCACAAATCTGTATAGAGAGGCCTATAAGGCAGAGGGGAAGGGAGAGGAGAGGAATGTACCATATTGTGATAATTAAATGGATTCAAGTTGATATCCCCTTTATGGTTCTGGGTCTACCCAATCCTTATCTCAAAGTCAAGTAACAGTTGGACCTAATTTCTACTCTTTGTCCCATCCATACTATTTGTCATTCCTTCATATCTTTTTCAACAAACACAGGAATACTTTAAAAAAAAAAAAAAAGACTGGGGCACCTGGGTGGCTCACTCGGTTAGGCATCCAACTTCGGCTCAGGTCATGATCTCGCCATTCCTGAGTTCGAGCCCCATGACAGGCTCTGTGCTGACAGCTTGGAGCCTGAAGCCTGCTTCGGATTCTGTGTCTCCCTCTCCCTCTGCCCCTCACCCACGCGCACGGTCTCTGTCTCTCTCTCTCAAAAATAAACAAACATTAGGGGTGCCTGGGTGGCTCAGTCAGTTAAGTGTCCAACTTCAGCTCAGGTCATGATCTCACAGCTTGTGAGTTCGAGCCCTGCACTGGGCTCTGTGCTGATAGCTCAAAGCCTGGAGCCTGCTTCAGATTCTGTGTCTTCCTTTCGTCTGTCCCTCCCCTCCTCACTCTCACACTCTCTCTCTCTCCTTCAAAAATAAACACTTAAAAAATTAAAAATAAACAAACATTAAAAAAAATAAAAAGAACAAAACCAGTTAGTATCCAAAATCTATAAAGAACTTGTCAAACTCAATGGCCAAAAAACAAATAATCCAGTGAAGAAATGGGCAAAAGACACGAATAGACACTTCTCCAAAGAAGACATTCAGATGGCCAACTGACACATGAAAAAATGCTCAACTTCACTCATCATCAGGAAAAACAAGTCAAAATCACCATGAGATACCACCTTACACCTTTCAGAATTGCTAACATTAACAACTCAGGCAACAACAGATGTTGGCAAGGATGTGGAGAAAGAGGATCTCTTTTGCATTGTTGGTGGGAATGGAAGCTGGTGTAGCCACTCTGGAAAACAGTATGGAAGTTCCTCAAAAAACTAAAAATAGAACTACCTTACGACCCAGCAATTGCACTACTCAGCATTTATCCAAAGGATACAGGTGTGCTGTTTCGCAGGGACACATGCACCCCCATGTTTATAGCAGCACTGTCAACAATAGCCAAAGTATGGAAAGAGCCCAAATGTCCATCGATGGATGAATGGATAAAGATGTGGTATGTGGATAAAGAAGATGTAGTATGTGGGTAAAGAAGATACACACACACACAATGGAGTATTACTCGGCAATCAAAAAGAATGAAATCTTGCCATTTGCAACTATGTGGATGGAACTGGAGGGTATTATGCTAAGTGAAATTAGAGAAAGACAAAAATCTTATGACTTCACTCATATGAGGACTTTAAGAAACAAAACAGATGAACATAAGGGAAGGGAGACAAAAAGAATATAGAAACAGGGAGGGGGAAAAAACAGAAGAGACTCATAAATATGGAGAACAAACAGGGTTACTGGAAGGGTTATGGGAGGGGGGGTGGGCTAAATGGGTAAGGGGCACTAAGGAATCTACTCCTGAAATCATTGTTGCACTATATGCTAATTTGGATGTACATTTTAAAAAATATAAAATTAAAAAAAAAAAAAAGAATAAGACCAGAGGGGACAGTAAAAGAACTATTATCCTTTAGAGACAGATTCTGAAATATTTAGACGAAATAATGTTGTAGAGAATTGGCTTCAGAATAATCAAAGTATGTATTTGTGGGTATGGTGGAACAGTCTAGGTAAAACTAGAATAGCTATGAATTGATGCTTGTTGAAGCTGGGTGATACACACAATGGGGTTCCTCTCCACTTGTATATAAGGTGACATTTTCAATAATAAAACATAAGGGGGCTAAGGAGCGGCAAACACCAGCCTAAAGGAAACCTCTTGATGTTATCCAGGTAAAGATACGATCAAGGATGCACACGGTTGACCCAGACATTCTAAAAGATAAAAGGCATGACACCAATGAACTTTAAAGGTGAAAGATTTCTTCCTAAACCATGTATTATTGTCTTAAAATGTGTCATAGGTGCTTAAATCAGGCACATATCTACCAAAAGAGTGACTCAACAATTCTCCAAAGGGCTATAGCAAACTAGGCTCTGCACAACACTTTCATTTCCTAAGACATTTACTTGGATTTAATAAAATTTCTTCATTTTGAGACTCTTTTACCTTGTGGAGCTATGAAACATTCACACATAACAGAGCAGGCATCAAATGTTCCTATACTAGTTTAAAAAAAAAAAAAAATCAGTCATCACACATTCTGTGAGATGCACTAGGCCCAGTAGTTAAGCGGTAAGGAACTGGGCACTGCATGTTCTGAGTCACAACCCTATACACTAACCAATTAGAATATTGTATTTAAAAAAATAATCCATAGTACTCTTCACATAAAAGACCCAAATTTCAAGATAAAAATTCCTAATCTATACATTCTTTAAATACAGTATTACTTTCTTCTGAATGCTTTGAACGCTATATAAGCTAGAGACCCTTATCTTGATCAAAACCTTTTTCTGCAACCTGGGTTATTTTGAATTCACTACAAAGTTTAAATTTTATTTTACATACACACACATATGCTCACATACCCACAGTCATCCCTCTTAGTAGTAAACAGAGATGAAACAAATCCATACTCTTTCACAAAAATAAAAAATTTCCCCCAGAAATGACCTAAAATAATCCACAGGTAGAAGAAATTTAGAAATATCAGGACTCCCATTTAAATCGAAATCCTCAATGGTAAATAAAATGCACGACATAAATGCACTAAGTAGACTGGTTGCCCAAAGCCCAATCGCCCCACATTTCTTCCTGATGTCATATCAACCAAACTTGTAGGCCATTCTCTTTGCCCACCCCACTCAGGCAGGCCCTCTGTTCCCAAAAAGTTTTGTGAAGATTCAGAAGGAACCAAAAAGGGAAGGGGACTCTTTCATTAAATTTACACTGTATCATTCCTCCTTAGGCTCAAAATTAAATAAAACCAAGGGAAGAAAACTAGAAGGTCAAAACACTAATGACTTTGAAGGCAAAACACAAGTGCAATTTAACTGCCAATATGGATCAAATTATGTCAGCCAACATACAGTATTTCCTAGAATCTGTAAATTAAAAAAAAAAAAAAGCACTTTTCATGGTTACTTTTATTTTCTGGGCTGGGAGTTGAGTCCCACAAACCAAACTTAAAATACCAAAAAAATCACATTCTTCAATTATTTCCAGATTAAAATACCTCTCCTGAACACTTGTTATTTGGGGTGGGGTTATGACAGAGGTAGAGTACAGTGACACAGAAATAGAAAGCAGACGCCCCACAGGAAGTGTGTCAAACCCTTCTTCCAAAACATGCTTTTCTCTTCTTCTGGGCTTCTGTTCACATTTATTCCCTTAGCTTACTTCTGTCCCCCGGCCTTCCTTCTTCCTTTTTTTACTCTGATTTATTCTCTACCCAGTCCTATTCTCTCTAATCCCTAATAGTTGAAATAGTATTTCATGCAAAGCATTCTCTGAACTATTTCCAGATATTCTAACCAGATATCATCTGCCCATTTCTCTAAACCTTAGAAGCTTATTACATTGTTTAGAGTGCATAGCTATCTCTGCCCTTCATTCATCACAGTGTTATATACATATATCCAATTTTGCATCCTCAAAATTGGACTATAGCATATATATCCTCAGAGCCCAGCAAAAAATCTTTGTAATTTTTTAGCAGACACAATATTTATTGGAGGAAAAGGTGAATTCGCCCCTCTAGATATAAACAATTGTCATAAAAGTTTTCAATGTGCACTTAAACAATTTGACAATGTGCCTTTCATCTTCCTGTTTTGAAAACTGATTTCACAAGAATGATTCATCCTTCAGTGGAAAAATCCAGATGAAATGGTGGTTGAAGAGTGTTATAATCATTTCCCAGCCTTTCTAGCTGCCCTCAGAAGTAAACAGTGGCTCACTGCAGCTAAGACTCGTTAAGTGATCTGCCCCAGGTACCACAAGCTATCCAGGAACAGAATTCACATTTCCTGACTCCTGACTTAACTTCAGGAGAACACTGCTCCCTCTCACTTAAAGTAAATACCAGCCTTCAGTTCCCTAAATCAAGAGCAAACCTGGTTATCTGGATATATAGTCGTCCAGAGGTTCCAAGACCTTTAAAAACACTAAACCCAATACAAAGATGAGGTAGTACTTTTCACCTGATCAGAGGCCTCCCTCACCAGACAGCAAGAACTGGAGTCCAGGGATCATCATAGTAACCTACCAACGTACTCACAAGGTGAGGAGAACTCACGAGTAACAGAAACACAGGACTCACACAAATTTTACCTCTAACCAGGAATCCTGTCACAGAATTCATTAAACCTATTCACACTCCACCGCCTCCAGCTGCTTAAGAATCAATCCTAAAGGCACGCAAGTATTACCATTAACTCTGTAATTTGCTATGAAATCTGAAGTTTTTGAGAAGAAACTAGTGTCAATTCAGTAAAAGGGAAAGCAAGTAAAAGAAAAACTCAGTCTTTATTTGCTACTCACCCCCAAACCTAGAGTGATACATGGGACATCACTGGAACATAATGTCTATTTACTAAGTGAAGGAAAATTTTCTTCATCTTCATTAAAATTAACTCACAGTATTCTCATTATTTTCTGTCCCCTTATGGCACTTACCAAATCGTTGGAACCAAGTTTAAAAATCTTTCACAGCTGGGGTACCTGAGTGGCTTAGTCAGTTAAGTGTCCGACTCTTTTCAGCTCAGGTCATGATCTCATGGTCTGTGGGTTCGAGCCCTGCATCAGGCTCCACACTGACAGTGTGGAGCCTCCTTGAGATATTCTCTCTCTCTCTCTCTCTCTCTCTCTCTCTCTCTCTCTCTCTCTGTGTGTCTCTCTCTCTCTCTCTGTCTCTCTATGTTCTTCCCCTGCTCGTGCTCACTCTCTTTCTCTCTCAAAGTCCATAAATAAACTTAAAGAAAAAACTCTTTCATAGCCAAAGAAATGTATAGTTCCTAACATGCTTTACATATTATGACAAATACAATTAAATGCTTGCTCTCATCAAGTCATAGATTCCTCAAGACACTTTACAATTTCCATTCTTCTTTTTTTTTATCTTTAACATTTATTTCTCCACCAGGATTCTTCTACCCATTATTCTTCCATCTATATGTCCACATGGGTTTCAAAGCATTCAATGAATTCCTTACTATGTATTAGTCAGTACAGAGAAAACCTAAGCTCTGGAGTGATACAACCAGAGTGATACAACCCTTATTCTAGCTATTGCTTTTAACCCACAACTACTAAGCTACGGGACAGTGGTAAGTTACTCATGATGTCTAGTACTCATTTTTCCTATCTGGCATAGTGTCAGTAACAGGCACTAAGTGAGTGTTAAGTTTCCTTCCTACTTCCCTATCCTATAATAGCACCCAATGACTTTGGAAACTCACTCTAACAACAGAAAGCATTCTTAGAAGACACTGTCCTTAAAACACACACACACACACACACACACACACACACACACACACACACACACACTCACACACACACTTAAAGCACTTTTGGTCCTGGTCTAAGAGCTGCCATAATTATTTAAGTAAACCAGTATAATGAAGAGTGCTAAGAAGGATTTTCTACTTTTTTACATTTAAAAAACCTCGTAATAAAATTTTAAAGTATTAAATAAACAAAAGTCAGCATCTCCTCTTCTTCTATACCCATCCCTACTTTCAGAAATAGTCACTGTTAATACTCTGGTGTATGTGTATTTTTGTTACCAAAGTTCTGTTACAGATACTGAAAGATAAAAAATAGCAAAGAAAATATCACCTGTACAACCACCAAAATTTAAAGAATATGTTTCCATTTTAAAATTATACACATTTTCATCTCAAAACACATGGTGGGCAAAGAATAGTTTTTACAATTAATGATGGTGAGACAACAGGCCAAAAAAAGGGGGGGGGGCGCCTGGGTGGCTCAGTTGGTTAAGTGCCTGACTTCAGCTCAGATCATGATCTCACGGTTTGTGGGTTTGAGCCCCACATCGGGTTCTGTGCTGACTGCTCAGAGCCTGGAGCCTGCTTCGGATTCTGTGTCTCCCTCTCTCTCTTCCCCACCCCTACTCTCACTTTGTCTCACTCTCTCAAAAAATAAATAAATGTAAAAAATAAAAATAAAAATAAAAAAAAGGGAATGTGGACCCCTACCTCACACCATATACAAAATTAAACACAAAGTGGATCACAGGATTAAGAGCAAAAACTATAAAAGTGGAAGGAAGCATAAGAGTAAATTCTGCAGGTCCTTGGGTTAGGCAATAGTGTCTCATGCTATGACACAAAAAGCAAAAGGAATAAAAGAAAAAAAAGGCAAAATGGACTCTGAAAATTTAAAACTTCTGTGTAATGGACATTATCAGGAAAGTGAAAACAGTCCACAGAATAGAAGAAAATATCTGCAAATCTGACAAGAGATTTGTATTTGGAATATATAAAAAGCACAATTCAACAATTAAAAACAAGTAACAAGCCACTTTAAAAAATGGGCAAAAGATATAAATAGGTATTTCTCCAATAATATACAAATGGATCAACATCATTAATCACTAGAGAAATGTCAATGAAATCACAATGAAAGGCCACCTCACATCCACCAACATGGCCAAAAAGGCAAACAATAAAAAGTGTTGGCAAAGATGTAGAACAACTAGAACCCTTATCCATTGCTGGTGGGAATGTAAAATCATACAGCATGGGAAAGTTTGTCATTTCCTCAAAAATTAAACATGGAATTAATTACCATATGACCTAGCAATTCTATTTCCAAAGTACACACCTGAGAACTGAAAACAGGTCTACAAAAAACTAGTACATGAATGTTCCTAGCAACATTTTTCATAATAGCCCAAAGGTAGAAAGTCCAGCAATGGATGAACAAACAAAATGTGGTATAATCATACACTGGGATATCATTTGGCCATAAATAGGAAGTACTGATACATGCTGTATCATGTATAAACCTTGAAAAATGTTTTCATTATGCCAAATGAAAAAAAAGCACAAAACTAAAGGCCACATAATGTATGATTCCAATTACGTTAAATGTCTACTAGCATAGGCAAATCCAAAGACAGAAAGGTTAGTTAGTGGTTGCAAGGGGCTGTGGAAAGGAAAAGATGGGGGGAATGATTGCTAATGGGTAGAGGGTTTCTTTTAGAGATGATGAAAATGATTCAGAATTAGTGATGACAGCTGCACAATCCTGTAAACTACACCGAAACACACTGAACTGTACACTTTTAAAAAATGGATGTTACGATAATATGAATTATACCTCAATTTAAAAATAATAAAATTCTTTCAAATCTCTGTATCACATCACACTAAATGTGAATTGGTACCTGGCAACTCATGAAAATGCTGTAACACTAAAATCTGCCAGCTTATATAAAAGAAGATTCTACAAAGATATTTCATATAACTAGAAATGTATCATGTCTTGTTGATTTAGTTTTTTCTTTTTTCAATCTGCTGTGCAACCATCAGCACCATCCATCTCCAGAACTTTATTCGTCTTGCAAAACTCAGACTCTACATCCATTAAATAGCAACTTTTGATTCTCCTCTCTCTCCAGACCCTGGCAAACTTTCTGTATCTTCTTTCTGTGAGTTTGACTGCTTTAGGTACCTCATGTAAGTGGAATCATACCTATCTGTCTTTTTGTGACAGGCTTATTTCACTTAGCATAATGAGGACATAACGTCCTCAAGGTTCATCCATGTTGTAGCAGGTGTCAGAACTTGCTTCCTTTTTAAGGATAACATTCCATTTTATGTTTATGCCATATTTTGTTTATTCATCTGCTGAAGGACATTTCAGTTGCTTCCACTGACTTTAATTTTTATGTGATCAGTAAATATCTGGAGTAAATGAATTTATTAGGAAAAAAACAGATTATGTGGATATTTGCACAACTCTGTGAATACACTAAAAGCCAATGAAGTATACTTTAAACAAGCGAGTTATATGGTATATGAATTATATCTCGATGACTACTACATATACATATATATGTGTGTATGTGTATATATATATATATATACACATACACACATATATATACATATATATATACATACACACATATGTGTGTGTGTGTGTATATATACACACACACACACACACACACACACACACACACACACACACTCTTATTCATTCATATTAAATGAAGATGAAACACAGCCTAGTACCCAAGTAATCAGTGTGAAATATTTCCACTGCTGACCCTGGAAATACCTGCTATCATTTTATAATGCTTCTTCTAGCCAGTTAAACAAAGTGATCTAGCAAGAGATTTCATTACAGAAGGGCCACTCAGGTGAACAAAAATCACCCAAAACTTCACCTTTCTCCATTAATACTAATAGTAAGTTGTTTTGACAAATTACTTTTGTAGTTTAGGAGAAATGAAGAGCAATCACAGCCTCCACTGTAGCAGTGAAACTAACCCACAAAAGTCATGAATTATATATTCTATCCCATCCCTTTCCTTCTGAATTTCAGATTCTGAAATAATTCAAGATGAAACAAGTAATACCCTTTCTTTGCTTCTCAAATCAATGGTTCTCAAAACCTGGCCTTGCACCAGAATCACCTAGTGGGGCTTTCATGTTAAAACACTGTTAAACCTCATCCCCAGTGTTTCTAGTTAAGTAGACCTGGGGTACTGTCTGAGAATTTGTATTGGTAACCTAAGACAGAAATTCCTAACCAGAACTGAAGTTCCTGGGTCATGTGCATTCTGCTGGTATGGGGACCACACCTTGAGAACCACTGTTAAAGTTAAGTCTAGAGGCAAATTTGAAGGTCTAGATATAATTGATAATATTAGTATGGTTTTATGACACTTTAGTGTATATTTGGAATGGAAAGTAAAAGGCTGAAGGTAGAAGGGTTTTGCTCGTGTGTTCTTTTTTGTTTTTTTTTTTAAAGTTTACTTATTTATTTTGAGAGCGAGCGAGTGCATGCAAATGGGAGAAAGGGCAGATAGAGAGGGAGAGAGAGAATTCCAAGCAGGCTCCACGTTGTCAGTGCAGAGCCCGAGGTGGGGCTTGATCTCAAGAACTGTGAGATCACGACCTGAGCCAAAGTAAGAATCAGACACTTAACCGATTGAGCCACCCAGGTGTCCCTTCTTTGGTATTTTTTAAAAAATTGTTTATAGAGTAGAGTTAAACCATGTAGGCCAATATAACTGAAAGAAGCTGGGCCTCTCAAAATTTATAATGGATACAAAATAAATTGCGTTCATTGGTATTTGTCCTTAAAAAAAAAAAGGTCTTATACACAGTAACAACTGATATAAACAGTTCTCAGGAGAAAAATATTTCAGAGAAAATCAGGAGGAATGCAGAGGCCTACATATCAAGGGACACTGGTAATTTTACACAGTAATGAGGTAAAATTACCTATTATTTTGAGGGCTACCACAGTGAACTAAATACTTGAAAAAATGTTTTTTAGCTTCACGTCTTCTGCCCCTTCTCTGTCCTACTAAGTGCATACATTTGTGAGATTCTTCATCTTAAAACATCTATTCCATTATGTCAGAACCCTGAACAAAAATGTTTCTATTGCTAAAATGAAAGCAAACCTCCTCTCAGGCCTTTTCAGACCCTCCACCATCACTCCTACCCAGGGGTTTCAAGTCACCTCCCTACTGCCCTACCACAATTCAGTAACGGCCAGTGCAGTTCTGTGATCCAACCCAGCCATTGACATTAGTGTGCCGTTCCAAGGATCAATGCCACTGATCACTAACAACACATATTTGAGCTAGGAAAAAGGAAGATATAGTTGTATGCCGTAAGAATTTTTTATTTACTGGCTAAAAGTCAGCTAGGTCAAGTAGGTGGGTTACTAGATGTGAAAGAGCGAAGTCTTGCAGTTTCTGGTCACATTCCACTTCCCAACATATGGTTTAGACACCCAAACTTGACTAAAATCTATCCACCCCTCCCCCTCAACAGTGGGAACCTAAGCCAGCTCAATTTTCAAATTATAAAGCTACTTTTCAAAGATGAATAGGTCTTACTACACAAGGAACATACACCATTTAAACTCAGAGGCAATCTCATGGAACAGGGTCCATACACAAGTTCTGCCACTAGGAAACATTTCACAGAACTCTAGATTTAGATGTAGACAAGAAAACAGCCAAAGTATTCTTCTCTTCCTTCAAAGCTGTCTGCACATCTAAGTCAAGTTCACTGAAGGGAGGAAAAAAGGGATGTATAAGGTAAATAAATACTTCCAAACAGTATCCTGAGTTCACAAAAGGTCTCTCATACTAAGCTCAAAATATTCCACTGGGCTACTAAAAACACTGGGTGAAAAATAAGAAAAAGAAGGCAATGTTCACCTTAGATTCCAAACAGTGGAATATAATTACACTGTTACTCTTTCTTGTTGTTTTAAATTACTGTGCATGAGTGGCACAAAGAGCAAGCTTTAATAATCAAACATCACCTTCCAATCCTTCCCAGACCTTTATGAATTGACCATTTCTCCCAACTAAATTAAAATTTGAAGAGAAGTAAGCTCTTTAGATCATCAAGCAGAAGGTTCTCACAGTCCTATCTCTTCTGGAAAGATAATAACCAGTTGAAGAAAAATTAAACTAATCAACTACAGATACATCATATTAAAGCAGTCTCTACTTTAGACTTTATGGACAATACGTATTTCCACAGCTGGCATCAAAAAGCCAGCTGCAAAGACAAAATGAGGAAGACTATATGTATGAGAAAGACAAAGGTTTAAGTTGACACCAGGCGGGATAAGACTGCCAAAGCAGCTGAAAATGCAATAATAAAAGTACTGTTATCAGAATATGGGCTGGTGATTACATTGGACTCTGTAATATCACTTACGCCACAAGACTGTTCTCACAGATAGATCCAGGGAGAAACACAAGAGGAAGTAACAAGTATGGTCTATCAGACCTAAGAATGCTTAAAAGACACCAGCTATATTTAGACAGAAAACAAAAGCACATGGATTCATTAAATGAAATAATCCAGATTAGAAGTGTTTAGTATCACAAGCTAGTCAAGTGTCAGTCCATAGGTAAATAATGCCTTTTATATATCTGAGCAGGTATCATGAGAAGACATACAGTGAGGGAGGAGAAGAAACAAAGTTAGCACCATCACTGAAGTTACACGGGGAAAAAATTTTCCCATAGGTATGTAAAGGCTTTCCTTGTTGTCCAAGGAAGCAGTGGTCTCTATTCAAACTAAGTATGCGCAATCCTTTTAGGAGAGTTACTATAAAGGGTTATGAGTGAGTCCGTGCTACATATATGATTTCAGTTGCTAGTTTGCCACTGACAATTTAACTAGAATTCAGTTCCTCCATCTATAAGAGGAAGAGAGTAGTGCAGGTACCACCCAAGGCTCCTTAAAATTTCTACCAAATCCCATGATTCTAAGATCATTACTTATGTAAAAGAGGAAAACTGAAACCATTTTCATCAGAGCACATGGACTGGCCAGATTTAGTTTTCATGCCACAGAACTATCACTTCAAAAGAAAACACTGGCAGTATTTTAAATAAGGATGCACAAATTTTTATGATATAATTTATTGTCAAATTGGCTTACATACAACACCCAGTGCTCATCCCAACAAATGCCCTCCTCAATGCCCATCACCCACTTTCCCCTCTCCCTCACCCCCATCAACCCTCAGTTTGTTCTCTGTATTTAAGAGTCTCTTATGGTTTGCCTCCTTCCCTCTGTAACTATTTCTTTCTTCCCTTTGCCCATGGTCTTCTGTTAAGTTTCTCAAGATCCACATATGAGTGAAAACATACCTTTCTCTGACTTATTTCACTTAGCATAATACCCTCCAGTTCCCTCCATGTGCTGCAAATGGCATGATTTTATTCTGTCTCATTGCCAAGTAGTATTCCATTGTATATATAAACCACATCTTCTTTACCCATTCATCAGCTGATGGACATTTAGGCTCTTTCCATAACTTGGCTATTGTTGAAAGCACTGCTAGAAACACTGGGGTACATGTGCCCCTATGCATCAGCACTCTTATATCCCTTGGGTAAATTCCTAGCAGTGCTACTGCTGGGTCATAGGGTAGATCTATTTTTAATTTTTTGAGGAACCTCCACACTGTTTTCCAGACAGCTGCACCAGTTTGCATTCCCATAGTTATGGATAAATTTTACCAAAAGCAATAGTTCACACAAGTCTTAGAAAAGGGGAAATGTAAACAGACCACCATTAGTGCCTACTAGATGACAGGCAGTGATTTTCATTTACATTATCTTGTTTAACATTTTAAAGATGTGCAATATTACTATCCAGCCTTTCACACATCGCATGAGAATTTAAATCACCAAGATATTTTTCCTTTAAAATATTTATCCTGTCATTTAGCCTTTCAACCTATTAGAGAGAGGAACAGGAGACATGCATGTATACACTTATAAATTGCTTATCAAATGAATTACTTCCTATTACTTGCTGCTTAGTCTAGATTTTTTCGGTAGATAAAATACCAAATAAAAAACAAAAAATTATTTTTTTAGTATTTAGTATTTTTGTTATTTGCCAGCAATAAAAACTTCTAATGAAAGTAATGCTATTCATAAAAGCATTAAAAAAAATACAGAATGTTCAAAAATGCCCTTATAAAATAGACTATATGAGTATAAAGGAAACTGGACAATCCAAATTCTGGATGGTAATATATACTCTTTTCAAATTAACATGTAGGTTTAATGCAACTTCAAAAGTCCCAAAAGGGAAGTAATATAAATATAAATGGTTCTCAGACATTAGCTGGCTATTTGGGAAATGAGGTGGAGAGGACTTATTTAGATTATAGCGTGCAACAATAAATGTTTTGATGAATTAAGGGGCTAATTTCTAAAAATAAAACCACTAAAACCATCTAGAAGAAAACAGGAAGAAGTTCTCCTGTTAATGTCTGGAAGAGATGAAGGATTGCCATTATTTTAGGTTGAGCAAGAAAACTCAAGAGAAAAGATCAAAAGACAAAATTTTTATTTTATTTTTTTAAAAGAGGCTTTAAACATTTTTTAAATGTTTGTTTATTTTTGAGAGAGAGAACACGTGCGTGCGCCTGCACCAGTGGGGGAGGGGCAGAGAGAGAGAGAGAGAGAGAGAGAGATAACAGAAACTGAAGCAGTCTCCAGGCTCTGAGCTGTCAGCACAGAGCCCAACACAGGGCTCGAACCCACAAACAGTGAGACCATGACCTGAGTCAAAGTCAGATGCTTAACCAACTGAACTACCCAGGTGCCCCAAGACAAAAATTTTAAATATTTATAATTTGTATCTTATCCAAGCTTGTTTCCACTATTTTCAATATCTCCACTGTATCAAAGTATTATAAAAATGGACAAGACTCCTTTTAAAACAGATCAGAATGTTCAACCTCACTAATAATTTTAAATGCAAATTTAAGTAAAGATGTTATTTTTCACCCATTGGTTTATTAGCACACATTAAAGGATCATTCTCCATGTTAACTGAAGTCTGGTTAAACAAACAATCCCATACACTGCTGGTATAAATGAATACAACTGACAATGAATGAATTAACCTAAGATATACATGCAGTCTTTTTAACCGTTCAAACCCTCTTCTGTAGATTCTGACAACCTAGTACAAAAAACAAGAACTGTAAGCACAAACAACAAATATTAGAAAAGTTCATCAACAGAGTAATAGTAAAGCATAAGTATGCAGTAAAGAAAACCTTTTATGCCTTCTTTTTTCATACTATGTCCAATCAAATGGATACCAAAATATCGCAAATTTTAAAAAATCCAACACCACAAGGACACTGCAAAGACAAACACATTCATATAGCAACAGTACACTCAAACTAAAAAGTCCTCAAAGGCCACGAGACAAACTAAAATTATGGGACCTTCAGATAAAATGGAAGGAAAAGCAAAAAAAAGTAGGTTAAGAATACCTATTAAGAGGGGCGCCTGGGTGGCGCAGTCGGTTAAGCGTCCGACTTCAGCCAGGTCACGATCTCGCGGTCCGTGAGTTCGAGCCCCGCGTCGGGCTCTGGGCTGATGGCTCAGAGCCTGGAGCCTGTTTCCGATTCTGTGTCTCCCTCTCTCTCTGCCCCTCCCCCGTTCATGCTCTGTCTCTCTCTGTCCCCAAAAAAATAAATAAACTTTAAAAAAAAAAAAAAAAGAATACCTATTAAGAGTCATACCATATTATATGCTCATACATTAAAATTACCACAATTCCGTGACTTATGGTCTTTCCCAGGAGAGATGGGAATACTTGAGGTCCAGAGCGGTTGAGCAACGTGCCGAGGACCACAGAACTAGTCAAATGATAGAGCTGGAACTGAAGTCTGATTCCAAATCACATGCTCTCCACAGTACTCTAAATGAAGGGAATGTTTTCTACAGTGGCATCACGTAACATGTAACTTTAGAGGTAAAACACTTGTTTCATGTATCATAGGTTTCATCACTTGTTTCACAACAGAGGTTGTTTTTTTACACAAGGTATTTATTACTTTGTCATCAGGAAAAGACAATAACTTTTTTTAATTAACCCAAGGAAGGATAAAATATAGAACTATCATTTTCAAAGGTTTGCTTTCCCAGTCCTTTCAAGATCTCTATTATTCCCAACAGCAGATGCAGATTATATACAATTCTAGATTTCCCATGGTGTGCCAAAACTCTAAGGGATAATCAAGAAAAGTTTGTTGAATGAATGAATGAATGAATGAACAAATACTAATTTAAAATAGAACAAGAAATCCCAGGTCTCCCCCATAAGTACAAAGACCTACAAAAGCAAACTTCTGAAATACCAGTAGACTACTAATTCCATATTCAAACTTAAACCAAAATTGAACCAACTCTGCCAATGTCTATGGCTCTCTAAATGAACTCAATACAAAAATACCATGGGGAACCATGGGGAGCGATCACGTATCAAAGTAAAGGTGTTTTCTAACCAATTATGAAAACGAAAGTACTTAAGAGAAGGTTCTGTTGAAACTTTATAAACAGCCAGAAATTACAGGTGTAGGTTGCCTGTATATGACAGTTTATGAAGAACACCAGTTACAAAGAGGCTGCCCCCCCCACCCCCTCAAAAAATGTAGCTAGGGACACTACACAGCACAAAATAATCCCCAAAATAAAATTAAGACCCTTTAGAACAGCTGGTTATAATTTTACTTTTGCAGTCCCCTCCTTCAGAAAGGAATGATAATGACACTGCATTGAACTTTCTATGTGAGAAGAGAGAATATTAAACCTTCTAGGCCAAATTTATTGCTAACGTATGCTTTTTTCTACACAGGAAAAATCGTGCTTCTAACTCCCTTATTTAAAGTTATTTGGAAGGCACACAGCAGATAAAGAATAAAGTATCAAGATAAATACTAATCTGTTTTAAAGTTCACTAGGAGTTAGATATTCTAAATTCAGCTTCCAATTCTTAACAGTGGAAACACGGTCAAACTCTATTAGATGGTGAAAAGAGAGAATCTGGCTAAAAATAGATCTTTTAGGACTGACAGGTACTATACAAATTCCACCTTCTCATCCAAAAATTTGCTTAGAGTCTGCTTTAAACCCACTCTACACAAAGAAAAGCCATGGGGAGTGATCATGTATCAAAGTAAAGGTGTTTTCTAATATGACTTAAGAGCACTGGTAAACTCAGTTAAGAGTCCACGTTCACGTACTGTCATGTGCCAACTCACCTTCAATGGGCCCCATCTCTATTTTAAATATAGACACCACCATCTGGCCTTTCCTATTTTTTAAGATTCTTCCGAAGACAACTCCACTGATTTATGCAACAAATTTTCTATTCCTACTTAACCAATTTGATAATGTAGTTTCTGGAAACAGTTCTAAATTCCCCAGAACTCCATCATCAGGAATTGTGAAAAGATAATAGCTATCCAGAAAATTATCTTCCTGAGGAACAGAGCTGTGCTCTGCCAAAACACAGCCTTATTTTCAGGGCTAACCAATGCTTAGGTCTGAATTTTCATGAAATAAATAGCTTGTAAGATTTTTTTTTTAATCAAAAAACCATGAATTGTCAAGCTGGTACAGCTTATAGAATCCCCATCTGTTATGAAGTAGGAAACCAAACTATAAAACTTACCTAAAGTGTGTCTAAAATAACTTTAAGCTCTAAATGCAATGATGAGCATGGAGGTGCTCCATCCACATTAGCTTTTCAAAAGCCTTTTGTTCTCCATTCTGGATAGCTAAAAACATCTCCTAAAGAGACAAATCAGTGTACCTTCATATAAGCAACACCCCAGGAAGCACTCATTATTAGGACACTGTGAAAAGCACTTTAAATGCATCATTCATCCACAAGCTTCTGAAAATACTATCGCCTCATATATGAATAGGCTTTTAGTTTTTACAGAAACATTCACATACTCATTTGATCAAAACAATAGGAAAGAGGGCAAGCCATCAAGCCATGCATCACCTCTTAACTTACAGATAGACTGATTAGGAAGGGCTATATGGCATAGCCGAGATCACAAAGTAACTAACTGACTCAGCTGGTACATGCTCCTTTGACAGTCCAACACTCTTCCACTTTCCTCTATACAGATCCTAAGTGTAAAACTGAAAACTGAAAACTAAGTGTAAATCTATCACAGGAATTTGAAAGGCCTAAGATTCTTCATATCTAGATTGTTTCTTCTTTCAGTTGACTAAGAAATGTGTTGCTTCAAATTAGAATGACCTGGAAAAGTCACAGTACCTGGACGCAAAATTACGATCCAATTAAAAAAAAAGTAAATGTGCTCAAACGTAATAGAGGAAAAAAAAAAAAACAAAACAGTATGTGTTTTTTTTGTATTACTGGTTTAAAATTCTAAACATGTTTTAAAGAGTGGAAAAATCTCAACTGGTAAGATACTACATAACACATTATCTTCTGCTTGACCAACTTAACAAATGTATCAAAATGTTTATAAAAACCAAAAACTTTGGTCCGTATGGAAATAGGTCTGGGACAGAATTTCGTGGTTTTCCACATGAAGCAGTATCTGGTAATAGAAGTCCACATGGCAGTGTTTTCTCCAAGTTTGGTACAAGGATCACAAATATTACTTTTACCCATGAGGTAAAATCTCTGGCAGAAAAAGGCCTAGATATCTGTATTTTTTAAGTGCTGGGGTGATTCTAATGAACATTAAGAACCACCAGGGTACAAACTGAGGACAAGTTTAGGGTAAAAATAACCTTGGCCTTGGTAGCTGCACAACTTGGGCAATTACTTATCCTAAGCCCTGGTTTTCGCAATGTTAAACAGGGGTGGTAGGGACAATTTTCCTACTTCATAGAAAAGTCCTAAGGCATTAGAGGAGATGGTTTAGAGAAAGTACTTAACATACAGTTTAAACACACAGTAAGTAATAAACAGCAGCAACTATGGTGGCAAATTTCCTCTATTTATAAAGACTTAACACTTTCAACATTAGCAAATAGCATACCAAGCTTTATACATTATTTTGTCATTTCACTCCTTCCCCTACAACTCCCCAAAGAAAGCACCATTTTAAAAATGAGAGTCACGGGATTTGAAGGGGATGGGAAGGAGGGCACAAGTCACCATCCTTTCCTTCAAGAATAGGCCTATTCCTTCAAGAACAGGCCAAACTGGAGAGTTTGGTCACATTTCAAGGACTAGAAGTTAAGCATTATATACAATTTGTTATGTTTACATATATAATCATCACCTATAGGAGTGAGAAAAACCCACTCCTAATCATAACAGGAAGGAATTATATACTGATTATCAAAAGAAGGGAAAATTCATATTCCCAAAGATCAGAGCTCTGAACCAATATTTCACAAAAGGTGTTTTTTGTTTTGTTTTTTAAGAGAACAGCACACAGAATGGCTTACAATTTAAAGCCTACTCTATCCCAAAACACCATCTTCAGGGGCTCTTGGGTGGCTCAGTCGGTTGGGCGTCCGACTTTGGCCCGGGTCATGATCTTACAGTTCATAGGTTCAAGCCCCCGTCGAGCTCTATGCTGACAGCTCGGAGCCTAGAGCCTGCTTTGAATTCTGTGTCTCCCTCCCTCTCTGCCCCTTCCCTACTCACGCTCTCTCTGTCTCTCAAAAATATATAAACATCGAAAAAACAAAAAAAACATCATCTTCAATCACACTTTCAAAAAAAAAAAAAACCAAAATAAAACAAAGACAAAACATACCTTCCTCTCCCTAGAATCTTGATAATCTAATCAACTGCCAAACTCAATAATCCTTCTCTGATCCATTTTCTCCTTTCTTTTTCTACTACTAGGGCTATTGCAATTCTGGCTCTCATTTCATCTGACATGAAGGCACAGGTTTAGACCCTGGCCAGAACAACAGTGCTCAACAGGATTTCTGTCTCCACCCCTGTAATCCAAGGGCTGGCAAACTTTTTCTGTATAGGGCCAGATGGTAAATATTTTCAGCTTTGAAGGTCATAAAGTCTCTGTCTCAAGTACTCAACTCTGCCACTGTATAACTAAAACAGCCATAGACAATATGCGAGTAAATTAGCATGGCTGTGTTCCAATAAAACTTTATTTACAAAAACTAACTTCAGGCCAAATTTTGCTTACAGGCCAAATTGCTGATCCCTACCAACCCAACTGACAACAGCTTTCTCAAACTCTACCGTAGATCATGTTATTTCTGGTCAGAAGTCCCCTTTATTCAAAGAACACTTCTTAGCCTAATACACAAAGACTTCCTCCATATGGGTCTTATTTTCATTATCAATGGCTTTTTCCCTTCCCTCCACCTACATTACAGACAAATTGATTTCCCTGGTGTGGTTCCTTACAGTTCCCCAATTCCATGCTTTTACTCAATCTGTATACAGAACTGATGACCTTTCTTTCCCTCCCTCTGGAACACCTACACCTTCCTTGCTCTCCTCACTCCAATCCAAATCTATTATATCTTACCCATCCTCCAAAAAAGTCCCCTCCTCTTTATCAAGAAACTCTTTCTTAGCAGAACTTCCATGGCACCTTATTTGTCCTCTGTGACAATGACTGTTCTATCTACCATGGTAAATTATGTAAGTATCTTAGCTCTCTGAAGATTGTGGACAGGATTTATGACTCATCTGGGTGTTTCCCATAGTACTTTATACTCAACAAGTATTTTAGATAACAAATTATTACTGTTTTCAAAAAAAATATTCCTACAATTAAAATTCTTGACATAACACACAGCACTTTTAAGGGAAGAAGCCTGAGGCCGCCTTGTTCTGTATTAATAAAGTATATTGCATAAAAACTAATGACACTAGCTTTACAAATTATGCCTTCAAAAATCAGTCTCAATCTCATTACTCAGAAAGCAAAATAGTAAAGTGGGAAGAGCATAAAAGGACTGGACTCAAATCCTAGTTCTGCCATTGTTGAGTCTCTACTTCTCCCTGGTTAAATAGATATTAACGCTACCTACACCTGGGGGAAAGAGGAGACCGGACTAGGAACAACTATTAGCACACAACAGGCATGGAGTAAATTATTATGCATTATGATTTTCATATAAATTGAAAGACACCTAAGTTGATTGCAAGGTTCCTATTCTGTCCAGCAAACAATGGTGAACATCCTCTCTACTCAGCACTATGAAGAATAAAGACATAGATGGTCCCTTGTTATAGAGAAATTCAGTCTGGTGGTGATCCTTTCACAGATAAGTAACACAACATATTGAGTGTTAACCTTCCAGCTAATTCTGAAATGAATGAATGAAGATTATTTTGAAATTATTTTAGGCATAACTCTAAACATTTAACAATGAGTTATAATCAAATCAAGTTCCTATCAAATTAAAATGTCAAGCTTCTTACAATGGCCTACAAGGTTTTCTGATTTCCTTTTCGACTGCTCATTCTACACCTGATTGCCATATGTGCTCATTCTACACCTGACTGTCTTATGTGCTCGTGCCACCCGGGCTTTCTTGCTGAAAATTCAACAAGCCAAGCTCAGTCCCACCTGAGGGCTGCTGCACTTATTCTTTTCACCAGCAATGCTCTTCCTCAAAGTCTTTACAGACTTCCCCTCTTCCTTCATTTAGATCTCAGCACACACCTCACCTCCTCAGAGGCTTTCCCTGACCACCCTATTTAAAACAATCACCCCCACGAAGCAACCATCACTTTCAATTTCCTTACTTGGTTTTATTTCTCATTATAGCTATTGTTAACTAGCCTTTGGTCATTTATTCATCATCTGTCTCTCACATTAGGGTAAAACTTCATGAAAAAAGCAATTTCTTATTAGCAGCTGTATCCCTAGCAAATAAAATAATGTCTGGAACATACAGCATACTCGGATACACAATTGTTATTGGTTAAATGAATTACACGTGTATGAGAGATGAGGCATAGTCCTTCATCATCACAAATTACATAGCTTCTTATAATCAACTGCTTCCAATTAAATCTAGCAATGTCAAGGCTACCCCTAGGACAGAGGTTCTTAATTTGTAGCTTCAGGGAGTCATTATACTCATTTTTCTGGGAGGGAGAAGTCTCCAGCATTTCTTTAAAGAGTCCCTAATCACAAAAACATCGTAGGAGCAATGATTCACAACTTTGGCTACACCATGGAATCTCCTTGGAGAATTTTAAAAATACAGATGCCTGGGTCCCACCCCAGACATGACGTGTGTTATCTGGTCTGGGTACAGCGTTAACATCAGGTTTTGTTGCCTTTTTTTTTTTTTTTTAAGTTACCCAGGTGATTCCAGTAAACAGCAAAAACTGAAAGCTGCAACTTGGAAGCAACAGATATTAAATGGATCTGATTTCTCAAAGCCACTTACATATGGAAGAAAATAAAATTTAAAAAATAAGATTTCTGAAAGAATTAGCACCTCTGGCAAACATATTAATATACAAGTGCATGACTAGTTCTATGTCATAGAATCATTTTACATAAAGAGTAATCTAACTCTCTAACTTAAATATTAATCTGACACTGAGATTTCAGACTTTTACCCCCAGAACATAAATCGGGTTTTTCATTTAAAACACACTGATTTCATACAAAAGCTCATTTGTTAATAATATACTAGCTAAAACCTAAATACATCAAAAGAATGACAAAATAGTTTCTGATGACTAATCAAGGAGCATATTACAACTATGAAGAAGTCCTTTGTAGTTTTATTGCTAAAAACTTCTTTGAAGCAATGTACTTGTACCATTTAGCCTCCACTGCTATACAGTATGACACACAGTGGATTTAGGTGAAATTAATATTGACAACACACACAAAAGAAGGAAGGAGATGGGGAATTTCAGAGATTTGTTTAGATCATGCCAACAAGGACTTGAAAAGAGCAAGTGTCAGACAAGACCACAGGTGGTACTTTTTTTTTTAAGTCCAATAAGCAAACATCAAGTAATGAGCCAATTCATCATTTTTACCAATCCAGATTATTACAGGTTATTGGTTTTTATATCCTCACCCGAGTAGCCCCTTTTAAAAAAAGTGTTTAACAGGGTAAGAGAGCAAAACACCAAAATGCTACATAGTTGTAGAAAAATAAATCCAGCAATGCTAAAGTCCATAATGGCAAATAATTTTAAATGTTGGGATAGTTAAAATCACCAAGGAACTTGTTTCACCTACCCTTCTTGTCTGGACTCTTGATCATATAGAGAGATTTGCTGAGACAGAAGCACCAGATCATGAGCCCACCTGATACAGAACATCACAAACTTGAACAACAGTTTTTAAATCTAAAAGGCATTGGGGGAAGAAAGACGGACTACACCTACCTACGAAGTCTCCAGGGTTTGACTTCTTGGTCATATCGTCTTATTCAGTTCCCCTATCCAGTAAGCCAAGTAAATTTAGTGAGAAAACGCAGAGACAATTCCAAGTACATAATTCCACAGCCCATTTTAATTGAAGAGAGTGGGCTTGAAATGCAAAGAAAACATGAGTACATGCAAAATGATCAGACTTGGAAAAAATGTTAATTTCCCTTCTATAACAATGGGCACAGGGGCAGCTTTAGCTTGCTATGTCATTTTACGCTACAAAAAGTACTGTCCTCGGGGCGCCTGGGTGGCGCAGTCGGTTAAGCGTCTGACTTCAGCCAGGTCACGATCTCGCGGTCCGTGGGTTCGAGCCCCGCGTCAGGCTCTGGGCTGATGGCTCAGAGCCTGGAGCCTGTTTCCGATTCTGTGTCTCCCTCTCTCTCTGCCCCTCCCCCGTTCATGCTCTCTCTCTGTCCCAAAAATAAATAAACGTTGAAAAAAAAAAAATTAAAAAAAAAAAAAAAGTACTGTCCTCTTATTAGTAACTTTCTCTTTTTATCAAGAGCCTATGGAAAACAATGTTCTGGGATTAACTAGTGAATAAATGAAGCCATAGACACACATTCCCAAAATGTGGGCTGGAAACAAACACAAAGCAGCACAGGTTATGAACTCCACTGGCTGTTTACAAAATGTTTCCACGTACAGGAGTCTCATATAATGGGAACAGAACTGCCAGCATAGAGAAAGAGGAGATGAAAACGTGGAAGGGCCATCTGGAGACATAGGCATCGAAGACCATTGTGACCATCAAGTGATGAGGGTCACTTATTCAGGAGCAAGTTACAAACTCTGAAAGCCTGCAACCCACTCACTCCTTTTAATTTGGTGAGACAAGAATAAACAAAAAAAGAAAATATCAGTAAGAAGATGAGAGAGTAGCTAAGAAAATCTGATCCAAAAGGAACTGCAAGGTGGGGGAAAAATTCAGCCCCAGGAATTTGTTGCCTAAATCAGGACAGGTAAGAGAGCAAAAAGAGTTGAACAGCCTATTTCATGAACAACTTCATATGCCTCAGTATGCAAGGGCTTTAAAGAGACAACTCCTGGGCACCTGGGTGGCTCAGTTGGTTAAGCGTCTGACTTCGGCTTAGGTCATGATCTCACTGTTCTGAGTTTGAGCCCCATGTCAGGCTCTGTGCTGACAGCTCAGAGCCTGGAGCCTGCTTTGGATTCTGTGTCTCCCTCTCTCTCTGCCCCTCCCCTGCTCACGCTCTATCTCTTTCTCTCTCTCTCTCTCTCAAAAATAAAGATTAAAAAAAATTTTTCAAAAAAGATAAAAAATGTTTTAATAAAAAAATAAAATTGAATTGCAGTCTGACGCATCACTGTCCATCTTCATTCACTGCAAACCCCTAAACACTACCAGAACACAGTTCTGGTATATTTTCTTAAGGCTGGTGACAAATGTGTGGTTGGGAAGAGGTGGGGGGGAGTAAACAAGCAGAGCAAAAATACTATTATACGGTTTACAAGATGCCTTCTCAAGATTTGATCTCAGCTTTGGTTTCTTCATCTATGAAACAGATACAAAACTTAACATAACTAGAGAATATTATCAAAAATGGAATAGCTATATAGAAGAGCATTCCAGGCATCCAGGATAATAAGTGCCTTTCCCTTCCAAAGAGAGATAAAGACTAATCCAGTGGATCTCAACTGAGGGTGATTTCCACCCCCCAGGACACATTATTTTTGTCAGGAGACATGTGGCAATGTCTGGAGACACGTTTTATAGTTACAACTAAAGGGAGGGAGGGAGGGAGGGTGCTGATATTCAGTGGGGAGAAACCAGAGATTAGTGTTAAACATCCTACAATGCACAAGACAGTCCCCTCCCCCACAAAAAAGAGTATCTGACCAAAAATGTCAGGAGCACCTATGTTGAGAAACCCTACCCAAACAAATTCATTTCTGGAAAACCACACAAACATGGAAAAGAAGGGTAATGGAGTATATATAGTCCCTACAGTCTATAAGAAACCTATTTTCGAAGGTAGTCTAAAAACAACAATACTATCTTATGGCAGCTGTTACTCAAATGACAAATTAAAATGTCACAAATGTCAAGAAAAAAACTTGCAAATGTCAGAAAAATAGATTGTCCTCCCAAGCATTATTTTAAAATGCAGGTAAAGTGTCAATGAGAACCTATTAAATTCATTTTTATAAATAATAGTAATAACACTCAAGCCTGAAGTTAAACTGGCACACTCATCTATCTGTGACAGCAGAATAAAGTGAGACAACTCTTTCAGAAAGCAATCTGGGGTAAAAACAGCCACAAAAATGATGCCATCCTTTGCCATCAGAACCCAATTTAAAAGAAAGAACACAAGTTCTTTGCAAAAGTACTCAATGCATATTATAATGCTTAAAATCTACACACTTAAAATCTAGATATCATTACTATTTTTAATGTGCCAGACCCAGGAATGGACACAGGCATTTTACATATATTATTTCCTCTATCCTAACAAAAAACCCATATGCTAAGTGTTATAAATCCCATTTTACAGAAGAAACTAAGGTGCAAAGATCACAGAACTAGCAAATCAGAGAGCCTAGATTCAAAGCCAAGTGGAGCAGGTCTAAAGTTTCGCACACTGTGCTACACTGAATGCAATAAGTAACTGAAGTAAAAATTTGGTGGGAGTATTATGAATTTAGCAAAAATAATCATGACCACTTCTTAGATACATATGGAATTTTACACCTAAAAGGAGAACAAAGACTTTTCAAACACTCATAAAAAGTTTAACAACTGACCATGTAACGGGTCACAAAGACATAGTTCAAATTCCAAAAATCAGAAAGCATTCAGGCCACATTCTTTGAACACAATGCAAAAAAACCCTAGAAACCAACAATTTTTAAAAGGGTAGCAAAAAAGAAAAAAATAGATGGAAAAATTTAGCAACCCATCTTTCTAAGTAATTCTGATAAAGAAAAACCAAAATTGTTCCATTTAGAAATGAACAACAATGAATATGACAGACCAAACTCTTAGAATTTGGCCAAAGAGCTAACTCAGAGGAAATGCTATAAACTTACATGCTTATGGAAGAAAATAAGACAGATTGAAAATAAATGACTTAAATGTGTAACTTAAAGCAGCTTAAAAGAAAAAAAATCCAAAGAAAGCAGAGAAATGAATAAAGATAAATACAAAACCAATGAAATAAATATTAACAAAAGATAAATTCAATCAATATAATCAAAAGTTTCTGTAAGAACCTCATTTATAAAGCAGAAGACTCTGTACCCAAGAAAAGAAAACAGAAGTGAAAGAGCAGATATAACAACAGAGTAAAGTAATACACACAACAGATCTACGAGAAGATCCTAAGAGATTTCCAGGTAGAATTTTGTGGCAATAAATTTTAAAATCTAGGCAAAATGAGTGATTTTCTTTAAAAATGTTGCTGGGGGAAAAAAAACGTTGCTGGGGCTCCTGGATGGTTCAGTCAGCTAAGCGTCCAACTCTTGACCTTGATCAGCTCAGGTCATGACCTCACAGAACAGGAGTTTGATCCCTGAATTTGGCTCTACGATGACAGTGTGGAGTCTGCTTGGGATTCTATCTCTGCCCCTCTCCTGCTCGTGCTCTCTCTCAAAACAAATAAGTAAAACCTAAAAAAAAATTTTTTTTAATTAAAATGTTGCCAAAATTGGGTCATGAAGGAAGAGATTTAAAAACCTTAAACCAATAACCATAGAAGTAATTTAAATGTCAGCAAAGACCCATTCATAATTATAAAATGGCCTCTATGCTGTTCAGACATTTCTAGCAAAATGTTAGCAAACAGATTAATCCTTGTCAACTACTTCCAAGTGAAGAAAAAGATGGGAAAATTTACCAAATCAGTTCACGAGCTTGCCATAACCACAGCCAGCCTAAAAATACCCTATAGGTCAGTCAAGTTATGAAGATGGGGGAGGAAAATCAGTACTCCATCCCCACAAAATCACCTAAATCCCATTTGACATATATTAAAATAATAATCCAGGGGCGCCTGGGTGGCGCAGTCGGTTGAGCGTCCGACTTCAGCCAGGTCACGATCTCGCGGTCCGTGAGTTCGAGCCTCGCGTCGGGCTCTGGGCTGATGGCTCAGAGCCTGGAGCCTGTTTCCGATTCTGTGTCTCCCTCTCTCTCTGCCCCTCCCCCGTTCATGCTCTGTTTCTCTCTGTCCCAAAAATAAATAAACGTTGAAAAAAACTTAAAAAAAAAAAAATAATCCAAATCATCCAGATAGTCAGTATCTGATCATGTTTAGCCTAAGAATTCCCCCCGGAATGCAAACTCCAGAGAGAGCAGAGATTTTTTTTTTTTTTTTTCCATTTTTGCTCATTGCTCTTTCTCCAGTGTCTTGAAGAGTTCCTGGCAAATAATAATGCATTCAATAAACACAAAATCTAACAAATGAAAAGGAGAAAACAAAACATGACCATCTATCATGCAGGTGAATATCCATCTAGTAATATCAAACAGAAATAAGTCAAAGAATTGCTAAGAGTAGGAAAATTCAGTAAGGCAGTCAAAGAACAAATCAGCATATAAAAATCAATAGTTTTCCCATATTATCAACAAGAAATTATCTCATTCTTAGTAGCATTAAAATCTGCAAAATATCTACAAATAAATTTAACGGGAAATGTGCAGGGCCTATAAAAAAGTATAAATTTTACTCTAGATATAAAGGACCTCAGTAGAGGAAAATATCACAACTCTGGGAAGACCTAATGTTGTCAAGATGTCCTATCTCCATTCAAATTAATGTACAGTCACAAAACAGTCCTAATCCAAATGGATTTAAGGAAGCCGATAAATTGATTATAATGTGGAAGAAGATAATGAGCAATAGCACCCTCACAAAAATATATATATAATTTTAAATAGAAGAGTGCAGTTACTCTATCAGTATTTAAAGCTATGGCAAATAGTATATTTAGGGACAAGTGGTCATCCATGGAGGGGGTAGGGGGATTAAAATGTTACTTCAAACCATACACAAAACATAGTTACAGAGAACAGACTGGTGGTTGCCAGGGGCAGAGGGTTGGGGGTGGGCAAAATGGGTGAAGGTAAAAAACCTCCAGTTATAAAAATAAATCATGGGGATGCAATGTACAGCATGGCAAGTATAGATAATAACACTGTATTGCACATTTAAAAGTTGCTAAGAGACTAAATCTTAAAAGTTCTCATCACAAGTAAAAAAAAAAAAATTCTGTAACAATTTATGGTGATTGATGTTAACTAGACTTACTATGGTGATCATTTTGCAAAATATGCAAAAAGTGGGGTGCCTGAGTGGCTCAGCTGGTTAAGCATCAAACTCTTGATTTTGGCTCAGGTTATGATCTCACAGTTCGGGAGTTCGAGCCACACATGGGGCTCTGCACTGACAGTATGGAGCCTGCTTGGGATTCCCTCTCTTCTCTCATGCTCTCTGAGTCTGTTTCTCAAAATAAATAAACTTTAAAAATAAGCAAACAAAGAAAATTTTAAAGGGCAGCCTTTAAAATATATATATATATATATATATATATATATATATATATATAGTGAATCATTATATGTCACTTCCATCTCAGTTAAAAAGAAAACCAATTTTAAAAGCTAAACATAAAAGTTACATATAGTCGCTCCTTTTCTCCAACAAAAGGCCTTACACTCCAGATAATTTCATTACATTTCTTTCCCTTCCCAAACACTGACATACATCTTTTCTTGCCTCTCCCAGTTCCATCAGTATTTTGCCAATTTTCTAGCATGAAAATCCAGTCATGTCACCAAGTTTACTCAAGTGTGCAATTAATGAAATATGTTAGATTTGGAGTCAAGAACTATAGTACAACCTTGACTCTTAACCTAATAATCTTTAGCACCATCATTTGATCTCTCTGTCCTTAGGTTTCTCATCTGTAAATGACAAATTTGTACCTATTCCCACAGTAAGCTCTATATTTTATCAGTCTTGTATCTGTACCTATCTTTCCATTCTGTGTCCATCGCTCTGGTTCAAAAGACTTTTTTCTCCCCAAAAGACTTTTTATTCACAGCTGGGCTACTTGCCTTTCTTACCCTGGCTCCAAACTATCCTACATATCCAATCCATCCACCCCACATCACTAGCAAAGATTCTTTTATGTGCACTCCAACCATGCAATTCCATGTTAATAATTCTGCACTATTCTTAGGATAAAATTCAAATGCACCAGCCTTTGACCAAAGCTTAATACTCCAATTTCATCTTCTACTTTCTTGAAACTTTTATGTCTAGTGGATAGCTCTCTTCCCTGTTATCCAACACAACCTCTTCATCTGAGGTCCCTCATCCTTGGACCTGGAACATCCCATTTTCTCTTGGAAACCTAAGTGTCATCCCTATTCAAACTAAAGTTCCACTCTTCTCAGGTTTTCTGATCCCCTTAGCCCACAGTAATCACTCCTTCCTCCAAGTCTCATCTCAGCATTTGGTGCTGTACCATGTTATCTAATTACAATTAAGGCATTCACTGCCTAATTCTTTTTTTTTTTTAATTTTTTTTTCAACGTTTTTTATTTATTTTTGGGACAGAGCGAGACAGAGCATGAACGGGGGAGGGGCAGAGAGAGAGGGAGACACAGAATCGGAAACAGGCTCCAGGCTCTGAGCCATCAGCCCAGAGCCCGACGCGGGGCTCGAACCCACGGACCGTGAGATCGTGACCTGGCTGAAGTCGGACACTTAACCGACTGCGCCACCCAGGCGCCCCTCACTGCCTAATTCTAATGCTTCCTTTTCTACTTGAATGTGGGAGAAAAAAAAAAAATCAAGTCACATAAATTATTCCTTGAAGGCAGGAACCAAGTTCTCAATTCTTAAGTGTTTTCATCATTCCTTATTTTACTGTGAGAGAAGTGTTTCTCTTGCCCTTTAGGGGCCAGGTTAATCTTGATGATAGATGATCTGGAAAGGCTAGTCTCCAAATAACTGAGTTACCTTGAAAATTTTTATATTTATTATTCTTTGCTCAGAGAATTCCAGATCTCCTTTTCTGGAATTGTCACAGGGACACTTTTGACTATCCTCAATGATGACACATCTTGGTTTCTATTGATATTATCAACTATAGCTACTCCTATAACTGATAGAGGATAATGTGTTAAAGGAATAGAAAATGTAGCTCTTTGAAGGCTAGCCTGATGGGAAACACCCAAGAGCAATACTGTATATCTTACCCTTCCATAAGTTTGTCAGCCAATCTTAATGTTTATGGATGAAATTAATTTGTCTCATCTAGTAATACCATTACACTATTTACAATAAACCATGGAAATGTAAATAATCTAACACTGCTTTGAACATTAATGGAAATAATAACCTCTTGCACCTAATAAAATGTAAAACCAAGAACAGTTGAGCCTTAAACAACATGGGTTTGAAGTCTGCAGATCCACTTATACACAGATTTTTTTTTCAATAAATACAGTACATTAGTATAAACATACTTTCTCTTATTTCCCATAACATTTTCTTTTCTCTAGCTTACTTTATTAGCTTATTAAACTACTAATTATTACTATTACTATATCAGCTTATTTATTTAATACATATTACATGCAAAATATGTGTTAACTGACTATACTACTGGTAAGGTTTCCAGTCAACAGTAGGCTATTAGTAGTTAAGCCTTGGGGGAGTCAAAAGCTATATGTGGGTTTTTTACTACATAGGTGGTTGGCATCCCTAACCCCCATGCTGTTCAAGGATCAACTGTGTGTCTGTGTGTGTGCGCGCGCGCGCACGTACATATACATAAATGTAGATATAGATCACATCAATGTCTTGAATGTACACTTGCAAATATCAAAGTCACCTCATACTTTTCAAGTCTGAGACCCAGTTACTATCAAGTTATCATTAAGAACAAATTAAGAGAATTCTCAACTGGGAGGAAAATTATCGCACCAAGAAAACTTCCTGCAAATATAAAATTAGCCTTTCCACTTAAACTTCCAAGTCAACGTCCTTCTGTGAATGCTTGAATGTATTCACATAAGAGATCAATTTCAAATACAGCTGGGTAGAAGCAAAATGAGTCTTAAGCAACTCTCACTCTGTTTTCATCTTACAAAGAGAAGACTGGCCTGTCTTCCAGCCTTGTGAATAAAGATCTTACAAAATTCACTATGCAAAGGGTGCGCCCAAAGAATACTTGGTTGAAAAAATCTGCTGGGGAAGTGCCAATTTAAAAAGAAAAACATTTTCACCCAGTTGGAAATCTAGAAACAGTGGTTACAGCCACTCAGCTGAAAACTCTTAAGATGTGAAGAAAAATTTTTTTAGAAAAAACCCAGATCTTTTCATCCTCAGAGTGAAATTCTATGAAAAGCAACTAAATGAATCAATGGAAAAGTGAATTGTTAACTTTATGCACCTAAAAAGCAATAACTAAAATTCTGCCTTTGTTATTTGACAGGGTCAAAGGGCAACTGGTCTCTTATTCTACATAGATGAACTCTACAATCTGTAATGGTTTCCAATCAATTATTTCTGGGAAAGAAACGGGAATAAAAGAAAACTTTTGTTGTTTTGCTCGAAAAAGAACCAAAAATGAAAAAGTTATATTGTTTTGCTTACTTTGGGGGAGGGGAGAGACAGAGGATTGTTTTTCATTAAGGATATTTATTTCCAAAGCATAACACTCTAATAGCTTTATTCAGCGAAAAGGATACCCTTCCGTTAAAGACCTCTGTCTTCACTCTCTCACTATACCCCATCCTCAGGGTCCATACTTTATTTTCAGGTTTCTTCAATGCCTTAAGTGGAACACTTAAGAAAAAAGAAAAAAAAAACAAAAACATGACAGTTACTACAGGCAAACACACTGGCACCAGGTTGCCTCATGAGAGAAACAAGTGAGGGGACTGCTGCAGCCCTGCCACCAACTCCCTGATGGGACCCAGTGCGCAGACTCCCTACGGAAATACAGGCAGTATGAGCTCCGTGGAGATCACCTGGCCATTCGGCATACCTCAACAAGTCGTACGGTGTGCCTAACAGTGACAAAAGTCTTTCCCATCCCAGTCTGGGTCTCATCATTACAAAACCACAAGTGACATTTTTCAAAAAAGTATATTTTAGACTTTGTAAGTGAGGCACCTAGGAAGATTAAAAGACAAAATTAAAATTAACAATTCTCAACGGTAGTCTAGAATTCTTTTTATTATATTGCTCCCTCTCTGGTATTAATCTCACAAACGCCAAGAAAAATAATAACCTCCAGTTCACCCTTCAGGTTTTCTGGTGATTATCAAATCAATAAACATAAGATATTGAATGTTAATCATAAACTCCATACTCAGACATGGAAACAACAAAAACTCATAGAAGCACATGGAAAACCAATCAGGCTATTTAACTGCTATTTTATGCCTTTCAACTTCCTATAATAACCAGACTTACCAGAAAAAGAACTTTTGAGGAAAATACTTCAATAAACACTAAGTACATGCTTAAAATTCATTTAACAGCCTTAAGCACAATGCAAGACTAAAGGAAAAAGAACATAAAATACTTCTCATATTTTAAAAGATTTCTTTTTCCAGCAACTGGGGAAATAAGGTTTTTCCATATAAGTTGAAATATAAATTCAGTTGAAATACAAATCATCCCCTTAGAATGTCAAATATATTTATGTTATCCATTTGATGGGAAAAATTATGAACTAGGTCACTTCTCTGGATTATTTATTACAGTAGGGGAAAACAACTTACCCTTCCCATCATCCCTCATGGTCAGTGCCATGCCCATCACTGTACTGGACAGTCAGGAGACGCATCTAAAGAGCTATATGACTTCAGCTTGCTCCATTTCTCAAAACAAAATCTTCTTTCTGCTCCTTCCCAATCAGTTTAGAAGAAAAATACTAGTAGAAAGAGCAGGTACAAGGAACTAGCTTTTATCTTCACTCAAGTAAATTATTTATCATGTCTATTATCTTAGGCCTCAACCGTAAAATGGGAAGATCACCTTCATCATCTGGAGGTCTTAAATACTAAACAGGATACCAAATGTAAACCACCTAACATATAGAAAGTGTGATCAATACGCACCAATTCTCATTTCCATTTCTTTTTTTTAAAGTCACTTCAAGGCTGCCTCGGTGGCTCAGTTGGTTAAGCGTCTGACTTCAGCTTAGGTCATGATCTCACAGTCGGTCAGTGAGTTTGAGCCCCACATCGGGCTCTGTGCTGACAGCTCAGGGCCTGGAGCCTGCTTCGGATTGTCTCTCCCTCTCTCTCTGCCTCTCCCCCACTCATGCTATGTCTCTGTCTCTCAAAAACAAATGTTAAAATAAATTAAAAAGTCACTCCAGCCAATTCCCAGATGTTATCTCTGCCCTAGAACAATGCCCCTCCCCAACCCATACAACTTCTATTCCAATAAAAGAAATAAAGAACAGGTTACTGCAGGCTAAAGGGTGTATCTGGTTAAGATACAGACAGACCATTTACCTTTCCTCAAAATTTATTACCAAATTACTTAATATTACTAGAAAGTCTCTTGAATGTAAAGTTAAATGCCATATTTTACATTTGGTAAATTTCTTTTCATTGACCAAGTCTAAAGGGCAATTTGATTGTTTCCATTAATACAGCTTAGTGTTTATGTCCCATAAACTGTTTACCCATGCTGTGGGTAAACAGCCTAGATTAATACCTTGATTTCTTCTTAGCTTTAAGATATTAAGCAAGTTACTTAAACTTTTCATTCCTCACTCTGAGTCTGTAAAACTAAGACAATACCTATACCTCATTGTACTGTGAGGACTAAATAAGTTAATGAGTATAAAGCACTTTTAACACTGTCTACACCTCCAAATATTCAACCAAGGTAGGCTATTATTTTTTTTCCTAACATGTTTCAACTCTGTTGTACGATTAGCAAGGTAGGTTAAAAAATGCTGTTCTCTAATTCAACCAAATCACTTTCTCCTGGAGCTCTGTGATCTCCCAGGTTTCAGATTAATTTAGTCCCAATAGTCTTAAGCTCTGTCTCCCCCAGTTTCTATATTCGCAGGATGCGTCTCTCAAGTGCCAGAAGAACAAACAGGAAGAAAAGGATTAAAGGGTGACCAAAAAAATAGTCACTACACGTATACACTATCATTCAATCCCCTGGCTCATGTCCTCTATTCTATTAGACAACGGTAAAACAACTTAAAAGAAAATGATTTAAAATTGAATAAACTCCTCCTTCCTAGTTGTCACTCCTCAAATCCTCACCCCCCCAACCTTTTCTCCACAAATCCTCTTACCTGAGAGTTCTGAATATAATCTATACAGTTGTTACAATACTACTAAATAGGCTACCAGAGCAACCCACAACATTCATATTTTATCAACAACTTTTCAGTATATTCTGTTTGAGGAAGAGACTCTCCAGACACTTTTATCAGACTGAAATTGTCTTCCAAGCGACTTTGTTTACTATTGTAATGCAAAACCCTTCTTTATAATTAAACAAATATAAAATCAAACAGGCTAAAGTGACCACAAAGCATTAATGGGAATCAGAAGCACAGTCACTTGATATATGTTATATACTGCACCCTTTAGTTAAAATTTTGAGAAACTCAATGTTCTCTTTACATTGAATATATGACCATAATTTTCCCAGATACATACGGGAAACAGGAAAAGGAGAATGAACTGACAGACATAAAAGGACATGACCTGAGGTATAAATTTCTAACTTGCAAAATAATCTGGTCCATTTTGGTCTTTGCTTAGACAGACAGCAGAGAAACTAATTGGGTTACTATTCATTTGATATAAAATGTGGCCCCAAGCTTTCCCTTTTCTAGTAAAATAATTTAACATGAACATGGAACCTAACAGGGTGCTCTGCAAATGACCATGAAACCTCTGGACATACCCAACAGCCAAAAAGTGTTGAAATGAAAATTAGCTAGTGCCCACCGCACTGAATAAGGCCCTCCAACGGTTCCTTCTCCATCTCAACATAGTCATCCAATCCAGTTACTCCTGCCAAAAATCTAGTAATCATTCATAATACCTCTTGCTTCTCTCTCAACATCCACTCATCACATCCAATCACAAATCCTAGTCACCCTACCTCCAGTATCCAATTCACTCCTTCCTGACAAAGGCTGAGTCTACCATTCTTTTACCTGATTTACCACAAACACCTAACTGGTCCCCCAAAGTCTACACGCACTTCACTCTTCACACAATTAAGAGGGTCTTTAAAAAAAATCCAATGATGTTTAGACATCACAGTAACATTTTCAGTTAAGCGTTTTGACTCTTGGTTTCAGTTCAGGTCATGATCTCATGGTTTATGAGTTCAAGCCATGCGCTGGGCTCTGTGCTGACAGAGCAAAGCCTGCTTGGGATTCTCTCCCTCTCTGACTGCCCCTCCCCTGCTTGCGTGTGCATGCTCTCTCTCTCTCTCTCTCAAAATAAAAAAATAAACTTAAAAAAATGATTTTAAAAGTGAGATAACCGGGGTGCCTGGGTGGCTCAGTCAGTTAAGCGTCTGACTTCAGCTCAGGTCATGGTCTCAAAGTTTGTGAGTTCGAGCCCCACACTGAGCTTGGTGCTGACAGCTCAGAGCCTGAAGCCTGCTTCGGATCCTGTGTCTCATTCTCTCTGCCCCTCCTCAACTTGTGCTCTGTCTCTGTCTCTCAAAAATAAATAAATGTAAAAAAAAAAAAATTTTTTTTAAATAAATAAATAAAAGTGAGATAACCAACAAAACCACCTGTATGACCTGGCCTCTAGCTTACCTCTCTGGCCTCATTTCTCATCACTCTTCTTACACAGTGCTCTGTTTTTGAAAGTATCAAGCATCTCCCATTCCCAGGCCTTAGCATATGCTGACTCTTCAGTCTGTAGCACTCCCCTTCTTTACCACCAATTAATTTTCATCATTCAGGTCTCAGCTTACTTATTACTTCATCAGTATACTTGCTATAATATCCCCACCCATCTTCATTAGATGTTCCTGATATGCACCCCCATAGCACTCTGAACTTGGTTTCTGTAGCACACATAACCACTGCAAATGTATCATTAACTATGTGATTTACTTAAACAATTATTTTCTCTTTCTAACCTATACTGTCCATGAGGGCAGGGCAGAGCAGGGACTGTGTCTTACTCACTACTATATACCCCTACCACCTAGCACCCTCAGCACATAGTAGGCATTCAATACATCTGATAAATGAGTTCATCAATTCCAAAGTCTCCAATGTGAGGCTCTGAGGTACAAGTCAACTCTTCACTCTCTGTATACCCAGGATTACTTGGAAGCTCATTTCCTGATTTTTAATACTTGCTGGAACATGCAAAGGAATACAGAAATGTTCATTTTTAAGACACTAGTAAAGAACCTGGACCTTCATGAGCTATTAGGGTTATTTTGCAAAATGTATTCTTCCAGTCACCCACAGCTTGAAACTCCATCTATGATGATCCCTCTTTCATTGCCCCCAAACATTCACTGTTAAGTCCCACTACCTCTACTTCTGCATCATCTCTGCAATTTTCTCCTTCCTTTTTATACATTTATCACTCTTACCTATATTGCTAGGTCTCTAAAATATTCTCAGTCTAGCCAAAAAGCCCAATGCCTTTTAGCCTTTGTCCTCTATATGTTATGCCTTCTACCTGTACTGACCTACTTCGGTAGACCACAACCAAAACAAAACTTCCTACCAAAATCCTAGCCACCTTTCAAGGCTCATTCTAATATCCTTTCTTTCCAGTTCCATCAACCAGCTGTGACCTCTTCCTATTTCACTATGTCATCAAACATTTGCCTTATATAAGTGGGTGCCAGGCATTGTGCTAAGTACTCACCTTTGCTTTACACCATGTCTCCAAATCTAAACTGTAAACTTCTTGAGAAAGTTTATTCACCTACCTCATCTCTTGCATCTTAAACATTTACTCAGTTAGTACTTATTACATGACCACTTTAGCATGATGGTGAAGAGTACTTTCACTCAATTTTAGAGAATGAAAACACCAGTCACAAGGCAACAGAAAACATTTGCAGCAACCAGACCTGCAGCAAATGGGTAATCCCTAAATTCCTCGTTGCCTAACTTCTCTCCTTCAGAATCACACAAGAAACACCAAGAATAAATTCTATCTACATACTTAAGGGGGGGGGGTAGAGGGAAAACACAGAAGCTACTTCTGTCACTGGATGTCATATGAAGCCCAGCAGAAAAACAAGGGGCATTAAATCAACCATCAAAGATGTTCCACAAATTAAAGTTTACTCCTCTCTGAAGTAACTTCTATAAAAACAAAATGGAATTATTCCCACACATGTATACCACAGAGTAACAATTTCAGTAATCACTTTAATAAGCTATTTAAACACACACACACACACACACACACACACACAGGCATTAAAAGAATCAAAGCTAGGAGCACCTGGGTGGCTCAGTAGGTTGAAGCTCAGGTCATTATTTCACGGTTCATGAGTTTGAGCCCCGCATCAGGCTCACTGCTGTCAGCACAGAGCCCACTTAGGATCCTCTGTTCCCCTCTTCCTCTCTGCCCTTCTCCCACTTGTACTCTCTCTCAAACATTTAAAAACAAAGAATCAAAGCTCTAAGTCACAAATCAAGAAGGTTGTTTTGTTTCACGTTACATCAGTGACTTACAGGGAGGGACTTTTGCTTCAGTTTCCCCAAATGCAAAAACAGAAACAAACAGTGCTGAGAACAGCTCCATCCACCCATGTTATTTAAAGATGGAGTGGTCAGAATTCAAAAGTGTTTGAGTCTCAGAAATTATCTAGTCAATTCCTTCATTTTTATTATAAAAGTAGCTAGATGATTAGCACTATGGCTAGTTTGTAGCAGAGAAGGGTTAGATAAGACTTAGTTCTGGCTAATACTACTCTCGCTCCATCATTCTGTGAAAGCATAAAGAATAGGAAAATAAGGACAATTTATGTTGACTACCACTGTTGGCAACATCACTCGTGTGTGCTTAATAAATTCAAATAGGAAACTACAACACAAAGCATCCTGGCTAGAGTATCTAAAAAGCAAAACCTACAAACACACTAGTAATTCATTATACACAATGGAATTATTCCCACATATGCATCCCACACAGTAACAAATTCAGTAATCACTTTAATGGACTATTTAATACACACACACACACATACACAGGCATTAAAAGAATCGAAGCTAGGGACACCTGGTGGCTCAGTAGTTGAGCCTCCAACTTCAGCTCAGGTCATTATCTCACAGTTTGTTAACGATTCCAAGAGAATGAAATTCCCCAGAAATAAAGAAAAGTCACTGCAATCAAGATAACCTAAAATTCAAACAACTTCTTTAATATCACTAAACTGAGCATCTAGTTTATTTTTTACCCAAGCTTGATCGGAAACAGACCTCAGGAGGCTATCAAATAAAACATAGGTTAGCGTAAATTAAACCAGAAATAAAAGCATGAAAATAAAACAAGAACAAGAAGAACAAAATGAAGCCAAGAATGAGGCTTGAAAAAAGGTACAAGACCTACGAGCCTGGCTCTAAACTTCGAAAAGCCAATAGGAAAACAGAAACCAAGCGAACAACACAAATTATAGCATCCAAGTAACAGAAACAGACGTAAAAGCTTAGGAAAAAATACACTTAAGTCTTGGTTGTGTTATCTTTCTCCCTGAGGTTCTTATAAAGAAGGCACTGTGTAAGATAAAGATATATGCGATATATGTAAAACAACAAATATTTCAGTAGTCCTAATTAAATGTTTTATGGGATTTTTATAATGATCCTCAAGATAAGCCTATAGTAACAGTTCAGAAAGAAAAAAATATTTTTTTTAGGAAAAAAAGGTTTACATAATTAATGTCCAGGTACCCAGAACACTACTGACCTAAGAAAGCATTTAAGAGAATATCTGGGGGAAAAAAAAGGTGTTTTCCTAACAGCAAGCATTTACTAAGTACAAGGGCCAAGAAAATAAAAACCAAATTTAGCAAAATTCACTGGTCCAGGAGTTCATAACAAAACAGCAGAACAAAACTCTTAAAGAGAAGGTGGAACATAAAGAAAAACTAAAGTGGAAAAGATGTGCACACAAACACACATGCCCACTCAGTAACTGTATTACATCCACAGGAGATAACTAGATGCTTTTATTTCTACTTCTAAAGTTAAGAATTAAAAATTAAGGTGTTTACTGAAACATGTGCCTTCCTTGCTAGTTCCTCCATCAAGAAGATAATATTTAAATTCCTCCTCCTTCCACAGTGATGTTACTAAACAACGATAAAGGTCAAACCCAGTGTAGTGCAGAATTTCAAAGTAGTTACATATACCAAGACAGGAAGACATAGGAAACATTTCAGGATGATTTTCCAAAAAGAACTTAAAAAGGTATAATACCAGTTTTAAACTAAATAAAATCAGTTAACCAAAAGGTTAATCAATAAAGAGGAAAAAACTTCTCTAAAATACCTCATCTGGCAATATAGTTTACTAACTATAAAGTATAATACAATGATAAACATACGATTTGCCAAAAACTCAACATAAAAATCAATCATTCTACTACTGCTAGCATGTGCCTATGACTTACAATGGATCACTGTTTTTCCTTTTGGAGGTAGGAAAGAAGAAAAAACACAAATTCTTGGTGAAGGCTGGTCATTTTCACAGAACCATCCACTTGCAACTTAAGCACCATCATTTAAAAACAATTCATTTCAACAACCTCATGTGCTAAATATTTTCATCATGGCTGCCTAGACTAAATCTAGCTGTCTCTGGCAGGAGTATTTCAGCAAAGGAGTGAAATATCAAGCTACTAGAAGGGGAAAAACAGTTGAAATTCACCAGATGGGTCAATCTCCTGCAGAGTTAACTAACTTCTTACTGTAGGACTCAAGAATTACAAATTATAAATGTGGTGAAGAGATCTGGGAAGAACTATTAAATCACACACTCGTACAAAAGGATTCTCCGTGTCCAAACAACTATTTCCCCATCCCCGTTTTTCTTTTTTAATCAAAGTAATGCCTCCATTCTCAGTGGCCAATTGCTGAAAAGCTGTAAAGTACTCAGAAGGTCAACACCTGGCTAAATAGCAGCCTTAGGAGTCAATCTGGTGACCTGGCTCAACAAGAACTTTAAAGTACTTATGCTTTATTGGTCATTTTAATTTAAATTCAATTATATCATAAAGAGCAAAAAGTTTATTTACTCCATAGTACTTTTAGTGCTCCAATTTTCCTTACTTTAATATGATCTGGTACATGGAAATTCAACTTTTTAAAGCATTGTTTAGTTGACTTAATTTGAAAAGGATTCAAATGATTCCAAAGTTTCCTAAAATGATCCCTTAGCTATCCTTACACTTCACAACCTTCCAATCAACAAAGCATTACGTGATAAGAATGCTCAGAATTTAGCAGGTGAATGGACTAAGCCTAAACAGTCTTTTCAAATCAGTAGATTATTCCCTGGAAGAAAAGTTCTCTCTTAGGTATTCTGATCTCACTGAATTGAACGCTTTCCCACAACATTACCAAAACTTAAAAATGTTTTCAATACAAAGTATCCTGAAAACAATAAGCTTACAGATTCTAGATTTTTTCCCCCTCAAATACACAAAGTACATGAAACTTAAAATGCTTCAACTAAAGTATTTATTTCATGAAATTACTTTTAAAACATAAAATATTCAACGTTAACCAAGATTTTTTAAAGCAGTGGCTTATGCAACAAAGTCAGTGGGATAATGCCACAAATATCTGCAAGCTGATTTAAATTACTAATCCATTTAAGGAAAGATAACTATGCTACAGCAGTAGCAAGCCACTGAAATAGATCTACTTTAGATCTGAATACAGAAGTGGACACTTGAGTACAATAAGCTAACAAAAGGTAATGAACTAGGTCTACAAAGAAGAAATTCCAGCAAAATAATCCAGACTTTTCCCCCTGAAACAGAAACCAAAATTGCATATTCAGATACAGCACAGTTATCCATGTGAATAATATAAACAAAATCGAGAAAAAAGGAAATTTACTTATGCTTAAAGCATGGCTATCTCAACAGTCTCCAGCGAAAATCTTGGTCACCTTTATACCACAGGCAAGGAAAACCCAATTATTCCAACATATCCATCTATTTCAGCCTACTTTAGTAATCCAACCTTAGTAACATCCCTGGCCCAAAGAGAAAATGGAAGGAGTCAACTCTCCTGCCCCTCTTTTCCAACATCTCGTGCTTCCCTCTCTCGTAAGTCTAACACTTATTTTAAGTAGATATAAGGCAGGCTGATTTATCTTTAAGGAGATATGCTATACCCCCTTGCTTATCTGGAAGGAGCCAAATGCAGGACGGAAGGACATGAGTAAGGTACCTCTGGATTCACCGTGCCAATTTGGAGCGCCACCCAAAGCCTGTGTAGAATTTTTCTCAAAACAAGAGATTAAAAAAAAAAAACAGTAAGAACCTATCCCAAATATGTCAATGTATTTAAACTTAGCTGAGAGAAAAATAAAATCCAAATGTGATCAAGATGGGCTCTTTTAGGAAGTAAATCAAGTTGTGAAAGCAGATTGTATTTGGAAGCAACCCATAAATAAAATACTCTGAAGCATTTTCTGATTATTAGTCTTTAACAGGTAAGGAAATCTCAAGTATTAAAAGTGAAGACTGGGTACATTCTCTGCTGAAAGTTCAATTAAAAGCAACTACGGGGTGCCTGGCTGGTTCAGTCAGTACAGCATGTGACTCCTGATCTCTGGGTCCTGAGTTCAAGCCCTATGCTGGGGGGTGGAGTTTATGTTAAAAAAACAATAAAAAATAAAACCAAATTCCAGCTTAGTTAACTACATCAGCTGAACTTCTGTCCCCACTTAACCAGAAACAAGAGGATCTAAAGTCAAGTTATAGAAACCTACAAAAATACCCTACATACAATTTCAAAAGAAATCTAACCAGTCACTCTGAAAGAGGTATGCAGTTTCACAAATAGGAGGTCTTCTGGTTTTTTTCTTAATAAACAAGATCTACAGCAACATAACACTCTGCCAGAAATATCTTTCGTTTCTCCACTAGCAGGTATATGCATCCACCTACCTAAAATCAGAAAAAAGACAAATGGAACATAGGCACCTACCTACAAAGAATCCTATTCTCCCCATGGTGGGAATTCACTAATTCTTTCTCCCTTGTCCCAACACTTCTCAAGAATGACATTATGCACAGGTTTTACTCACAGGGGTACATGGCGTTGCTCAGGATCAGCTCTGGTCAGTTCTTCCTCTTCAATATCAGACTCTCCTCCTGAACTACTGTCGGTGACGTCTGAATCAAACGCTCGCTCACTGCACCTCAAGTTAGCTATACCACTAGCTGTAAATCTCTCCAATTCTTCTGAAATTGAATCGCTTTTCAGGAAATTGCTAAGTCCTTCTGAAGTGGTGGTCTCACTGGCAGCTTTTCTCAAT
This sequence comes from Prionailurus bengalensis, assembly GCF_016509475.1. Lineage (NCBI taxonomy): Eukaryota > Metazoa > Chordata > Mammalia > Carnivora > Felidae > Prionailurus > Prionailurus bengalensis. The sequence goes on from NC_057347.1 coordinate 44,016,421, forward strand.
GCAGCTTCAGCCTTTCGAGTCAGCATCAACTGGCTCCGGGGCCTCAAGGATTCCAAGTTTGGCAGTTTGCTCCAAGTCTTCTCTAAAAATCCACCCAGCTGATGCTGTATATGCCTCTCCACCTGCTTGGCTTGCACAACCTGTAAGCGCTTCTGTAACCTGCGGGCACGGCTCTCAATATCGGCCTGCCTCCGCAGTAAAGCTGTTATCCTTGTGTCAGAATCTAAAGCACTGAAAAGAATGGAAGACAAGGGAGACTTTTTATCCTCTAACTTGACACCCCCCAAGTTAGAACCGGAGTCTGTGCCAGGTGATAACCTACTGCTTCCTTGAAGTGCCGGCTGTTCCATGGAATTTACAGAAGATTTGTTTGCAGTGCTATTATTGCTAAATATAGTTGTGTGTTCTACATCAAGGCTTCTATGTGGAAGAGTGCAATTGGTCATACCCCCCTTCAAGTCCCCAGATTCAGATGCCACCACTTCACCCCCCTGAAAAGAAGATGAAGTGAGAGCTCGTTTTCCCCCATTGAGGGGACTGGAATTGTCATGATCAGAATGTGTTGAACTTTTAGTCAATTTCTTAGCCAACCCATTTACAGGTGCTTGTGGCAGAGCTGTCTGACCACTCGTATTCATGGTTCTGAGATTTTCTAAGGAAAACTCCAAAACTGGCTGTCTCCCCAACAGCTCAGCTCGGAGTTCATAGGACTGAGATAAGAGAGGATGAGATTTAAGGACTGTCTGCTTGCTGAAGACACCTTGCAATTTCAACGACTCCTTTGAGGGTACAGATGTTACATCGGAGCAGAGATAAGATGCCACCAATGGTTGCAGCTTTCCCAAGTCTTCCTTGGTAGGATTATTTCGGAAGTCTAAACTGGGATCCTCTGCAGCAATGGCTTTTCTTTTGGTTCCGTTGGCAGCAATAAGGATGTTGGCGTTGCCGTTATTTTCGGCACTGCCAGGGGACAAAGTGGAGGATGGGGGAGCCAGTTTGAACCGGATATGGTGTGCTTCAGCTGCTGCGTCAGTGAGAGCGGGCGCCATCGCAGCCATTCAGCACAGAGAGACAGGAAGTCCAGCCTCTCCCGGTGCCGAGGCCAGTTCCACGGCCCCTTACCGCCTCCCCAGAGAACAGACTAAAAGAGAAAGAAAAAAAGGAAGTTAGAAATATACGCACACTAGAAAACAACACACGTTTTTAATACAAACACCACTTGAGGCTATACTTCACTCTGCCTCCAGAAAGAAAAACACTCAAGACTATTCTGGATACTCGAATATGGGGATGGGGCAGAAGAAGGACAGGGACAGGACAATTCCTGCACAGAGAAAGAATTCCACCCTTCTTTTTTTTGTTCCTTGTTACCACAGATTGAAAGCAGCCAAAATAGAAGTTCCATTCTGAAAGAATCAGATTGCTAAAGTTAAATCATCTGCGTTTAAAAAAAATAATACTTTACAACTTCTTGAAATTGGTGAATTTAAAGCAAATGTATCAAATGCTTAGCAATTAAACAGAGAAGAATTAGTAAGGAACTCCCCAAAAAGTTGCTATGCAAAATGTCACAGATCTGCACATCTCTCTAGCCAGAGAATCCAGTGCTTATCAGCTTCTCGCTTCTCTGAAAGATAGTTCATGCTAAAGGCTTAACTGTATCGCATCTGTATTACCAGTTTGTTTCATCAAGTTTTTCTTTCACTGTCCTCAGTACAGCCCACCTCTCAAATTAATTGCCCAATTTGTTTCTTTTTCTTTACCCCAAAATTTCTTAAAAGAATAGTATAAATAGCTGCCTCTGCACTCTCTCTCTCATAATCTGGCTTCTAATCCTACTGCTCTGGCAAAGGGCACTAGTGATCTCATTATCAAATCCAATGGTCAAATCTCTGTCCCCAATCTATATAACTTCTCTGAAGCATTAGGCAGTGCTAACCACCCCATTCTTCTCGAAATGCTCTTTTCCTGATGTCCCTGACACCAAGGTCCCTTCTGCCCTTCTCTCTCAACTCGCTTCCTTAGCAACAACCACTAGTATAGTGCGGCCTCCTAATGCTCCGCTTGCTGAGCTTCACTGATCAACATTCCTACCTCTAGGATCCTCAAGCTCCCAGAAACTCAAAATTCACTCTCTTCCTCCAACACACTCCTCACCCTGTTTTATTATCTCCGGTAATGGTGTTGCTTTCATTTAGTAGCCCAAACTAAAAACCTCAGTCATCTGCTTCTTCTATATCCCCTTTGACTTAACTGGTTTAAGAGCAAAAGGAAATTTATGCAAAGAACTAAGCCAACTATTTTTTTAAGTTTTTTGGGGGGGGGGGTTTGTTTTAATTCCATACAGTGTTAGTTTCTGGCATACAATATAGTGATTCAACAATTCCATACATCACTCTGCTCACTATGATGGTTAACTCCTTAATCCCCATCACCCATTTACTATTTACCCACCTCCCCTCTGGTAACCTTGGTTTGTTCTTTACAGTTAAGAGTGTTTCTTGATTTGTCTCTTTTTCTTTTTCCCTTTGCCTGTTTGTCTTGTTTCTTCAATTCCACAGATAAGTGAAATCGCATGCTATTTGTCTTTCTCTGATGGACTTCCTTCACTTAACATTTATACTCTCTAGCTCCATCCATGTTGTTGCAAATGACAAGATTCCATTCTTTTTTGTGGCTGAATAATATTCCATTGTGCATATACATGCCACATCTTCTTTATCCACTCATCACTTGATGGACATTCAGGCTGCTTCCATATCTTGGCTATTGCAAATAATGCTACCATAAACATAGGGGCTAAGCCAGCTATTCTTAAAGCATGGTCTACAGACTTCTTAGGAGCTCCAAGACCATTTCAAGGGGCCACAAGATCAAAGCTATTTTCATATGAATACTAAAACATTATTTACCTTTTTTCACTGCATTGAAGTTTGCAAAGAGGGTACAAAAACAAGGCTGAGCAAAACTGCTGGTACCTTCACATAAATCAATGCAGAGGAATTATTGGTCATTATGTTCTCAATTCATTTACAGTTTAAAAAGTCCACTCCACTTAATATCTTTGATGAAATTATGAATCTGATTAAATCTCCAATCTTGAGTGTATTTTTTTAAATACTGTGTGATAAAAGGAAAAATATGCAGAAAACAACTTCTGCTGCTTTAAGAAGTATGAGAAAAGGCACCTAATACAACGAAGTTGCAAGCTGAACCAGAAGCTTTTTTCACAGAACACTATTTTTACTTGGCAGAACTGACAAACTATGGTTTATTAAGACTTGAGCAGTTAGTAGATATTTTCTCAAAAATGAACAAAGCGAACCTGTCACTTCAAGAAAAACCACTGATGTTTGTTGCCAATGATAAAATCTGAGTTTTCAAGCAAAAATAAGTATTTTGAAAACTTATATCCACCACCATGAGCTTGAACACTTCCCCTATACTTAAAAACCTTGTTTCTGATTAAACAGATTACTGCTGATATCAATGAATGTTCAGTTTTCAATACCACATAATGAAATGTATCAACATCAGGAAGATCTGTGTAACTCAGTGAATGACCAAATGACCCATGTATGTTAGAAACCCATGCACGTAAAAGCAAATGCAAGACAGACAAATGGACTTTAACATAACAGAACATGTAAAATTCACAGACGTGGTTTTAGGTTCTACATTGCAACTAACCTTTATGAAACTACTTGTCAACTATGGGTGTAACGTCAAAGAATACCCACACTTACCTGAAAAAGCTATTAAAATACTTCTCTATTTTCTAACTACCTATCTGTGGGAGGCTGGATTTTCTTCATTTGCTTCAGATTTGCTTCAACCAAAACAGCCTATCACAATAGAATGTATGCAGAAGCAGATACAAGAACGGTCTTCTCTTAAACTGGATATTAGAAGAATTGTAAAAACAAACAATCCCATTCACTAAATTCTTCTGTTCTGGTAAAAAGCTATTTTTCATAATATGTTAATGGGTTTCTCATTTTTAAATGAATTGGTAAATAATTATTTTTCAAATTTCTCAAACTTTCTAATACAGCAACTATTGATAACGCAAGAAAGCTCTTTGTGGTTCTCAACATTTTCTAAGAGTGAAAAGGGGTCTTGAGACCAAAAAATTTGTAGATCACTGAACTAAAGCAACCTTCTCCCCAGTAAAAAATAAAGAAGGGCAACTTCCAATTTGGTCAAACATTTTTATCTCTAGATCAATACCAACATAGGAAATTAGGCCCTATAGGAATACACTAAGATTCTTTACAGGATGACAATTCAAATTACAAATATTGAAATATTTAAGTAAATGACTGAGAAATACCAATACACTTAAAGACCAAATATATCTACTGCTCCTTAAACTTGCCAAAAAGTTTCTTGTTCTAAGATTGTATTTTAATGAACATCCTATGGATCTTCTAGGGCTTACAGAGCCTTATGGACCTTTCGGGCATACGGCATTCTATGTGACACAAACTGTTCTATGTCTACTTTTCCTATTTCAAATTTTAAATTTAGCAGTAATTCCTAATATGGCATAAATAGTTGTGCTATAGACCAACTGGTAAACAAACCAATGTTTAAGTTATTCGTTCAAAATACACTGAGTTAGTTTTATAACATGCAAAGAATTTTCTCCCACAAACAAAAATCACTCTCAGGTCTTTCCCATCAATTCCATCTCCTCCTCTTTTGAATTCATACCAATACACAGTTGATACTAGCAATGAAGGAAAGCACATTATCAGTATAAGATGATCGGTACAACGTGTGAGAAGAGTAGTTGTGAGGAGTTGTAGCCTACTAACCCAGAGCTCTGCAGTTAAGTCTCAACCATGGCAGGAAACAGCTTCCCCGTGGGGATCCAGGCAAGGACACAGATGTTACATAGCTTACACAAAACTTACTCAGGAAAACCCAGGTTCACCCAGCACACATAAAAAAGGTCATAATTAACATCACACCACAGAAGGTACTTAAGCGGCAAACATTCCAAGTTATTTTAGAGTTATACAATTCCTTAAAGTTCACAACTTAAAAATCTGCTGGCTCGAATCCCATCTCTTTCAAGATTTCTCTGACCCTCGAAGTACATCTGTGAACTTGACATTAATCACGTACATCTCAAAGGCAAGAGTTTATTTTGTTTACACCCGCTCTCCTTGGTCTCAATATCCCCACAGGATGCACTGCAAAGAGTAGTTACTAAAACAATCATCTAAATAAGTAGGGAGGAGGAAAAGGACAGAAGGGGAAAAAGCGACCTCTTCAGAAGGAATTCCATTCCTAACTCCTAAATCATTATCTTTCTATAGCCAAACAATACTGTTTAAAAAAAAAAAAAAAAAAAAAAGATTGAAGTCTTCATCCCTCCCCCTTTTTATAAACTTTGAAATACTATACTGTGATTCAATCTTACCCCAAAGGCACTCACTTTGTAAGTATGCTGAGATTCAATATTACCCCCAAAGGCACTCACTTTGTTAAGTAAGGGGAACAGGTCTGGGTTCACATTCTGGCTCTACCCTCATTTAAATTATTTAACTATGCTGTTCCTCAATTTCCCCATCTGAAATGACAGAGCCTACCTCACAAGACTGCTTGATGATTAAATAAGATACTCTCCATTACTTACTTAGCCCAGTGCCTGACAACAACACCCATTATTTGCACTATTATTATAACCTATAGACAAAAAGCAAACATAAAAGGAATTTCAGCAAGACTTCTTTTTTTTTTTTTTTTTTTTTAAATTTTTTTTTTTCAACGTTTATTTATTTTTGGGACAGAGAGAGACAGAGCATGAACGGGGGAGGGGCAGAGAGAGAGGGAGACACAGAATCGGAAACAGGCTCCAGGCTCCGAGCCATCAGCCTAGAGCCTGACGCGGGGCTCGAACTCACGGACCGCGAGATCGTGACCTGGCTGAAGTCGGACGCTTAACCGACTGCGCCACCCAGGCGCCCCTCAGCAAGACTTCTTAATGCACAGGAAAAATAGAAAGTAAGTAATCTCCTAAAACATTGCTGTACCTGAAGACCCGTGCATGTAAAAATGGACTTGGCAAATCTAGTTAGCACTCAATATTAGCTGTACCTGCCTCAAACTACCAAAGCTTAGAATTTTAATTTTTGCTATAAGTTTAGATTTCCTTTTTTTAATTTAGATTTGCTTTTAGTACTTCATGATGATGCTTACAATAAAAACAAATCAAATGCCCAATAATTCACTTAAATTCTGGAATAGCCACACAATGGAATATTATGCAACCATGAATAATAACCAATGTAAAACAGTATTTCCTGACTTGAAAAAGTGCTTGCTTCACTGTTAAATGAAAAAATAAAAAGGCGTTACAAAAAACCAAAACGTATAGTATGGCCTCATTTTTGTTTTAAAAGAGTAGGTGGTAAGATTCTTTTGTCTTTTGTTTTCTAGTGTATATAATGTCTCCAGCATTAACATGTATTACTTGTATAATAAAAGGAAAAGAAGCAAAAAGAAAATAATGCAACTTCTTAAAGAGCCAAAGAATCTGAGTAAGGCAAAATGTCATGGCAGCGTTCTTAAATTTAACATACTGAGCAAAATGCTGATTAAAAGCAATGATTCCCATCCCACTTGAATCCCAAAAGCTTCACTCTTCAATAATTTATAGCAGAGAAAGATTGTCAAACTTAAGCAATTTTACAAGAACAGAACAGCTTATGATAAATAACCTTTCTCCAAAGAATACCAAGTATTAAAAGCTACAATTAACTTATCAATTCTCATAATAACCTGGGCAGTAGGTTTTGGGCTGGGATTACAACTTCCAGTTTACTAGTGGGAATAGATAATAAAGTTGTACTGCACATTCTTAATAAAGAAACCTAAAGTATCCCAATTTTTAGTTCATCTATAAATCACAATTTGACAAATACAGATGGAGTTAATGTACCTGCTGTCACTGACATTAAGATTCTGCAGTAAACCTAAAGAGACCAAAAACAAAAAAAAAAACAAAAAAAAACCCCAAAACCAAAGAGCTATAAAAGATTGAGCTAGATATTAATGGTTTCTCTCCTAGTTCCAAGGAAGCATTCTAGGGACTGGAAGATGTCAGATAGGTTCAGCAGACAAACACATTTAGGAAAAACGTTCCTGATGGAAATTCACAATGTACTTCATCAGACTGAATGCTCAAATGCCTGCCTTTACCAAACCAAACACTTTTTCCCCTATTATACCTATTAGTATCTTACAGAACATTGTTCTGAGGGATACAAGTTGGGATAAAATTCAAACATGTGACTTTCAGGGTCTCTTCCTATGCTTATGACTCTTAAGTCTAAATTGCAACATAGGTTCAAGGGAAAACTTCCATGTAATACAAGTACACTGGGAAAGCAAAAAGTATACGCCTCAGGCAGTTTCCCAAGCCCAGCACTATGAACATCTTGTGCCAAATCTTATGAGTGGGGAAAGGGGACTCTCCTGTGTGTTGTAGGACATTTAGTAGCATCCCTGGCTCCACCTACTAGATGCCAGTAGCACCCTTCTACCAATTATGACACCTAAAAATGCCTCCAGAGCTGTCAAATGTCCCCTAGGGGGTAAAAAATCACACCTTTCATTAGAAAACCATTGTCTAGATACAGACTATCTACATGTAGATGTATTCTTCCCAGAAAGCAAAACATATCCCGGTACTTCAACTATTTCAAGTCAGACCTCTACACCTACAAATGAAAACCTTGCCTTTATTCCTTGTAAGTTCCCAAGACAGGACTCCAGGTATACAAGAACAACCCAGCAGCATCCACCCTACAAAAATGCAGAAACCCAAAGGGAGGGCTTTAGTCATTTGACTGGCCAGCAAATCACACTTTCACTGGAAACAGAAGCACAAATCAGATGGGGAAGAAAAGTATGCCCATAATGTGGCTTCTACTAACCTCTTCCCCACCATTACCTCATTACTCTGCACAAAGGTGAGAAATAGGAGGAGGAAAAATGGTTAGGGAAGTGTCTGTGAAGTTGTCAAAATTTCAACTGAAACTTGAAAATTAGCTAAAATGTCATCATGTAAAAGGCGAAGGCAAGAGAATGGTAAATGTGGCATTCTAGTGAAAGGAAACGGCATGGGAAAAGGCAAGGCTGTGGGAAAACATAGGACATCCTGGAGGTTAAAAGAAATGATCAGTTTGCTTGAAATATAAAGTATATTTTAACAGAGGAAAGAGTATAGAAAAAAGTGGAAAGGCAGTCTGAAGCCAGATCATTAATGGACAACCTTGAATAACCAGCCCTTACTCAGACTTAAAGGCAGCAGAATGTCATTAAAGATTTTTCAAATAGGGAGTAACATCAGAACTGTGCTTTAGAGACCAGCTGGATAGGATGTATTAAAAGAAAGTAAAAAGGCAAAAAACATCGATGAAGCTACTGCAATAATCCAGACAGGGTGCAACATGGACCTCAACTAAGGTGTTCACCACAGTAGGAACAGCAAAATTTCCTTCAAGCTTAAATCCAGAAACTGGAAGGGGCTAAAGTCTGCAGAAGGGCCAAATAAATAACAGAAAAAGAAAAACGTAAAGGATCTTATCTCCTTCATGATAAAATCTTTCCATTTATTTCTAATGACGCTATTCAGGTTTCATATATTCTCCATTCCTAACATTATCAACCCCAACCCAGCCTGGGGCCTTATTAACTCACACCTAAATTAGCCTGACAGCTTCCTGACAGCCTTGGTCCTTCAATCTGGTCCATACCGTTTTATCACATCACTTCTCTACTCTGGAATAGCTCCTTGTACCTTTCTCAGGAGTCCAAATTCTCCAAGATGAAACTTAACACAATATCACAGCAAACGCATCAGGTTGGGTAGACCTAGAACTCCCCCAGATTCCCAAAGCCAAAATCTTTGCCTATGCTGGTGCTTCTACCTAGGAGACCCTTCTAACCTTTAGGCTCAAAATTTAGTTAATCCTTCAATACATGGCATTTCCACAAAAACTTCTGCAGGCTGTTTAGACTGTCATCACTTTCTTCCTGCTTAAATTGTAAAACTCATTTAAAGTCACCATCACGCAGGGGCGCCTGGGTGGCGCAGTCGGTTAAGCGTCCGACTTCAGCCAGGTCACGATCTCGCGGTCCAGGAGTTCGAGCCCCGCGTCAGGCTCTGGGCTGATGGCTCAGAGCCTGGAGCCTGTTTCCGATTCTGTGTCTCCCTCTCTCTCTGCCCCTCCCCCGTTCATGCTCTGTCTCTCTCTGTCCCAAAAATAAATAAACGTTGAAAAAAAAAATTTAAAAAATAAAAAATAAAAAAAATAAAGTCACCATCACGCAATTCAAATTATCTGAATATTCCCCAATTGTCAATTTACAAATTCTATTTCCACGGTGACAAAGTTCCTTAACATCCTTCTGCATGCTCACTAACTTGATCTAAAAATTGGAACATAGTAAGCACTTGTAAGCACTTACTGACTGGGCTAGAGCATTCAAAAGACTTGGCTAGGTAGGCCTTCAAGTATAAATAAGATTTTGCTATGCAGAGAAAGATGAGGAAATTCTAATCAAGAAACCAGCACAATCAAAATAATGGGAAAGGATCTGAGAGATGATCTACAGAACTTGCTGGATGAACCAAGAGGTACATGTACACCTCAAGAAGAGGAAGAATGCAGCAAGTAGTGATCTGTAATGAGGTATTGAAAGCTACAGAACAGGACACACTGCAAAGTACTTCTTTTACATGGAAACAAATGTTTTGTTATAGAATACAATAGAGAATAGGAGGCAAAATTTTTATGATAAAACCCACTATTGTGGACAGTACACCACCCCAGTCCCTAACATGTGCCCATGCCAACAGGGCTTCTCATAACTGAATACGGTTTGTAACTACTAAGGGAAACAGTTCTCTGACTGGAGGACAGATTATTACTACGACTGCTGTTCACAAACCTTAACTGACCTTTTACCATGTCATTGTACTGCCGTATACATATGTTCTCATTTAATCCTCACAACGTTATAAAGTACTCGTACTCGCATTTTATAGATGAAGTTTGAAGCTCCAAAAGTTAAGTAATGTGTCCAAGATCACACAACTACTAAGCGGCAGAGGCAGGATTCCAATTCAAATCTCCAGTTCTAAACCCCATGCTTTTAACTACTATACTAAGTAGTTTAAGGCTAGGTTTAAACTGGAAGGGGCTTGGGGCACCTGGGTGGCTCAGTCGGTTAAGTAGCTGACTTCAGCTCAGGTCAGGCAGTTCATGGGTTCAAGCCCTGCATCAGGCTCTGTGCTGACAGCTCGGGGCCTGGAGCCTGCTTCGGATTCTGTGTCTCCCTCTCTCTCTGCCCCTTGCCTGCTCGCACTCTGTCTCTCTGTCAGAAATAAACATTAAAAAATATATATATGTAATTATTTTACATATATATACTGGAAGGACCTTAATTGCTGGACACTAGACTTCGAATTTTGTTTAGTCTTTAGAAGAAAGCCAGAGAGGGAATACTAACTGAATCTCTCTAATAAACATTTTACAAAAATGCCTACAACATTCAAATTATTGCACTAAGTGCCTACAAGGTTGAGGACACTACTATGTGATCAGAGAATCCCAGGGGACCTTAAGGGACCCTCACACAAACGGAGTCAGTAAGGTCATAAAAGGCTTCCCACAGGAGACAACATCTACATTGATACCTAAAGAATAACTAGGGTCCAGCATCACTCATACAGTTACTGCAAGCGTCCCACATGCAAATCCACTCCCTCCCCCAATACCAAATCCAAAACCAATTCCTGCCCCTCAACATGCCCCATGTGAGTGAATCCTGATCTCAACTACTGATTTACCATCTATCATAAATACCTCATTTAAATATATACTAATGCCAGATACAAACAACAGAAAGACTACTGGAGTACTTTCATTAATGCCAAAGATAAGAGGATAGAAAGTACGTGCACAGGTAAGCCCAGATGATAAAGCACTGTTTTGCCTACAAAGATCAAGGAAGGCTTCCAGAAAAGGAGGACATTCTGACTGAATTTTGAAGGTTAAATAGGGAGGGTTCAACAGACAGAATGACAGGCACATTCATTTCATCCTTAATGCCACTGCCTTGTTCAAAGCCTCGTTATGTACTACAGTAATTCAAGCAGTAATAATCTCCCAACTGTTCTTTCTTCCTGTCTCAGCAAGCCTTCAATCTAGCATCCACTACCAAAATGATTATTAGAAAGGAAGGAGAAACAGAACATAAATCTGACTATGCTGTGCTCCTCTTAAAAATCCTTCACTGACTCTAGAGTAAGGATGAATCCAAACTCTCCACACAGGATATATCTGGGCCCTTTATACTCAGCCTCATCTCCAACCTGTCCCCCTCCAAACACCTGAATCTTATTTAGAGTTTCAGGCTCTTTCCATGCTCTTGCACCTTTGCTCACACTTTCTTTTCAAGGTTCAGCTCCAAGAGATCACATGTCCTCTCAAGTATTCACCATTTATTTCAGGTTGAGTTAGGGGTCCTTCCCTCTCTAGGGTCTTATCTGCACTCCCATGATACCCTGGGCAACAGTTCATGCTATAAACTCTCCATCTTGTCATCCTGTCTGTCCCCTCCTTCCCTAGATTATATACTTAAAAAAAAAAAATGGGGGGGGGTGTAGAGGGAGGGTTATGGCTTGTTTTATCTTTATTCTCTACAGGTGGTCCCATGCCTGGCAGAAAGTAGACCAATACATGTTAGTTAACCTGAACACTGTATGTTGAATGCATCAGATGGAGATCCACCATGAAGTTAATGGATATGTCTGATCATAAGGTGATAACAACCTAACAAGGAGCAGGCATCAACTGAATCTAGGACAGACTTCATCTACCTCAAGTTCCAGTCATTTACAATGCCAAGCACCTACACTCAGACTAGCAAACTTTTTAACTGTACTTTTAAAACTATTAAATTTGGTTACATAAGCCTTTTGAAAGCACTATCTATCAAAATTTTTCATGCCATTACCCAAACATTTACCTAGTAACTGCAGTCTAGGAACCTATCCAACAGAAATATTCTCATAGATATAGAAATATCATAATTCTTTCAATGAAGAATTGTAATACAAAAAAAAAAAAAACCCACAACACTTAAAAAGGAACACTAGAATACTATGCAGCTATTTAAAAAAAGAGAACTGGGGGTGCCTGGGTGGCTCAGTCGGTCGAGCCTCCGACTTCGGTTCAGGTCATGATCTCACGGCTTGTGAGTTCAAGCCCCGTGTCGGGCTCTGTGCTGATGGCTCAGAGCCTGGAGCCTCTTCAGATTCCATGTCTTTCTCTCCCCCTCCCCTGCTCAAACTGTCTCTCTCTCTCAAAAATAAACATTAAAAAAAATTTTTTTAAATAAAAAAAGAGAACTGTATGTGTTGATTTGAAAAAAATCTCTACGATATACAGCAACATGAAAAAAAAAAGCCACTTAAGTATAATCCCATTTATGTTAAAAACTATACAAACAGATAGGGCACCTGGGTGGCTCAGTTGGTTAGGGGTCCAACTTTAGCTCAGGTCATGACCTCGTGGTTCTTAAGTTAGAGCCCCGCATCAGGCTCTGTGCTGACAGTTCAGAGCCTGGAGCCTGCTTCAGATTCTGTGTCTCCCTCTCTCGCTGCCCCCTCTCAAAAATAAACAAACATTAAAAAAAAAATTTTTTTTAACTACAGAAACAAATTTTTTTTGAAAAATGACTATGTATCAAAATAATGGAGTTTAGGGGTGGCTGAGGTGGCTCAGTCGGTTAAGCATCTGACTTCAGCTCAGGTCATCATCTCATGGTCTGTGAGTTCGAGCCCCGCATCGGGCTCTGTGCTGACAGCTCGGAGCCCTGGAGCCTGCTTTGGATTCTGTATCTCCCTCTCTCTCTGCCCCTCCCCTGCTCACGTTCTGTCTCTGTCTCTCAAAAGTAAATAAACATTAAAAAAAAAAAGAAAGAAATACTACCATCCTTCTTTCATTCCCTTGGGAGGTCAAAGGAAAAACTAAGAGGTAAGCAGTAAATCAGTAACTGCAAAAAACAGCAGTCCAATTTCTTTTATATATGCTTGAGGTCTTCAAACATCCTCAGTTCTCCACAGTAATATATGAACAGTTTAATGTAACTTCCCTAAGAGTTCAACTTAATCAACTAGCATTTTTACAAAGCCTCTCTACTAGCAAACATCAGAAACTAATTAGCTTTACCTCTATCCCTTCACAACCTCCCATGGAAGTGCTAATATGCAGTCACAAAGGCCAAATAGGAGTAGCAAAAGAAAGACTGGGATATCAGTTTTTAGCAATTTTTGGTGTAACATCCTAACAAAATCATTATTCATCTGTTTTATTCCTCAACACTTCTCCAACTGAATTTAACCAGGTCTGACCTTAAGCTGCTCCCTTTTTAAAAAGAAATTAAAAAGTAAGGGACTCCATTAAGTTTGATGCCACTCAGAAACAACTTTTTCCAAACAAGGGCAGAATATGCCGTACTTAAAATTCAGAATGAGATCTCATTTGGGATTCCTATTCAAGTAACAAGAACCAGAGTTTTTGATAACATTTAGATAAAACTGCACTGAATTCACCTCCACCTTACATTTCCTGACTCTCAAAAGCTTGAGGGGCAACCGTAATTCTTAAAAAGATTAGGACTAGAGAAAAATGGGCAAGTTTACAATCAACAACATAAAATACAAAGCTAAATAATTCCCAGCTAAATTAACTCTCTAGAAGCATTAGGCATTCAAATGTTAAATTTTATGGAGCTATCTTATAATCTTGGAAAAGCAAGGCTTGCAGAAGGTAACATTTATTAAACAACTATCATTTGCCAGACACTGCTACCCAACAATAAATCAAGAATTTAAAACAACTCCAACCTTGAAAGGTCTCTTTGCATAAAAACTTAAAACCTTCATACACAATATTTAACTTTTTCTTTCAAACTACCCAAGCTTGTTTGGTTTTCATTCACGAACATGAGTTGTGTTCTCTACACTAAAGTTGGTTTCCTCATACTCTGCATTTTAGCTCTACCTTTATCAAAGAGGTGAAAAAGCTTAACACATAAAAAGTATCTACTTCAGTTCTTTTTGGAAAATCACACCAACTGGCTAATTTTCCTCTATACATTTCACCCTACATTATAATAAGCAGGCTACATGGCGTATCTTAGGAACAAATGATAACTAACTAACAGTGACCCTTCCACAACATGTCTTTTTTTCCTATGACACACAATCTGCAAGCAACACCCAAGGACCTTCTTGTGGCCTTCAAAAGTTGGGGACCTCTAGTACAGTGGAATATTTGTCTTTTCTAACTATTATTGTGGTTCACTGAGTTGATGTCACATTCCAAGGAATAGGAAGTACTGATGAAAGAGTCTTATTTTGTGTTATGAATTATTACACTCAGGCAGGAGTATTTTTTGCACAACTTTTAGTATGCCCAAAGAAAGACGAATAAGCACTTAAGATAGAAACTATAATTCAAACATGTATCTTCACAAGCAACATGGAGACTCAAAAACCAATCCGAATTTAGATTTCCAAAGAGTAAAGTCCTATTTTTAGGAAAAGGACATGGTCCAAGTACCCTTTGCACCGACACAGTACGCAGGCCAGGTGTATAAGGCCATTATATTTGAGACACCTGCACTGTACTCCTTCATAAAGTGATCAAATAGGGCACTAAAGTAAAATATGCTTCCTGAGACCCAGAACAGTCTAACCAATCAAAGAAGAAACTTAAAATAGAGAAAGAGGGTAGAGAAAAGGTGCCTTAAAACTCTAAATAAACCACTTAATGATGAGATTTGGTTTTGTTCTGGGGCAATCTGCCACAGACCACATACTTATTCTGCACTACTCCCTCCTTTCCAAACTCAAGGGAGAGATCCTTTGGGAAAAAAAAAAATTAATTTTTTAAAATCCCTCTCTCTCTCTTTCTCTCTCTCTCTCCAGGAAGGAAATCACTTAGTTTCTGTGTCTTAATGGCCTCACCAAGAAGAAAAAATAACCTTTACAAAACCCCCCAAGGAAGCTAAATATAAGAGGAGTAAGCATTATTCTTTTAAACTCTTTAGAAAATCCAATACGGACTAGCATCTTTTTACATTTTAAAATTGCTTTTCCAGTAAAACAAGGCAACTAAGCTTTACTGCACTCAAAGCTAAATGCCTTCTCAAACCAGCATCACCACCCATAATGGCCCTATGTTTACAGATTACATAATTCAGGTTATATCAAACAGAACACATCTAAAACTTGTTTTTCACTTTAAAATACAATTAAAATCTGTGGTCAACCCAATAAAATGGAGAGGATGTACAGCCTCTGGTTATAGTGTAGCATTACTAGAAAAGGAAGAGTATTTTGGCAGTGTTTGAAGAAGGGAAAAAAATGGGAATATTTTCCTTTCTTCTCACCTTGATAAAAGCTCAAAAGTGAACTTGTAAGGCTTACTCATTTTCCAGCTTCCAGAATTTTCCTCAACACGATAATGATAAGTCTAACAATCAAAGAACGCTCTGCAGGTTTAACCATAGAAATAACGTGTGTAGGCAGCAATAAAGAAAATCAGACAAAGATTTAACATCTCACTTTGGTAAAGCACAGTCAAATACTAATGTTCTGAATAAGGCTTTCAGTAAAGATGCAGGGACACTTCTAAAAACTTCATTCAACAGATTCATATACGTGAAAGGACCAAAAACCCGATCGTACCACAAAGCTCTATCAATACTTAGTTGATCACTCAACTATCTACAGACACAAATCAAAAATACTTATATACAGTTAAATGTAGTAGTCATCAGAAACCAACCATCTTCACTAAAATACAGAGGTTAACAATCTTTGTCATATCTAAGATTTCCCTCTGAGTAGTGCATACTTGAGAAATAAAAAGTTAACCACCTCAAATCACAAGATCACTAACAAATACATCAAACACAAGAAAGGTCAAAGAAACTGCATACTTTGTTGGATAAACATAGCGGAAATTGAAATTCCATGACTGAGGACAGTTACCCCACATATAATACATTTTTTAAATTCCCAAGGGATGAGCATTTTTACCTTGCCTTATTTTTAGAACTACACATCACACTGTACATATCACATGACATGATGTAACTGTTAGCAAAGAAAATGGCCCAAACCATTGAAAATATACATTAAGAGGAAATGAATCAATGCATACTTAAGA
Source organism: Prionailurus bengalensis (assembly GCF_016509475.1). NCBI lineage: Eukaryota > Metazoa > Chordata > Mammalia > Carnivora > Felidae > Prionailurus > Prionailurus bengalensis. Next base: position 44,032,686 of record NC_057347.1, read on the forward strand.
ATCACTACATTTCACATTTACCTTTTTTATTTTTGAAGATGTTTCCTAACTCTATTACAGTAGACTTTTTTATTAACTGGAAAAGTAGCTAGTAACCTATGTAGGAACAACAGAAAAATGTACTTGATATTTTACAAAGTAGGAATTTACCCAATTACTGGGAAAACTGATATGAAGAAACAGATAACAGAACATTCTTCCAAACCTCAAGAATTAAAAGCAAAAATTGTCTGGATCAAAAATGCAACAGAAACATAATGTAATACTCCAGTTGGAGAACAATTATTACTCAAAAGTATTCCCTGTTGTTAGGAGAAAATAAAATAGTTTTAACTGACAATGCCTGCAGACAACTGAAAATTTCTAAATTGGTGAGACAGTTTATTAGAAAAGGAACCAAGTATATGGTATAGGAGGGGGGGAGGGGAAAAACACACCCACTTAAGCCTTTGTAAACAGTGGTACTTAAAAGACCCAAGAAGCTGGGAAAAATCAAAACTACAGACTATTCTAAAAAGTGTAAAAGATATTCCAGTGTACTACTGTCCATACTTGAAAGTGCTTTAGAGACAAAGTTCAGTAACAATCTATAACTATATCATGATTATGCAAGGCGAAGATTATGTAATTTTATCATTTATTATAAATGTTCTCCTACTCTCAAACTAAAACAACTAAAACGTTTTGATCTCTCCTATGGGGAGGGGATAGTTTCTTCGGGGCTACAGTTTAAAAATATAAACACACACCCCAAAACAAACAAAAAAACACAATGACTGCTAGCCACGTGACAAAGGAGATGGCAACACCAGGATTGTGAATGGAGGGGAGGGAGGAGAGGCAGGACGACTAGGGAGATTTCTCGGAACTTTGGGGACCTCTAGATTCGGGTCTCTCGACCTTTAAGGTACCAAACTCTAGCTCTACAAGTTGTACGTTAACATTCTCAAATACAGTCTTATTAACAGATCACGAAAAATGCTCTAGTGACCTCCAGGATAAAGAGGCGTAAATCAGAGGAGGAAAGAGAGCAATTTAAAGTGGCGCCATCATGTCACCCCCTTTCCCCTAAGGCAATCAATAAGCAATAGTTAAGTAACGTGTTTCTCCAAAAAAAAAAAACAAAAACAAAAACAAAAAACAAACAAAAAAAAAACCACCACACTGGGGGCCCGACAATGGAAAACAAAAGGGTTTTTAAGTAAGACATGCGCTTAAGGTTGTTTATCGTATGGAAAACAATCAAACTATTTGCTGAAGAATCAAAAGACAGCCGGAAAACAGGCCCCCCAAACTCACTTAAAAGCAAATAAATGCCTCTTCCTCTTTGGTTTTTTTTTTTTTTAAACAAACACGTCCGCCTAAGGGAGACTAGATCTGAAAACATAAGTGACCTCAATATATAGACAACAAAAATAATAAATAAATGAAACAAATAACCATCTCACAACAATCAGAGTTGTGATACACACCGTGCACCGCGCAAGATGTGTGTTACGAGCAGAAAAAGGCCTTCTGCAGTCAAGAGAAGTTCAAGCCAAGAGCCAGAGTTTGTTTGGGGGTTTTTTTACGGGAATAAATCGTGTTCTTAAGGCCGCATTTTTAAATAGAACGCCAAAGGAAAAGCTGGCGAACGAGGCGGCAGCTGGTAGAGAAGGGCCCCCGCACACCCCCGCCCTTGGGGCGACTCCCAGCCCCGGACCCGCAGCGGGGAAGCCCGGTGAGGCCATTTAAAGTTCCGGGGATTTTTCCTGCCCTGCCCTGCCTTTCTAGTTACAACTAACAAAGAGAGAGAGAAATGGGAGCCACAGGGAGAGCGAGGAGAAGGAGAAAGGGCAGCGGGAGGAGGAGGAGGAGAGGAGCAGCAGCAGCAGCACCTACCACGTGATGGAGGAGCGTTGCCCGGGCGGATTCAGCCCCACAAAATGGGCGCAGTTTGCAAACAGCCCCCGGCCTGGGCGCCGAGGGCCGGCGGCGGCAGGCGGGGGCGCGCGGCGGCGGCTCCGGCCCGGGCCCGCCGCTCTCCTCCCCCCCGGCGCCCGGAGCCGCCCTGACTTTCCGGGCGGGGGGGGGCGAGGCGGAGGGGGAGGGGAAGGCGGCGGCGGCGGGGAGCGGCCGCTTTTTCTTCTCTTTCGGGCCCCTTCTCCGGCCTTCCTCGGCTCCGGCGGGGCCTGGGCACCGTCGGGGACCGCAGCCCGGCGGGGAGGACTGGCGGGCGGGGGCAGAGGGTGAAGCCGCCCCCCCGCCCCGCACAAACAAGCACCGCCGTCTGCAGCCCGAGCCCGCACCCCAGCCGCCACCCCCGCACGCCTCTTCCCGGCCGGGGAGCGCGCTCCGGCCGCCCCCCGCGCCGCCGCGGTGAGACGAGTCGGCTTCGCTACGGTGCTCGGTTCTCCCGCCGGCTCGGCGAGCGGTGGCGGCGGTGGCGGCGGCACTGGGAAAATGGCGGCCGAGCTCCTTTTCCCTCCCCCCCTTTAATCTGAAGCGGAGGGAGAATGGAGCGAGCGAGCGAGCGGGCGAGCGCCGGGGACACGGGGAGGAGGGACAGCAGCGCCTCCGCCGGCTGCGGCTGCGGCGGCGAAGGGCCGCTCCGCCCCGGCGCGCCGCCAGGGGGCGCCCGCCGCGCCACCCCCGCGGGCCGCCAGGAGGCGCGGCCGCCGCCGCCTCAGTCATGGCTCCTTGCCGCGGCCGCTGTTTCTGCACCTCCATCTGCGGAGGCCGCGGCGCCGGGACCCAGCTGCTCCCAGACGTGCGGCCACGGCACGGGGCACTGCGGCAGGCGGGAGAGGGCCCTCGCTCCGGCCGAGGTGAGGCTAACCTGAGGCGCTGACGCCGTCACACTCCCTCCGCGCCGGGGCCGCGCGCAGGCTATGAGGGGGCAAGGCGGGCAGGCGCGGCGGAGCAAGAGGACGTGAGCGAGGAACTGTTTGCACTGTGTAGTAAACAGGCTAATGCAGTCGGTGCCACACTATTCCAGGGTTAAACGCGCGCTGAATCGGGTAGGAAGCTCCCTGACCAGCGAAGCGCTTTCTGCCGCCCTTTGTCCTAGGCGACTGCCTCGATACACTGCAGCACGCCTGGGCACTAGCCCCAGCGCAGCGCTCCGCAGCCGCCAGGGTGGGAAAAAAAAAAAAAAAAAAAAAAAAAAAAAAAAAGGCGCACGTCGTCATTGCGCAGGCGCAGGCCAGGGCCCGCGCCGGGCCAGCCCGGGAAGGGACGACCGGGAGCTAGAGGGGAAGTGATGGCCCACCCGCGCCGGGCCCGCTGGGAACTGTAGTTTTCGTTAAGAAGCACGCGTCTTGTTTTGGGTGTCATGGTTTGGCAGATCCGCCAAAGCAGGCAAATGGCATTACACAATGAGTATTTATGCTTCCTGTCGCCACCAAAAGGAAGTTCACTGCTATGCTAAAAGTTTAACAAAGAACTCGACAGAGAAACCAAATCTCACAACAAAAAGCAAACTTCCCACTTTTCCTACCAGAGTTGGTTTAAAGTGGTGGCACTTTATCTTTCTCATGACCAGTCTGTCGGTACAGTATTTTATTTGTTTCCCAAAACAGGGCCTTACAATAATGGAACCTTTTCTAGATTAAAAAAGTTAAGCAATATAACGCAAAGTGTCACATTTACACAAAGTATAATTCCACCATCCTTTAAAAAAAAAAAAAAAAAGTTGCCAAAAGATGATTTCAGTGGTTTGAGATTTTAAAACAGAACTCTAGGATTCGTCAGAATGTGCTTTAAATGACTGAAGGAAAAAATGATTACAACCATTAAATCATCAAATTCAGCAAGACAGGAAGGGTATGCTCTACTATGAAAAGGAAGATAAGAAATGCTCAATACTGTTTTGTGGCTTACCAGAACCAATATCCGGTGGTATGCTCACTTCTGCTAGCCAAACAAACACCCTCTCCGTTGTAGTCCTCCCACAAAGTTACCAGCAACTATAGCATCTACACCTGTATGTCAGTGAGCTCCCATTTGTACTCTTAAAATCACACTACAATGAAGTCACGGTCAAATTACACAAAGAATAAACTAATATAAGTGTACCATCCAAAAGAGATGCTGGTCTTGGCTTTTTATAATCCTGCGAAAGAAAATTTAGTTGATTAAAAAAGTATACACATATCTCCATATAAATAGGAATTCCATAAAATATAGCAGAAAGGTGTTAAACACAGACCAACAGATGGCAAACTCAAGTCCTAATCTAAGGATTCTGAAATCTAAATGAGCCAAATGAAAAACACCGAATAAGGCAAAGCCCTTCCAGCATATACTTAAAAATATTATGTTCAAAGACACCCAACACAAAATAATTAATCTTACTACTGATTAGTAAGTGGACTGGGCCTAGTCCTAAAACTCAACTGTGAGATTTAATTAGGCCCCCAAATAACGAAGATTGTGAAATACTTTTTTATTCAGTGGATTAGGAAAAAGGTGGGAATGCTCATTTTAAAACATGCTTTTTGGGGAAAAATAAATTCCAACTTTCCCATTCTCTCAATGTTTAGCCCAAGAGCCAGGAGTTCACAGTGTTTATGGCATTTAGATCAGTCAAACATGTTTTACATTCTTATCTCAAACCAGATGTCTTTTTCCTAAGGCACCAATTTTTACAAATAAAAAGATTCAAAGGTAAGCCACTAAAATGCAAAAATCTTAAGAAGAGAGACACATTTTCTTAAAATTGACCCCAGAAACACAGTGGATGTCAAGGCTGATTAAACACACACATACACCCTACTATTCATATCACTCTTGGAGTAGTCATTATGGTTGACTCTCAAAGTTGATATTTGTATTAGTTTAACCCATCCCCTCTGCCAATGATTGGTTGGGAATGGGCATGAAACCCAATCCTGGCCACTGAGACATGAGTAGAAGCCCACTGGAAGGCCTGCTAGAGAGAAGTGTGAGAAAAGCTTCTTCATTCCTAAAAATGAAATGAGAAAGTTACCTCTTCTTTAGACTGTGCGAAAAATGACACCTCAAACTGCTACAGTCACCCTACAAGAAGCCTGAAGATGCCGCAATCCTCATCAAAGGGGGCAGAATGGAGAGCTGGCAAGAACTTTTCAGCATTAAGCCATTATATCAAATAATCCTGACCTCCGCTAGACTACTGGACTTCCAGCTACACAAGAACAATGTAACAACATTTCTTTATTGTTTCAGCCAATTTAAGTTAGGTTTTCTATACCTGAAGTCAAAAAAATTCTAATTAATTTCTCATCTTTTAGAGCACCTATATTACTTGGATTATTCATATTGTCATATTATATAAAACCTTATTTATTCCTCAGAAAAGTCCTTTCCTTCTATATACAAATCTGTACCCATCCATGTCTTTATATGTTCTTTCTGCCTAGAAAAAGAGGACCATCCCTCCTCACAACCATTCCTTGTTCATTCTTCTTCCCCAACCCACTGCGACTTATTTTTCCTTCAAGACATGTTCCACCATTTCATTTACATACCTTATTTAACAAGGTAGATAATTGGCCCTATAATAGTTAAAGGCTCTCTATAATTCCTTTGAGGTTGTTTTCATCTATCAGTCTTACCTCTGAAGCTGGTCTGAAAGCCCTAAAAGGCAGGAACTATGGCTATGGCTATTCCACCTTCAGATTTATAACTCTCACCTGTACAATAAACATATCCCAAGAAGGCACTCTATATATATATATAAACAAGCCAGATAGTCCTAAACAGAACATTCTATCACAAATTCAGTACTTCATATGTCCAAACTAATCTCAAAAAGACAAGGGATTGTTTTGTTTTGCACTTTAAAAATATGTATTAAAACTAAGGAGAAAGTCCTAAAGCCTAAACCATTTAGTTTCAGAAGAACAGGGACCCAGTTTCTGTTATTTATTGTTGCATCATTACATCCTGGGGACCTAGTCCAGAGCCTTGCAAAAGGGGGCACTTTGTAAGAATTTGCTGAATAAATGAAGAAAGCTATAGTGTGGTAACTAAGAATATAGGATCCAGGGGTAGCCCTAGATTTTACCTGCCTCCTTGACTTATCAGCTGTGTTACTTTGGGCAAAGTACTAAACTTATAAGCCCAAGTTTCTGCTCTGCAAAAAGGAGATAGTGATGCCTACCTCATAAATTTAACTACTATCGTTATTAGTTAACTAATGAAGCTATTTTCCCAAGTTCAATAATTGAAGAGGTTAAAATATGAGATAAGGTCAGCACCTCTTCCCTAATTCAAACTTCAAATCCCTATCTACACACTCCAGCAAACAATGTTTTCATTCATAAACTCAGATAACACTATCCATAAAAATACTTTGAGCTCCCCGAGAGCATATTCTAATTCTGAAAAAGATTTACATTCATAAATCCAAAACCACATAAAAAGGTAAAATTCATTTATTCAACAAAAATTTAGTGAGTATCTATTAAGCTCAAGACCCTGTTCCAGATGTCACAGAAATGAACACATCAATCTATTTAAGACAACATTAAAATTATATCATGATAAGAAACAACTTTAAACTGAAATTGGTGCATGCTCTCATGTTAATATGTTATCAGCTAAATATTCAGTAGAAAGCTAGAATTGAATGAACTGAGCCAATAGTAAGAAATTTAAATCAAAGAAATTTTGGATGTAGAAGGAATACGGAAGGTCATCTAGCTAAACCTCCAACTTTTATTAGTGGGAAAACAAGGTAAGGCCAAGAGAGAACAGTTAAGATTCTACCCTAAGCCCCAGAGCAGAAGGACACAATGGGATCAGAGGTCAGTCTCCAATTCTCACTTTCCCACTATATCACCTGCCTTCCAGAGTTACATTCTCCCAACAGAAACATGCTACTTACTTGACTGATAAGAACTACAAATGTGACAAAGATATTAAGCTCAAACAATAGTACCTATTTCATAGTTTCACAAGTATCAAGATTTAGCCAGATGTCAGTAAAAGAAAATCCTCACACTGATTACAAGAATTGTAAGGCTCAGAAATCAAGATTTTTTTTTCATTAAATGGAGGTCTCAACTCATTCAAAATATATATTCTTATGTATTCAGTCCACTAGCAACAAACTTTCAGTAAGATTAAACAGCTTAAGGCATGTGAAAAACTTTTGTAAATGGCAAAGTAGTATAAGAATGCATGGCATTCCTTAATTTCAATCCCACCTAAAAACAAGATAAATTTCTTCTCCATACTAGAGATACAGACTGTCAAATTTACATAAAGAAATTACCTTACCATTTCACCACAGAAGTGATCCAATAACTCACTGAGAAGAAAAACTAATCTTAGGCAGTAAGTAATAATAATTGTTACTAATAATAATAACTAAAGTCACAGGTTAACTCTGAAAACACTTCTAAATCTATAAATACTTTATTTAGGGATAACTCAGAAGATAGCAACTGAATATAACTGTAACACTTAAACAAGTCAGGTTTTTTCACACCAGCTACATTAAGATCTAGGTTTTCTCCTCCATGGTACCAGATTTGAAAGTAGCAACACAGGCACTTACTTCTTTCTAATGCATGCAGTTTAATGAAGACTTTATATGAAATATTTTAATAAAGTTTCTCAAGTTGTCAAAAACTACACTGATTTTTTTTTTAATTTTTTTTTTCAACGTTTATTTATTTTGGGGACAGGGGAGGGGCAGAGAGAGAGGGAGACACAGAATCGGAAACAGGCTCCAGGCTCCGAGCCATCAGCCCAGAGCCTGACGCGGGGCTCGAACTCCCGGACCGCGAAATCGTGACCTGGCTGAAGTCGGACGCTTAACCGACTGCGCCACCCAGGCGCCCCAAAAACTACACTGATTATTTAGGTGGATTTTAATTAATTCTGCTGCTTTAAATTTTAATATAGAACATTAAAAAATTCTCAAATAATTAGAATTAACCAAAAAAAGTTCATTGACCAAACATAACACAAGGAGTACTCCAATATTCTGACTTAGCTGACGAGGCAATGTCAAATGAAGCAATCTGTCTAGGACCTAAACACTGTTTCAGATGATAAACTTAAATGTCAGAATTTGCCCAAAATTTTCCAAGAAACTGCCTGGCTTCTATTCTAAATGAAACAAAGAAGTAAACATGCAGAAGAACTTCAAGGCAGCCATGAACAGCCAACTCGTGGAAGGCCTGATAAAGAGAGTCAGAGGGGGAAAAATGTTCAAAGAGAAAAGGAGACAACAGGTGCACAAGGCAAATGTCACTTAAAACATTTTTAAGTCCAGGGTGCTTGAGTGGCTCCATCAGTTGAATGACAGACTCTTGATTTCGGTTCAGGTCATGATCTCATGGTTGTGGGATTGAGCCCCAGGTCAGGCTCTGCACTGGACACAGAGCCTGCTTGCGATTCATTCCCTCTCTCTCTCTCTCTCTTTCTCTCCTCTCCCCTCTCCCTCTCTTTGCCCCTCCCCCACTCGTGGGTAGGCTCTCTCAATCTCTCTCAAAAACAAAAACAAAAACAAAACTTTAAATCAGTTGCTAAGTCCAAAGTTAAGATGCAACTTCCAAAATCTCGCTCTGATGGCAGAACAAACCTAGGGATTTTGGAGACAGCACACGTGTTCCCTCCATTGGAAAGGCACACCATTCTTGAAAAGGAACATACCTTTTTAAACCACTAATTTCTGGATTCTTGAACCAGGTTTTCATGTACACTATGAGCACAGTGATATAAAATAGGGGGTAACTGAAGCCAATGAATAATCAAGAGAGACACCTTGCTGGAGTGTCAATTTCATCAAAGATTGTAGTAAAATTGCATATACTTTTATTAAAATAAATACAAATATATTATGTAGCAAAATACAAAATTCTCATTTTTTTCAAGATAAAGGAGTCTTCAGAGAAATGTCCTTTTCGTGAGAAGTTGCTCTGGACAACCCTAGACTGAGGGTACTTTAAAGGAAAGTAGGAGAAACAATGCTTTAGATCATTTATGGATAAAGATGTATCCCAAAAAATCCTGAACATAATCCCTCCATAAAGATAATATAACTTGGAGAGATCTTATATAAAAATTGTCATGGATACAATATTACAAATGAGTCTATAAGCTACTGAGAACATGACTAGAATTCAGGAAATGCTAAAGTCCTTGTCTTATCTCTGTCACTCATTTACTAAGAAATCAAATATAATCTCCTTAACAATAATCTTTTCTCATTTCTGAATTAGACAAAAATAATAACATACAATATTTGGTATTTTCAGCCATATTCCAAATTAATTCCCACAATCAAATTTAGACACAAATTTATCTAACAAAACTTGTCCCAAATGAACTAACTTCAACTAGCAGAACAAACAAATTTAATTTAAAAAATAAAACAGCTAAATGAAAGTATAACTTCTGGGAGACCTTGGGTGGCTCAGTCAGTTAAGCATCCAACTTCAGCTCAGGTCATGATTGGTTCATGAGTTCAAGCCCCACATCAGGCTTTTTTTTTTTTTTTTTTTTTTTGTGCTGCCAGCACAAAATAAAGGTATTTATTTTTATTTATGTTGAAAGAGAGAGAAAGTGCATGTGCTAGTGTAAGCAGGAGGATGAGCAGAGAGAGAGAGAGAGAGAGAGAGAGAGGGAGAGAGAGAACTCCAACCAGGCTCCACATGCTGTCAGTGCAGAGCTTGATGCAGGGCTCAAACCCACAAATCACAAGATCATGGCCTGAGCCAAAATCAAGAGTTGGATGCTCAACCAACTGAGCCACCCAGGTACTCCTAAAATAAACATTTAAAAAAAAAAAAGGTTTTTTTTTAATGTTTGTTTGTTTTTGAGAGAGAAACAGAGAAGAGCATAAGCAGAGGAAGGGGAGAGAGACACAGAATCCGAAGCAGGCTCCAGGCTCATGAGCTGTCAGCACAGAGCCTGACACAGGGCTCAAACCCACAAATCACAAGATCATGACCTGAGCCTAAGTCGGATGCGTAACCAACTGAGCCACTTGGGTGCCCCTAAAATAAACATTTTCTGTAAAAAGTGTATCTTCATTGCTTCTCGGCCTTTTGGCTAAGATCAAGTGTAAAAAGTGTATCTTCTGTGGTATCAAGAAGAAAAAAATGTTCTGTGTAGGGGAAGGGATTAAACTCACATTTCCTATTATAACTATACTGGCAACATCAAAATGTGGTCTTGCTGGTAATATTTAGCCTAAGTCATTAAATTTTTATAACACGACAACAGTAATACTAGCATTCCTGCCTTGGAGGACTTTCTTTTTCAGTAAAACTGGATATCCCCTTAAAGCCCTAACATTCATTTCCATTCATTCATAAACATTTATTGACTGTCTACCAAATGCCAATCACTGTCGTACCTCTGGAAAAAAAAATACTAAGTCACCATCATACGTTATGTGGTAGCCAAGAAAAACTTCTATTCATTGACATTTTAAATGGTTAAAAATTCAAAGCTAAGAAATCATAAGAGAACAATTAGCAAAATTTTAGTGCTTTATGCTTCCAACTCCATTCTCTTCTGATCCCTTTTGTGAAGCTTGCCTAAACCACCCCAAGGATGCTAAAATTAGGTATTGTTTAAGGCATAACCAGAATGAGGTAACAGAGTACCCCAAAATAAAACCAAGAGAAGTTAAGGGAACCAAGTGGGAGGCAAGGATCTAAAGTAGTGGACTCAGAACCTCTACCCTGCATGTCTCAAGATAGGCAAAGGTCTAGAAGAGGAAAATTTGTGACCTAATCCAATTGTACTTAATTCTGCATCCCCCTTTTCATTCTCAAATATTTGTGGTTGCCCTGGGGAGATGCTTTTAGTTCTGACTGCCATGGATTCAAAAACACATCATTTCTTAAACATTATTTATGTTAACTATTATCTCCATTCTACTAATTAGGCAATTAGAATTTGCTACCGCTAAATGAATGTCCAAAGTTAAGCCACAATTATTTCAAGATGAAGTCAAGAACACATCTCAACTCACATGATAAGGCTGTTATTACCCTGATGCCTAAAGCAGAGAAAGACATAAAAAGAAAAACAAACAAAATCAAAAAAACAAAAACCACACTTCAGACCGATATCCCTTATGGATATAGATGTAAAAATCCTCAACAAAACACTAGCAAATGAATCCAGCAACATCTAAACAGGACAGTACACCTTTGCTAAGTGTGACTAATCCTAGGAATTCAAGGTTGGTCTATAACCTGAAAATCAATTAATGTAATACATTATACTAATAAAGGATTAAAACCACACGATCACTCAGTTGATGCAGAAAAAGCATTTGACAAAATCCAATACCCTTGCATGATAAAAACACACAAGAAACCAAGAACTGAAGAAAACTTCCTCAACCTGACAAAAGGTATCTATGAAAAAACCACATCTAACATCACAGTTAATGGAGAAAGACTGAATACTTTCTAAGATCAAGAACAAAACAAGGATGTCAGCTCTCACCACTTTTATTCAACACTGTACTGCAGATTTTAGCCAGGGCAATTAGGCAAGAAAAATAAATAAAAAGCACTCAAGTTACAAAGGAAAAAGTAAAATTAATCTATTTGTACATAACATAATATTGTATATAAAAAATCCTTAAGGAACCCACAAGTAAACTATTAGAGCTAGAAAACAACTCCATCAATAGTATAAGATGTAAGACCACTATACAAATATCAGTTGTATTTCAATACACTAATAATGAACAATTTGAAATGAAATAAAAAACAATTATCTACAATAGCATCAAAAAGAATAAAATACTTAGAAATAATTTACAAAATTTGCACTCTGAAAATGACAAAAATTGTCAAAAGAAGTGAAAGAAGTCCTAATTAAGTGGAAAGACATCCCATGTTCATGGATTGGAAGATATAACATTATTAAGCTGGCAGTTACCCCCTAAATTGATCTATAGATTCAAATCAATCCCAGAATATCCAAAATAATCTTGAAAAGGAAGAATGAAGTTGGAGGACTCACACTTCCTGATTCCAAAATCTAACTCAATGCCATAGAAATCAAGACAGTGTGGTACCAGCATAAGGACAGACATATAGATCAATGAAGTATTGTTGACAGTCCAGAAAAAAGACCTCACATTCATAGTCAATTGGTTTTTGACAAGAGCACCACAATAATTCAAAAGGGAATGAGAGGTAGTCTTTTCAGCAAACAGTGCAGGGATAACTGGATATTCACATGCAGTGAAATGAAGCTGGACCCCTAGCTCACACCTTACACAAAAATTAACTCAAAATGGATCATAGACCTAAATTTAAAAGCTAAAATCATAAAATTCCTAGGAGAAAACAAGGGTAAAATCTTCATTTTTAGATTCAGCACTAAAGTACAGTAACAAGAAAAAACATGTAGTTTGGACTTCATGAGAATTATACATTTTGTGCATTAAAGGACCCCATCAAGAAAGTGAAAACATAACCCACAGAATAGGAAACAATATCCAAAAATCATATGTGACAAAGGACTTCTTTCCAGAATATATGAAGAAATCTTATAACTCAACAATAAAAAAGACAATCCAGTTTTTAAAAAGGGCAGGGATGCCTAGGTGGCTCAGTCAGTTAAGCATCTGACTGACTCCTGATTTCGGCTCAGGTTGTAGTCTCACCGTTCATGAGTCTGAGCCCCATGTCAGACTTTGCTCTAATAGCGCAGAGCCTGCCTAGCATTCTCTCTCTCCTTCTCTCTCTCTGCCAATCCTCTCTCCCCTCCAAATAAATAAATAAACTTTTAAAAAAGGGGGAGGGGGAGTTTTGACAGAAATAGACGTTTTTCCAGAGACCTACAAATAGCCAATAAACACATAAAAACATCTCATCGTCATTAGTCATCAGGAAAATAAGTTCAAAGCCATGAGCTACTATTTTACATCTACTAGTATGGTTATAATCAAAATGACAGACAGTTAATAATGTTGACAAGGGGAGTGCCTGGGTGGCTCAGTCAGTTAAGCATCTGACTTTAGCTCAGGTCATGATCTCACAGTCCCTGAGTTCGAGGCTCATGTTGGGCTCGGTGCTGACAGCTCAGAGCCTAGAGCCTGCTTCAGACTCTGTGTCTCCCTTTGTCTCTCTCTCTGCCCCTCCCCTACTTGTGCTCACATTCTCTCTCTCTCTCTCTCTCTCTCTCTCTCTCTCTCTCAAAAATAAATAAACCTAAAAAAAAAAAAAAACGTTGACAAGGATGTGAAGAAATTTGTAGGTGTGAATGTAGAAGGGTGTATCTACCTTGGAAAAGTTTGGTGGTTCCTCAAAAGTTAAACAGAGTTACCATATAACCTAGCAATTCTACTCCTAGGTATAGACTCAAAAAAGGTGTCCAAACAAAAACTTATACAAGAATGTTTATAGCGGCATTATTCATAATAGCCAAAAGACAGAAACAACCCAAAAGCCCACCAATCGATTAACAATAAGCAAAATGAGGCATATCCATACAATGGAATATTATTTAGCCATAAAAATAAATGAGTAAAGTATTGATCTATGCTACCACATGGATGAACCTTGAAAACATGCTAAGTGAAAGAAGCCAGCCACAAAAGAACACATACTGTAGGATTTTATTTATATGAATGTCCAATATAGGCAAATTACAGACACAGAAAGTAGCTTAGTGATTGTCAGGGGCTGAGGGACAAAAGGGAATAGGGAGTGACTGCTAATAGATATAGGGTTTCTTTCTGGGGAGTTGAAAATGTTCTAAAATTAGAACGGTGCATCTGTGACAGATGCACAAGCATGTGAATACACTAAAAGAAAACAACTGTACATTTTAAATGGGTAAATTTTATATGTGAAGCGTCTTTCAATAAAGCTGTAAAAACAAAAATGGATGGAGCCAAATAATACTTAATTTCTAAACAATTTCACTTTCAAAAAAAAAAAAATGCTGAACCGCTTGCAAAAATGTCAAGAGAAGGCAAGCCATACTTATTTTTCCCCCTTAAGAGATTACCTCAGAGCACCAATTTGCCTTCATGTTACAGTTGCAAACTCATTACCAGCAATATACATAAGAAAAAAATGTGGTTCCCATCAAACCTGACTTACTCTAAATAATATGAGAGTGAAATGAGGAAGACCCAACATGTCAGCAATACAATCAGTCATCTATAGGAAAATACAAACTAGAACCTCAATGAGTGAAGAGTTTAAGGAACACAAAATCCTATTACTGGAAAAGTCATCTTTTTTTTTTTTTTAACGTTTATTTATTTTTGAGACAGAGAGAGACAGAGCATGAACGGGGGAGGGTCACAGAGAGAGGGAGACAGAGAATCTGAAACAGGCTCCAGGCTCTGAGCTGTCAGCACAGAGCCCGATGCGGGGCTTGAACCCACGGACCGTGAGATCATGACCTGAGTCGAAGTCGGACGCTTAACCGACCGAGCCACCCAGGCGCCCCTGGAAAAGTCATCTTCAATGAGATAGGATTGGAACGTATTGCTATTTTAAAAGCTCAAAACAAAAGCAACAATATTATACTCTGCCCTAAGAATTTTATAACAGATGGTTGGCAAGGCTTCTATACACGGGTAGTTCAAGAAGAAAAAATTTGGCATTGTCATCCCCAGCACTATTTGGAATATAAATAAGATACCCTGATCCACAGATCCAGGATCTGAGAGGAAGAGTATATGTTGAGCAGGAAAGTATGCTGATCAGTCAACTCATTTCCAAGCCAGGTTAATCATCTGTCCCCCTCCCGCCCCCTATAAATCAACAATTCTTTTTTGTTTGTATATGCTCCAATATAAATGTGTTTAGCATATAAGTCTATCCCCAGCAATCGTCAGACTGATTAAATGAATGCTGAACTGGCATTCAAGTTCTAGCTCTGCCACTAGGTACCTATGTGACTTTGGGGAAATGGCAGCACCGCTCTCTGTCTTGATGTAGAAACAACGGAGCTAGACTAGTTAAATCAAGGTTTCCTTTAAAAACATTTTTTTTAATGTTTATTTATTTTTTGAGAGGGATAGAGACAGAGTGTGAGCGGGGGAGGGGCAGGCGGAAAGGGAGACAGAATTCGCAGCAGCCTCCAGGCTCTGAGCAAGCTGTCAGCACAGAGCCTGACGCTGGGCGTGAACTCACAAATTGCGAGATCATGACCTTAGCCAAAGTTGGATGCTTAACCAACTGAGCCACCCAGGCGCCCCAAGATTTCTTTTTAACTCTAACACTCAATGATTCAGAAACCCAAAAACTACAAAAATAACAATAATGTGGGGTTCAACAATCTATGTGTTTAACAACACAAAACTTCTTTGGGAGGGAACTGATAGAAAATTTTAAGTAACACAATAATGCTTTCCCAAAAATAATTAGAACCTACAACATATACAAATAACAAAACTTGGTTCTAAATTATAATCAGGAACAGACATATTATGACCCACTAGGAACAGAGATACAAAGCACACTTAACCAACATTCTATAGAGTGAGGGAAAATTTTAAATGTTTATATTGAATACATTTACCTCCCTGCCTCCTCTCCTTTCTGCCCAGCCCCTTCTTGTCCTACCTAAACACATTGATAAAAAAAATGTGCTTATCAAAAAAAATGTATTATATGGTTCCCTATTTTTGGCAAAAAAAAATGTAGACTTTAGATAAAATTAACATTAAGAAGCAAATGCGTAATACAAAACAAAGAGATGGACTTTACAATACTGTCCTGAACGCAAGGGATTAAAAAATTAGGAGCTCAACCCAAATTTTGTAGAAATGTTTATATTTTGAATCGCTAACTAGTCTGGGGGTGGGGAAGGGGAGGAAAGGGGCTAGTGGAAGAAGGAAAAAACAACTTACTCAGAATAGAAGGACAAAAAGTGAGGAAAAGCAACAAAAGATGATAAATTGTAGCTGAGCAGGAGCACTAAGACATACGGAGGCAAAACAATTAAAATCTTGCAAGAAAATGCAAAGCCACAAAGAGGGGGTTTAAATATATGAAAAACAATATGCCAAATAAAGACTGGATGGGTCACTTGATAAATAGGGTATAGACAGTGATAAAAGCAGAACAGCTGATAACTTTAATTTGCTTCACTATTTATTTACTAAGGAAGTTTTGAGGGAAAAAACCCTATTTCTAAATTACTCTTTAAGACATTTAAATAACTGATAGCCTATCAAATTCATCATTAAAAAAACCAGATGCTTCCAAACTAATATATCAGATGTTAGGTAGTCATGGAATCCCAAAGTATCCTCTGCATTTTAAAACAATGTAAGTATAAAATTATAAAACTGCAGGGAAGAACTTAACTGGCCAATAGTCATGAGAGGAGTGACCTCCTATAAGCACCGGAAAGATGGAATCCAGACCTGTTTCCTTTATCAACATTTATCCAGCCCCTTGCTCAACTCCTGGCACATTTAGGCACTCAAAATATATTTGCAGAACAAAAATGAACAGAAACATGCCATCAATATAACTCCCATGTACTCAAGAGAAGGGCGCTGGCTGCGAGCTTCAAAATGACCGAGCTGGCAAACGGCTAACAGGGGATGGGACCAGAAGACACATCAGCATGAATAACCTTCTGAGGAAAAGACATCACAGCTTCTAAAAGAGGAAATCACACCATACCAGTCTACCCAAATTCTCTGAGAAGAAAGTAAGCATGTGAATATAATTCATGTGGGCTTTTATAAAAGTCTTGACAAGATTCTAAGTAAAAGGTCATTTTTTGTAAGCCTGAGTGACTCCAAAATTGTGAATATTTACCATAGATAGGTTGTGATTTAGACAGAATATTATGGGAGATGCTGAGGCACCTCCCCAAACGAAGAAGTATAAGCACAAGACTGATCGTAGGTAGCATTTTTGGAAATGCTATATGTGATATTTGAATGAATTATATTCAAGACATGAGGAAATTCCCCATTTTGCAGATGGAATGACGAGCTCCCTGATAGTGAAATAATACAGAGCTGTAAAAATAAGGGAACGGAGAGGCGGAAAGGAGTTTTAAGTGTATCAAATGAGAAACATTTGCAAAACCTGGGATTTATTTTCAGCTTAGAGAATACGTTGGCAAGCCTGAAAGTTGTCCAAATATCTCAAAGATCTGTCCAGCAGAAGAGAAACTAGAGCTGCAGTTCCTGTGTGGACAAAATTGGGCCCAAAGTGGAAATTGCAGAAGGAGCACATTTCAACTCAACATAAGGTCAAGCTTTCTGACCATCAGACCTAACTAAAAAGGTGATTCTTAGCCTGAATTACCTCTAAGAGCCCAGTGAGATAGAGGAAGCTAAGATACCACAGGCAAGAGAATGGCAGGTATTATTACAGCATGGACAAATGGAAAGTAAGGCACCTACAGGGAAAAAACCTAAGTTGTCCCCAAAGAATTCATGGCTTCCAGTCAAAAAAATGAATTTTTGAATAATTATAGAATGTTCCCCTAAAGATACTGTGATGTTCTGTGCAAAGGCGGAGGAAGGGATGGGGAGGGGTTGTTAAGGAAAAGACTAAAAACAGGACATATTTTCCTATCTTTCTAGCAAATAATAATTTGGCTATATCTCAAAATGTAGTTCTGACTGGTTACCATAAATCCGGAAAGGCAAAGCAATGCTAACAAGGATCCAAAGTGTAAACAGAATGACTAAGAGGCTGAAGGAGGTTTCCCCAGAGATTACACCTTAAAATCAATCATCTTCAACGGAGAAACATGAAAGCCAAGGGCACTATGACCAAAATCTGAAAATGTATCAATATGGCAAATATACTAATTTATTCACCAGATCTCAGTACAATAAACTAAGCTTTTAAACTTCAAAAGGTAGTCTTTTTGTCCACAATAAATAAAAAGAAATGTGTGGAATGTGTTATCACCAAGAGGGATTTAGGGTTAAGAATACTCAACAAGTACATAAACTTATGTATATTAAGTCCATTCTGGGGTCCTACAGGATACAAGTGATACCTTAAGTGAGGCCCTAAATCTCTGGGGTTAATGGCTTATAAGGTAACAATGCCTCACCTCAAAACATGTCTTGGTGACAGAATAACTGGCTAATGACCTCTGTCTAACAGACTCAGTGAGGTCTGTTGCTATAGTTCTTTTCATTCTTTTATTTATATGTGTTTTGATATTTTTCTTTATCTTTTATACATTTAGAATCCTTACATAGCTCTATACACTGAATTTTTCATTTATCACACACTCAACATTCTAAGACATTAAGTTTTCAAAAACACTGTTTTATGGTTGTATAATCATCCATCCTTAAATATGCCATAATGTACCGATTAATCTCACTGCTCATTCAAGTTTATTCTCAGTCCTCCCCAGTATAAATAGTACTACAATGAATACCTTTGTTCACAAATCTTTCTGTATATCTCTATTTTTCTCCCTCTTAAGGTAAATTCCTAGTAGAATAACTAAGTTAAAGGACACCTTTAGGTTTTTCGATACACGTTGCCAAAATACCTTCCAGAAAAATTGGGCCCAATGCACACTTCACTAGCAGTTTTGGAGACTGCCCCTTTACTACCATTGACGACATAGTTCAATTGCCAATTTGATAGGTTAAAAAAAAAAAAACTCTATGGGGCACCTGGCTGGCTCAGTGAGTAGAGGTGTGCCTCTAGTCTTGGGGGTCATGAGTTTGAGCCCCACAGTGGGGGTAGAGTTTACTCAAAAAAAAAAAAAAAAAAAAAAAAAAAAGTATATCGTTTTAATCTGCATTCCTTTGATTACTTCAGAATAAATATGTTTCTTATATGCCTCTTGGCAGTTGTATTTCTTCCTTGTGAACTCTAATTCTTTGTCAGTAAGGCTTTTCTTACTTTCCTTTGTCATAACAAACTTTGAAAACTGGTGATGCAGTCACATATCAGTGACTTAGGCTCCCCCTGCTGGCCAAAAAATTACTACATGATCAAAACCTAGATACAGGCTACAACCACAGTTGACCCTTGACCAAGAGTTTGAAGTTCGTGAATCCATTTATACATAGACTGCCTTCAATAAATATATTGGAAAAACTTTTGGAAATTTGTGACAATTTAAAAAAACTGGCAGAGGAGCCACATAGTCTAGAAACATTAAAAAATAAATAAAATGTTAGGGTATATCATGAATGCATAAAATATATATAGATATTAGTCTATTTTATCACTACCACAAAATATATATGAACTATAAAACTTAAAATTTATCAAACTTACATACACACAGACTGTACATTATCTTTTCATTTTTGATGTCTACTATTAGTAATATATGTAACACCTGCAGTATTTTGTCATATAAGACAATATTGACATAGATACTGACAGATACATGATTCATCTTATAAAGAGACAATGTAAACTGATAATACTGATACAGTAAAGTACTGTAAATGTAAATGTATTTTCTCTTATGATCTTCTTAATAACATTTTATTTTCGCTGGCTTACCTTACTCTAAGAATGCAGTACAGAATACATGTAACATAGAAAATACATGTTAATGAACTGTTCATGTTATTGGTAAGGCTCCAGTCAACAGTAGGCTATTAATAAATTGTGGGGGAGTCAAAAGTTATATGTGGATCTTTGTACAGGGTTGGCGCCCCTAACTCCTGCATTGTTCAAGAGTCAAACATATAAGCTTGTCCATATTCTGGATTGTTGCTAAAAACACAGTTTTTATACAGTGATAAAACAGTTCTGTGTCTAAACTCAACAGAGCACTGATGAAAAAGGAGGGAGGGGACACCTGATCACTAATAAAGAATTCTAATCAGTTCACTACCAAATACACTACGTGGTTGGAATATCACAAGCCTAAATAATATTCATTTTCCTATAATTTATTCTAATAATGGGAAAACATTCTAGTTACCAGGTGACACTGGCTTGTCGGCAAATCGATCTCTTTTTCAAAAGCAAAACTAAGAAAACAAAAACACCTATGTCCCATTCAATGGAAATTTAAAACAAAAACTTCCTTGCAATTCTTATTCCAAGTTACTCAGCTGCTTACACCCAACAAGCTGGGTCCTACATTTCCAAAGGGTAAGGCCAGGACTGGCAAATGTATGTGACTAACTCAGCTTTTTGATTGATACCCTCCTAAAGAAGTACTTCAACGGGGCAATGTAGTCCTTAGACCATCCATTCAACATACACTCACTCACCAAGTGCCATAAACAGCAAGCTGTGATAGTAAAAGACAAGACTCAAGCCCTACTCTCAAAGGACTTGGAAGCTAGATGGGTGTGAGAAGTAAACCTGCAATCACCGTACAACAGAAGTGCCAGCTATGTGCACACACACCCAAAGGCAATGCCTGGGGACACAGGAAGCTGTCCGTGTCAGCTACTATGCTGTTACTGTTATTATCATCACTGTTATTAAAGAACTGGGAGAACTAAGTTTCTACAACAGGGCAGAAGTCACTTTAAACAGAAGCAACTGCTTATGTAAAGGCCCAGGGGCAAAGGAGCAGCAAGATGCACAGAAAGAACTGCAAGCAATTCAGCACCATTGAGTTCAGGGTGCTCAGAAAGGAGACAGATGATCTGGCAGGGGCCAGATCACCAGGGCCTGGATGCTTGGCAAAAGCATTTGAATTCTACCTAGATCAGGCATATGATGAGATGATGAGATTGATATTTTATAAGGATCACACTGGCGGCAACTTGGAAGACAGAAGGCAGTCAAGTAGAATGATCATAAGGTGACAGAGGTCATGCAGGCAAAGGGTGACAATGGTCTGAACTCAGGAGAGAGAAGTGGAGGAGACTAAGAAAACATTGTGAGCTAGGATCTCAAGAACATGGTGACCATTATGCCACAAGGAGGAATCCTGACTTGGGTGACTGGGTGAGTGATGGTACCACTCACAGGGACACGAAAATGGGAAGAGGTTGGACCAGGGGGGAGTAGTTGATTAGGTCTTTTTTTTTTTTTTTTTAAAGTAGGCTCCACGCCCAGCCAGAGCCCAATGCAGGGCTTGAACTCACAACCCTGAGATCAAGACCTGAGTTGAGATCAAGAGTCAGACACTTAACCAAGTGAGCCACTCAGGTGCCCCTGATTAGGTCATTTGGAAGTGAACATGGGACAGCCAAGTAGAGATGTCCAGGAGGCAGCTGCGTGTAGGGGATCAGAGATAAGAAGACCATTTATATCTAGAAAAAACACATTTGCAAATCATCACTATATGGATGGTGAATGAGACAAAAACTGCTCTTAAAATGTCCCCGAGAAAATGCAAAGGGTAAGAGGAGAGAGGGCCAAGCTAAGGCAAACAGTGATGCGAAAGAAGAGTCCACAAAGAAAACAGAGCAGCCAGAGATGACAATGATCCAGAAAGAGGCTGAAGTCACATCATCTGTACTTTACTCTGTGTCAAGCACCCCTCCATGTGCTTTCCATGTATTAACTCACTTCCTCCTCACAACAGTCCTCTGAGGGAGGTGCTATTATTTTTATTATTTTTCCCATTTTTCAGATGAGGTAACTGAGGCACAGAGACATTAAATAATTTTTTCAAGGTAATACAATAAGTGGAAGAGCTGAGATCTGAATCTAGGATTCTGGATCCAGAGTCCATGTCCTGTGTCACTCTTCTACACTGCTTCTCAGAAATGAAGACGAGGCCAGGAGAGACCACCACCACCACAACCAGGGGGGACGATCCACAGTGTCAGAGACTACAAGGAGGTCTCAGAAGATGGCCAGAAGGGATCCTCTGAATTTGGCAACAGAGATGAACATGTAAGGGAACTCATAGGTAGAATCTAGCCAAGAACCAATGGTTATAGTATAGGGTTTTGTATTCTTAAAAAGTAAGAGACTTGAATGTATTTATAAGCTGAAGAACAGGAGCCGACAGGGCACGGGAGGCTGAAAATTGGTTGGGAAAAGAGACGACTGACAGCCAGAGGTCCCTACGAGGAGGAAGAAAATAGTTCAAGCGGCCAGAGGGGTGGGCCTAGCATGGGAAGAGGCAAAGACAGACACAGGGATGGTGGACCCGAGAGGGCTTCTTCCCTGATAGGCTTTGTGTGCTCTCTGACCCAAGAGACAAAGTCACTGGGGGAAGGGCGATTTCCTTTATAAGCAAGGCAGCTAGCTGTCTGACTTCCAAAGAAGCCCCCACAGTAAGATGCTTCCAGAATGATAATGTTAATTAAAATGTTTTATTTGATTCTTTTAGCCCTGTTTCCACTCTCATCTGGCTGCCTCACTTATCAAATTACAATCTAGGCAGAAACATTTCACAAGATGATTTCTAAGGAAGAAAAAAATCCAGCAAAAACTTAAATCACTAGGCTGTCCAGAATGAAAAGATAATTTTTTTTAAAAGATAGTATTTTTCAATCTCTTCAAGTCAAGTACCTGCATAACTTTTTGAGCTTCCAGAATTACGATGGCTACTCTTTGTCCTCCAGAGCAAACCAGTCAACAAGGCCCAGCACTGCTCTCCTACTCTCTACCTGACTTTTCTCCCCAACTCCAGCCCCTACCTCTGGTGGTCTGCCTAGGCCTCATTAGCACTCTGGCCTAGATGAATGGCTCTTCCTCCCATAGTCCAAACAATTACCCAACACTATGAACTCCTTCTCTTCAGGGTAGGGAGATAGGAGAAGGAATTTAGGAACCAGCCTCTGATGACAACTCACAAAGCAATTTCATAATACGTATTTATCCAGAACAGTCCCAGAGCACTGTAAAAATCTGATAAAAGCAATGGATGCTTCCTCTCCATAAAATGCACAAAAGCAAAACCAGGCTGCCAAAAACTTGTCACTCTTCATATATTTTATCTATAGCAAAGTCCTTCCAGCTATCACTAAAGATCTATTTACTTTTCCTTGGCAAATAATTTATATAAGCTTAGTTTGCCAGTATCCCAACCTACTACAGAAAGAAAGCATTAAAATAGCGGGGAGAGCTGCTGGAGGCTGGAACAAGAACAAGGACAATAACTGCCTGACACTAAGGTAGGAAGTCATGAAAGTAGATGACAATAGACAAAAGAATATAGAAAATAACCCAAGAGTGGATGCCCCGCTGGCTCAGCCAGAAGAGCATGCAACTCCTGATCTCAGGGTCATGAGTTCAAACCCCACGTTGGGTGTAGAGATTACTTAAAATAAAAAATAAAATAAATATTGAAAAAGAATAACCCCCCCCCCCAAAAAAAAAGAAAAAGAATAACCCCAGAGTATGTAATACATACACACTAGTCCACTCACTTATACAGTATATTTTTTTGGTCTCTAAAGGCACATTATATTTTAGCCCAGTACAGTAACTGCTAGGCATAGTGAGGATGTTTCATAATTCTGGATTATTATTAAAAGACATAATTTTGTTCAAGGTGCTTCCTTTAAGGAGGCAGAGAAGCATGTAACACCTTTAGAAAAATTTTCACCTCAATGTTAACTTTTTAAGTCTTAGCACTAGACGTTTCAGGAGAAGGAAATCATTAAACAAAGATGCATACAGGCCAGTGGCGAAAAGTAAGGTTTAAAAACAAAACAGGTTGGCAGCAGCTAGATCATCAGAGGTCTACATCCTACGTTAAAAAGTTTGAACTTTACCCTAATGGCAAATAGGAGAGGAATGGAAGCAGAGGACTAACCAAATCAGTCAAGCCACAGGAGGAACTTGCTCAAGGTCTTGCTATTCCTGGGGGGACCCATTCTGTCTACCCAAAAATGACAGTTTGAAGCCAAATGTTAGAGGATAACCACGCCAGCTTCTTCAAATATGGCATCTGATTGCATAGAAAACACACAGTGAGGAGGCTGTTAATTCCACATTACTGGGTATCCTTAGCTCCCAAACACCTAGAGACAGACACGTGGGCCTAAGGAAATCCCAAATATCAATTTCCACAAAGGATGAGACAGACATGGAGAGCAAGACTGTAGTCTTGACCTTAATTTTTCAAATCAGAATTTTACTCAGTTTAAAAAAAAATAATCTAACCTTGTAAAATTTTGATTTTATATAAACCTAAAGTTTCAATGGTAACAAAAATCTATACATAATAAAGATAAATCCATGAGAAGCCTAAGGAAATAATCTACTTCTTTAAATCATGTTCCCAATTTTCACCAAAATTTTCATTTCCTATGTATAGATAGTTGTTGAGGGTCTGAGGGTCTGTCACCCATGATGAGGGACGAAAGTCTGTGGGGCTGACAAGGCTACTGGATGTTGTTATGGGTTGAACTGTATGCCCCCAAAAGAGATTTTGGACTCCTGATGCCCACTACAGCAAAACTGGAAATAGGGTCTTTACAGAAGTGATCAAGTTAAAATGAGGCCATTGGGGTGGGCCTTAATCCAGTATGATTGTTATCCTTTTTAAAAGGAGAAATTTTAAACACAAAGACATGCACACAGGGAGAACTCTGTATAAAGACTGAAGTCATGTGGCCACAAGCCAAGGAACTACCAGAAGCTAGAAGAGGCCTGAACAGATCCTGCCCTAGTACCTTCAGAGGGAGCACGTCCCTGCCCTCAGACTTCTAGCCTCCAGAACTGAGACACAATACATTTCTGTTTAAGCCACTTAATTTGTGGCACTTTGTTATGGCAGCCCTAGCAAACAGATGTCATAAAGAAAATTAGCAGCTCATGTTTTTTTTTTAATTTTTTTTTTTTCAACGTTAATTTATTTTTGGGACAGAGAGAGACAGAGCATGAACGGAGGAGGGGCAGAGAGAGAGGGAGACACAGAATCGGAAACAGGCTCCAGGCTCCGAGCCATCAGCCCAGAGCCCGACGCGGGGCTCGAACTCACGGACCGCGAGATCGTGACCTGGCTGAAGTCGGACGCTTAACCGACTGCGCCACCCAGGCGCCCCTAGCAGCTCATGTTTAGTGAGCACACACCAAGTGTTTTTCTAAGAATTTTGCAACAGCAAACTCTTAGTTCTTCTGAAGTCCACCGTGGGATCTAGATACTGTAATTATACCCTCTATACAGATGAGGACACCAAGGCTCTAAGAGGTAAAGGAACTTGCCCAACATCAGCGAGAGCCCCCACTCTTACCACCAGGCTATAAGGAACTATTATTAATAATAATTATTGTAATAACAGTAGTAGTTCACTAAGTCAGATACCATGGCCTTTATAGCTATGATATACACAGCAATGTCAATATTATTTCCAATACAAAGAAAGACTCTGAATCTCAGAGAGGTTAAGAAATTGCCTAAGATCACACAGCCAAGAACATGATAGTGTATCTAACTACCAACATGAAGGAGTAAACAAAGAAAATCTTTTTACTCAAACTTTAAGAGCAAGTAAAACGTGTAAAGGCCTGACCTTCCAATTCAATCCTACAAATATACATCTATAGGCTGAAAATTCGTCAAGATCTCAGGAGAATATGTGTCCTAGATGACAGTACCCTTTGTGTATATATATCCCTTCAGCCACTGTTCAAAGGCCATCTGCTCTCTCAGCTGTGGCCCTGGCTGTTTCTCTGACTTCCAGACACAGGACGAGAAGAGATGTAAAACTGAGATACTGTTTTTGAAGGATTTTGTAAATTTTGTATTAAATTTTTTTATTTTGATACAAACAGCAGAAAGTATAAAAAATATAGTACAGTAAGAAGTCTCCTTCTCACCCTGTGCTCTACCTGCCCAGTTCCTAGACTTAACAGGTAACCAAAGTCACCATTTTGTTTATTCTTCTAAAGTTTTTTTAAGGGCTTATACACCGAGACAATACAAATTTTCTTTTCTCCTTTTTTCTCCTCCAAAACACATAAAGGGTAATTTGGCACACATGCTATTCTGCATCTTGCTTTGATCACTTAACTATGTATCTTGGAGACCATTCCATATCATATTGAATTATATTTTAGTTCTGCCCTTTGGTCAAGAATACTTTAATGTTTATTTATTTTTGAGACAGAGAGAGACAGAGCACGAGCAGGGAAGGGGCAGAGAGAGAGAGGGAGACACAGAATGTGAAGCAGGCTCCAGGCTCTGAGCTGTCAGCACAGAGCCCGATGCGGGGCTCGAACTCATGAACTGTGAGATCATGACCTGAGTCGAAGTTGGACGCTTAACCGACTGAGCCACCCAGGCGCCCCTGGTCAAGGATTCTTAAAAAAAAATTTTTTTTTAATGTTTGTATTTATTTTTGAGACACAGAGAGACAGAGCATGAGCAGGGGAGGGGCAGGGAGAGAAGGAGACACAGAATCTGAAGCAGGCTCCAGGCTCTGAGCAGTCAGCACAGAGCCCGATGTGGGGCTGGAACTCACGGAGTATGAGATCATGACCTGAGCTGAAGTCAGATGCTTAACCGACTGAGCCACCCAGGCGCTCCTGGTCAAGAATACTTTTTACTTGCTTCCATCATAGTTCAATCACAATTCAAACACAAGGCAACCAGCATTCCGTAAAGCAACCTGAGGCAAGTGATGGTGGTGTCATAGCACATGCCAGGGCCCATACAGCTCTTCTCCCAGCCCCTCATCTTTTCTTTGCTCTTTTCTCCAACTTGCCCATTTCTCCTCCCCCTCCTCTCCATTCCTTTCCCATCTCACCCATGTCCCAACCCTGACCACTGGACCCAGGAACATCAAACATCATCCACAGTGCTTAGTCATGGGTAGCAGTGAAAAAGCTGTAGATCCCTGATATATATAAAGGGGTACATAATCTCCATGGGAATTTTTTTTTTAACATTCATTTATCTTAGAGAGAGAGAGAGAGAGAAAGAGACAGAGCGCAAGTGGGGGAGGGGCAGGGAGAGAGACACACACACACAGAATCCGAAGCAGGCTCCAGGCTCTGAGGTGTCAGCACAGAGCCCGACATGGGGCTCAAACCCTCAAGCCATGAGATCATGACGTGAACCGAAGTCAGACGCCCAAGTGACTGAGCCACCCAGGCGCCCCATTTTTTTTTTTTAAGTTTATTTATTTTGAGAAAGAGAGAGAGCATGTGCACGAGCTGGAGAGGGGCAGAGAGGGAGAAAGAGAGAGAGAGAGAATCCCAAGCAGGCTCCCAGCTATCAGCACAGAGCCTGAGTCGGGACTTGATCCCACAAACAGTGAGATCAGGACCTGAGCCGAAAAAAAGAGCTGGCCACCCAATCAACTGAGCCACCCAGGCACCACTCCATAGTAATTTCTAATTAACAACAGTGCCTTAACCGCCTTGAGGAGTTTTTGTTTGGCATTCTTTTCCTTTTGTTTATCTTTCCTTTGGTACTTTGGTTGGTGAAAAGGGTGCGTATTGGCGCTATTTTCTAAATGCATGGAAACAAGCACACACTCAGGTCTAACATGTAAGTAATGCCTGATATAACTGGAGTTCATTCTGAAATATGACAATCAGAAACAAAATATATGAGCTATAAGAAACAAACATTTTGTTTCCAAAGTATACATTTTAATTAGCCGACCATTTTTTTTTTTTTTTTTTTTACCTAAAAATAAGCAGCTGTAATCTGAAAATATATCTCAGAAACATTTTAAGGACATTCACAACAAAAGAGAGAGTTCTCTCTCCCTTTTTTATTTTCTATGCTTCAAATTCAATGTCATCCTCTTCTTCCCAAAAGCTGCCCTTTTTTCCCTGCCCAGATCAAACACTATAGCTTTCAAGATGGTTTGTTTTTGTTTTGTTTTAAGTAATAAAAGGAATAGGAGAATGATAGCAAACAAATTTGTTTAGACTCAAAAGAGGTCTTCCAGTGATCAAAGAACTGGTGAGGGACATAAGATTAAGGCAGCCACACAGTAGGTAACAGGTGGTAACTCACACAGTATGGAACACTCACTTCCATTCTGTTTGCCTGCCAAGCCAGAGGCCTTTCGTACAACTTCAGAGGTTGCTGTGGGACTATACTGTAACACACCAGGTTCAGCGATTTAGAGTTAACATTTTAAACATCATATACATCTTCAAAACCAGGCTTCTAAGTACCTAATAGCTTAGTTAAAACTAAGGTGACTGTAAAATAAAATCTGATATATTGGGTCTCAATTTCCTTAGGTTTCTAGAGAACTGGTACCCATTCATAGCCCCTTGCCTACTTCCTGAAGATAATAGGGGCCACCAGGTCCTGGCACTAAACACTCGGTGCCAAAGAAAAATACTCTTGTACAAGGTCCTCTAATTCTCATGGGTTCAGGACTGCTGGCTGGATTCCCCATGCAACCCCTCCAACTCTACAAAGAGAATGGCTGGCAACAGTGTCACTTTGGCTTCCTTTATACTAATATAAGCACTCATTATCCAACAATAGCAGCTGGAACATAAATGAAGATGAGAATTCAGTCTATATTGACCTAAAGATTTCCCTCAGTCTAAATATTTAGTTACACAGACTGCATTATTCTCTGATTTTTCCACTGCATTAACTTGGAATTCCACAGGGCAGACCACCACACAATAGTCTCAACTACACTAGGATCTAGTTCGAAAGGAAGGCAACCTGTGCCACCTGGTAAAGCTGGCAGAGGGTATCCATCATTCCTTACCTTTCTCTCTCCATCATTCCTCCCATTTTCCTCCCTACGTATGTCTTAAGCTTTACCCTCTGTTTGGTCCTAACGCAAAGTCCTTTGACCACCTATGTACAAGAGACAGAAGGAACCAAGAGACTGGAGGACCATGATTATCAATGAGGGCTTTTTCATCTCAAGATCATCTAGCCACATCGCCCAAGAAATTTATCTTGTGAGATGAAACTCGACACAAAGTGCTACCCATTTGAGAAAAATAGTGTAAATTCAAATGCACAGGACCAGGGGGCAGTAGGAGAACCCTCCAACAGAGTACGGGTAAACCAACAGGTCTTAGAACGTTCTCATCTACTTACTATATGAAGTTTCAGAGTAAACAAATGGTTAATGACACATCTTTTGTAACACATGAATCAGCTACAGATTTGCAACAGTGGGACACACCCTAGTACCTATGACTCTAAAGTACCTGTTTGAAAGTAGACCTGGATGTTTGACTGTCAATCCATCCTATGAGATTGGAACAGAATTTTTACAACTGTGTGTGGGTTGTCATGATTTAAAGTTAAAAAGTAAACACATCATTATAATGGAAGTTAATCTGAGAACTTCCCTAATACTTTAACACCAATAATCAAGAACAGTAAGTAGCCAAAGTAAGGAGTAACTAATCAGTCCTGGAGGCACACACAATAGGAGTTCTGGAAGGGAAAGGAGTGTCAAACAAGAGGGCTGAAGAGCTGCAAATTCAAGGATTTTAGAATATTCTCAATTCTAAAGAAAAAAAATAATAAAATGAGAACTTTAATTTTAAAAACAACACATCTTACCTTGAGAGGCATCCAAAGAGCAGTCATAGTGTCAGAAGAGTTCAGACAATACTCAGAAATGAGCAAGAAGGGAATCTCTGTAGTCCCTCAGCCACCAAGTATGAGCAGGTAGGAAAATTTTTTGTTTCAAGAAGGTATCTGAAAGAGAGGACTTTCAGTGAGACTAAAAACTAATCAAGAAGCCAACAGTTTAAGCTATCTGGACAGAAATTCAAAGTACTATTTGCCTCACCATCCTAAAAAGATGTACAAAACACAGTCCGCTTAGAAAAGGGCAAATGTGTGTATGTATATCTCCATCTATATGCAGAAATGTATTTTACATAAAATGTGGATTAAATGTGTAACACTTTAGATAACATAAAATTGCTTATCAAATAAATAATTGGAAAACCAAAAACCCAGATGAAAAAATGATTATCCAGGGTACTTCAAAAACACTATTGAAAAGTGATTTGTTAACGGACCATCTAAAAAGACCCTTGCCACATTTAATTTTATCCAATAAATTAAAACCTCTCTGATCATCCTGATGGTCCTAAATTTTATGAAATTTAAGTTTCAGAGCCCATTCTACATGAAAAATCTATTCTTGACTTAAGTGCTGCAAGCAAGTAAAAGGCCCTTCTTTCCTAGGGATCTTTGAAAGCAGACCAAACAACTTAATTTTGAGGATGGGGAGCAGGCAAGTTTATGTGGAGGAAGGAAGATCGATTAAATGACCTCTTGTCGGATCCTTGTTCAAGTCCTAGGCCTGGATGAAAATTCCAGCTTAACCAGTTACTGTTTCGCTTAAAATGGAGGCTTGCCCGAGCAGGGACAAAAAAAAAAACAACACACAAAAAAACAAAAAAAAACCAGCACCCCCACCCCGCAAAAATAAATTTTGAAAAATCAAAGGCTACAGTACCCTGATTTCTTAAGAAAAATTAAAAATAAAAACCTCTGGAGTAGATTTGTTCTTGCTATGCGCTTGTCACTTCTGCTTCGAAGACTTGGCATCACTTTCCTCACCGCTCATCGGATTTGGGGGGAGGGCGGAGTCGGGGCGTGGGGGGGGTGGTTTGACTCTTGACCCAAGTCTCAGGAGGGTTTAATAGCCCCTCCAAGATCCTCACCGCAAAAGCCAAGGGGAGAAGAGAAAGGGGAGAGCCCGAGTTCCCACCCCTCCCCCCACCTTGGACCCTAGTCCCAAACCTAGCCCCCCCACCTTCCCGCTGAGGGGCGACTCCTTCGGCCCCATCCCCATTGTTAGGGTGGGGGCGAGTGGGGGAGTGGGCTCAGGGCAGGGGCGCCGGCGGCCGTTGCCCCGGCTTGCTTCAGGAGGGGCGGCCCGCGGGATGCAGCTTCCCTTCCTCTCCGCGTCGGTCCGTCCCACCTCGGCTCGGCCTGGCGCCCCGGGCTCTGCTCGGCGCCCCCGGCCCCGGGCCCGGCCCCGGCCCGCCTCCGGGCAGCCAGGGCCCCCCGGCCCCTCGGCCCGCAGCCGGCGGCCCAGGCCTGCGGGTGGGCGCGGGGCGGGGGTCCCGGTGCCCCACACACGCGTCCGCGCTCCCCCAGCCCAGCCGCTTCCAGGGCCCTCGGCGGCGCCCGTTCCCCGGGCCCTTCGGCCCCCTGCCTCCCGGCCGGGCCTCCCCCTCAAACTCCCGCAGTCGGGGCCGCCTCCCCTTCCCCACCATCACCCCTACCGACTCGTGCCCCCACCCCCCCCGGGCACCAGTGCCAACGGCGACTCCCCCGGCCCCGGACCTACCTGCACGGCTCAACCAAGCCTAGAAGTGGGGGCGGGGAAACCTTCCGCCCTCCTCTGTCTCCCATTGGCCCTTCCGGGGCACATCGCGAGCGCCATTGGCTGATGGGGGATGTCCGTCAGAGCGCTGGGGCGGGACAGAGTGGGGAGAGGGATGCTGGTGCCTCGGCGTCTCCGTCTCTGTGTATCTCGCTGTCTCTGTCTCTGTCTGGGCTCTTGGAAACGAGAGACATTTGGACAAGAGGACTGGAAGGGGGCCTGAGGCGGGAGGAATAGAAATAGGAGCCCTGGCAGAGCTTCCCACCAGTCTGCCACTCCAAACCCCTACCTAAGTGCCCTGTAGATCCTCTTCTCCATCACCCCCAACCCCGGCCCCTCACCCCTGTAGGTTCTTCATCCAGGAAGCGACGCGATGAAAACTCGAGGCCGGAAGGCCACAGGGGGAGATTTTATACATATACATAAAATATACACGTACCAGTACTTATATATAAAGTCAACCACATATATGGTCACGAGGGCCTGGAGAGGAAAGGGCACTCATCTTGCAAACAGGGAAGGACTTGAGATAAAGCCAAAAATAAGAAGGAATCAAAAATCACTCTAGGAGCTAGGAACAGTGGTTTCCTCCTGGGAGGGGAACTGAGTGCCTAGGAGACCAGGTGGGAGGAAGACTTAACGTTTCACTGCATATCCTTTTGTATCTTCTGATTTTTGTGCCATTCACAAAGGTTCCAGGGTTTTGTTTTTTTTTTTTTTTAATCTATTGATTTACACCTTTAAATAATTCTAAGGCCACAAAGCCAGGAGGACAGACAAGATGGTCGTCCAGGCAAAGTGGACAACATGCAGGTGTGGAGAGGAATCGTAGTTTTTAATATGTTCCTTCCAGATATCCGTGATAAAAGCAAGTGGAGATGTCCCAGAGGCAGGTGGGGTTGTGGAACTGGGAGAGGGTGGACAATCTGGACTAGGGGAGATTTCCAGTTCTCCACCAAAATATGGTGATCAATGACATGCTAAAGGATAAACTCCCCCACAGAAGCTTAAAAAGACACCCGCAGTTAAAGTCAGGAAGATGAGAAGAAACAGGTGATCAGCGAGGTAAGAAAAACAATGCATGTTGAAAATTAAGGGAGGGAGGATCTCTGGAAAAATAGAATAATAGAAACCGTGAGAGCCTCACCAGGCTTGAGGGTCACTTCAGGGACCCTCTTCAGGGTCATTCAAGAAGAAGGAAAGCCAAGAAAACACCTGTAAAGCAGAGTTCTTAACTTTTTCAAACAGCGGAAGCTTTTGGCAGTCTGGTGAAACATATGGACCCTTCTCAAAATATTTTGAACGCATAAGAAACATACCTACAAATTCAAAGGAAGCCAATTATATTAAAACAAAATATTTTTAGAAGTGTGATATAGTAATATATATGCTTTATATTAATGTATTAAATAACAAGATCTAATGGCAGGCCTAATCACCACCATAATTTTGAGGCAGTAGATGAGCATAAATAATATTTCAAGATATTTGCAACAACTGTCATAAAATAGGAAAACAGCTATGATTTCTGTTAACGACAAGGTCACAGGTACCACTAATACTGCTTGGCTTGTTGTCTCCACCCGGAATTGAAGGTAATGCTAATTTTCATTAGACCTTGGCAAATAAAGGCATATTACTTTTCCTGATCAAAGTTCATGAGTTTCCTAATCTGTGGACAGATTTAAAAAACGATACCCTACAAAACAGACGGTCAAGAAAAACAAAAAACAAAAAACAAAAACCGATACCCTAAAGAAATCATTCTTCCCACCCTCCACACTTCCACATAGGAATGTGACTCTGCCTTCACCCCTTGTCTCCGTCTCTCTCTTCCCTTCCCCCACTTGCTCCCAGCACTCTCTCTGACTGTTCACAGATGTCTAATGTCCCTGTGACACAAAGAACAAGAGGTTCTGAATGACATTTGGAAGAGAGGTACACACATCTTGTCTTTCCTCAGAGAACAAAGAGAAAGTTATGGGGTATGTTGCGGATGTGATAAGATGATGAAAAGGAGCCCAGGATGGGGTATCACTCATGCCCAAGAGGGAAAACACATTATAAACAGAAAACATCTGTATCAGCTTAGAAAAAACTGTTTCCCTGAGTTGATGAATTTTGCTTAAATCAGTCCTAGAAAACATCTTCAATCCAGCTCCTTATTTCATCTGTCTGTAAAGTGGTGGAGGGAAAATAGTACCTACCTCCTACGGTTTTATGAGTATTAAATAGTTAATACACATAATGGATGTAAAATAGTACCTGACACAGGCTAAACACTCAATTTTAATGATTATTGTTGTTGTTGTTGTTTTATATTTAGCCTCTTGCAAACCAGGTCATTCCATGAAAATTTCTGGTATGATTATTTGTATTAATGCAAATGAGTAGCGATAAGGGGTTAACCCTGAACACTTGTTTTTCATTTAAATTCTTCAAAATTAGAATGCTCTACTACTCCAGTTACATTTTCATTCCTCTAGTGGGGCAAAAACCTCAGTGCCTCTTTAAAAGGATTGTAAACTCAGAAAAATATTCTGGCTACTCATATTACAAAGAGCTAATGTCCATAATCCTGTATCTAAAGACTTTCTACAAATCAATAAAGGCCAGCAATCCTCATACCCTGCTAGTGAGAATGTAAACTAGTACAGCCACTTGGGAAGACTGATATACTCGAAGACAATTGGAGATATGAATACTCGAACCCAGCAGTCCCACCACTGGATACATATTATAAGGAAATACAGAATTTTATGTGTTGGAATTACTGTACAAGAACATCCATAGCAGCACTGTTCCTCAGTGCCCCAGACTAGAAACATTCCAAATGTCTACAAACAGATAACTTAACCATAAAATGGTTAAGTCGTGGTATATATGAGCAATGAAAATTAATAAATTATGATTATGTCGTAGTCAACAACACGAATAAATTCTTACAAAGGTAATATTGAACACACACAAAATAGCAAGATACAAACAATATATATAGTGTGAGTCCATTTATATAAAGTTCAAAAGCAGGCAAGACCAAACTATATTGTTGAAGGATGCATACGCAGGTGATAAAATTCTAAGGAAAAGGAAGTGAATACAATAAAAGCCCGGAGGGCCAGTAGGGGGCAGAGGGAATTTTGTCTGGGAGTGGGGGTTGTTCTCAGGGGCTGGCAATGTTCTACTTTTTGATCAGGTAATAGGGTGAACAAGTACTTGCTCTATAACTATTTGTTAAAAGGTACTAAAAATGTTTTATATATTTTTTCTGTATGTATGCTACATTTCACAGTGACAGTATTTTTAAAAATAGCATCTCTTTAGAAAAATGGACAAAACGGGGCGCCTGGGTGGCTCAGTCCGTTAAGCGACCAACTCTTAGTTTCAGCTCAGGTCATGATCTCACCGGTTGTCCGACTGAGCCCCGTGAGAGGCTCCGTGCTGGCGGTGTGGAGCCTGCTTGGGATTCTCTCTCTGTCCCTTCCTTGCTCGTGCATGCACGCTTTCTCTCTCAAAATAAATAGATAAACTTTTTTAAAAAGAGAAAGAAAAACAAACAAAAGATATGACAGAAATTTCACAAAAAGGAAAATAGTAATGACTCTGAAACTAAAGATGCTCACCTTCTCTAAAAGACCTGCATTTAAAACTCCACTATTTTCATCTAACAGGTCATGAAGATAAACAACATTTGCTAATGCATTGTGTTGACAGTGGAGGAGGAAATAGCTATTTCATATATCACTGGAGAAAATATAAGTTGTTCCAATATCTACAGAGGGCAATTAGGCAATAGACATCAAAATGATAAATGCAAACGCTCTTTAATTCAGAAATCCTCTCTCTAGAAATGTATTTATTTATTACCCCAATAGTTATTGAACACCTACTATGTAACAGGCACTGTTTTATGCTCTAGAATTTAACTTGCTGATATATTCTTCGAGAAGTTTGGAAATATGAGGCTATTTATGTCATTCTTACCATGGAGTGGTTTATGAGGAGGAAGGTTTGAATCTCAACCTAGAATATATATAATTACAATTATATCAGATCACATTAAATAAAAAGAAACAAAGCATAACAAGTATTTTCCCTACCTCCAAATTTTCAGATAATCTGTATAAACACAGTTATCTGTTTGTTTTGAATTGTTTGTAATAACAACAGATGAGGAAAATAAAAGCTAAGTGCACATCATTACAGGACTGGTTCAATAAATTATGATTTGAAGGCTTCATTGGCCTGTGACCCTGTGCAAGCACACACACACATTCTGCTGATACCATTTTGAAACTCAACAATTTTACTTTTGAACCTGGGTTTTGTACGGGAAGTATGATGGGGCAATGAAGCAAACGTATGAGCGGAGGTGACAGGCACAATTAGGTGTCACCATTCTTTGCCATCCCTTTCACAAATAGCATTGGTGATGGCCCATGAACACAGAATTCTGGTGGGTCCGTGATACACAGGAGCTCAGCAAAACTCAAAGTGAGTGCAAGGTAAGTGTGTTACATGGATGACTGAAGAGATGGGCCCTGCGAAGCCATGCTTTCCATTCAAACTAGAACTTGCTTCAAACGCAGAAAGAAGACAGTGGTATTCTAAGAAACACGAAAAACGAAGGACACACATCCTATCTTTTCTTACTGGTGTTACTTCTCCGTATAAGCCCATCACTCTTGCTAAAAGGATGCAGAAGGAGAAGGCAGCCAAGTCAGTGTTCCTTACCCTTTTCATCCTTCGTTCCTCATCAGTAAGTGAAAAGCAACGTGTTGGTAGAATGTGTGTGTATCAAAAAGTGAAATCAAAACATTTGAGTTACTTTATTCAGAGTCCCCACTGTCCTGGTAAGAACAAAATGCACATCTAAGTAAAAGCTACAAAATATAAATTGTATAATTTCGGTGTCTCAACATAGGAGTGAAATGACTTTAAAACTGGAAGACTGGCATCACACAATATAAAGACGGATGGTGTAATTCATACTAATGATTTAAATTTTTAATTTTTCTTTACTTAGATCACATAGCCAATGAAAAACACCATGACAAATCAAGACAGAGACCATGAAAGAAAAGAAAAGGCTTTATATTTTAGTACCTTTAATGGTAACTCTTTCCTGCTTTTTGAATAAAGGGATCCACATTTTCATTTTACATTGGGTTCCTCAAATTAGGTAGCTGGTCCTGTCCATTGCTTACTAATTTTGTGACATTGGGCAAGTTACTTAAATGGTCAGTGCCTCAGGTACCATTTCTGCATAATAATCATACCTATCTTATAGCATTGTTGAGAGGATTAAATATGCTAATTGAAGACAATTAGAATAGTGTTTAGCTTCTACATAAATATTAAATGTTATTGTTATTGCTGTCTTTCTATTATCAAATATACAATGGAATAGCATTCAGCCATTAAAAAAAGGAAGTCCACCTACATGCCCTGATAGAGCATTATCTCTGAAATATATTAGGTGAGAAAACAAAAAAGGTATATAAACAATGTTTATGATGTGATTCCATTTGTGGAAGGAAGGAGAGGAAAAAATGTCTTTACATATGTACTTGTATACACTTAAAACATGTTCCTGGAGAGGCACCTGGGTGGCTCAGTTGGTTAAGCGTCTGACTTTGGCTCAGGTCATGATCTCACAGTTGGTGAGTTCGAGCCCCACATCTGGTTCTGTGCTGACAGCTCGGAGCCTGGAGCCTGCTTCAGATTCTGTGTCTCCTTGCGCTCTGTCTCTGTCTCTCTCTCAAAAATAAATAAACATTAATGATAATAAAAAAAAAAGAAAGCATCTTTTAAAAAATAAAAAAATAAAACATGTTCCTGGAAGGATACACAATTAAATAACAGTGGTTGCTTCCAAGGAGAGAAGAACAAGTAGCTGGGAGATGAGGAAATAGGAGAATTTTTCTCTCCTTAGACTTTTTTTTAGTGTTTATTTATTTTGGGGAGAAAGAGAGACACAGCACGAGCAGGAAGGGGCAGAGAGAGATGGAGACATAATCAGAAGCAGGCTCCAAGCTCTGAGCTGTCAGCACAGAGCCCGATGTGGGGCTCGAACTCACAAACCATGAAATCATGACCTGAGCCAAGATCAAGAGTAAGACGCTTAGCCAACTGAGTCACTCAGGCGCCCCCAAGAACAGGAGTTTAAATTCTAATCCACAGTATCTAAAGTAAACTTGGACTTTCCATCCCTTTTTTTAAATATGAAATTTATTGTCAAATTGGTTTCCATACAATACCCAGTGCTCATCCCAACAGGTGCCCTCCTCAGTTCCCATCACCCACCCTCCCCTCCCTCCCACCCCCATCAACCCTCAGATTGTTCTCAGTTTTTGAGAGTCTCTTATGGTTTGTCTTCCTCCCTCTCTAAATTTTTTTTCCTTCCTCTCCCCCATGGTCTTCTGTTCCGTTTCTCAGGATTCACATAAAAGTGAAAACATATGGTACCTGTCTTTCTCTGTATAACTTATATCCCTTAGCATAACACTCTCCAGTTCCATCCACGTTGCTACAAAAGGCCATATTTCATTCTTTCTCGTTGCCACGTAGTATTCCATTGTGTATATAAACCACAATTTCTTTATCCATTCATCAGTTGATGGACATTTAGGCTCTTTCCATAATTTGGCTATTGTTGAAAGTGCCGCTATAAACATTGGGATACAA
The DNA here is from genome assembly GCF_016509475.1 of Prionailurus bengalensis. Taxonomy (NCBI): domain Eukaryota; kingdom Metazoa; phylum Chordata; class Mammalia; order Carnivora; family Felidae; genus Prionailurus; species Prionailurus bengalensis. Next base: position 44,070,469 of record NC_057347.1, read on the forward strand.
GTGCCCCTATGCATCAGCACTCCTGTATCCCTTGGGTAAATTCCTAGCAGTGCTATTGCTGGGTCATAGGGTAGATCTAGTTTTAATTTTCTGAGGAACCTCCACACTGTTTTCCAGAGCGGCTGCACCAGTTTGCATTCCCACCAACGGTGCAAGGGGGTTCCCGTTTCTCACATCTGCTCCAGCATCTATAGTCTCCTGATTTGTTCATTTTAGCCACTCTGACTGGCGTGAGGTGGTATCTGAGTGTGGTTTTGATTTTATACATAGAGAGAAAATCTTTGTGACTAGGCAGAGCAGGCGAGGTTAAGGAGCCTGTGCTAGTCCCAGACTGGTTTGTTTGGCACTAGATTGGGATAACCTCCCCTGCGAGGTACTGTGCTGGAGGAGCTACAGTGAGTGGGAAAACCGAATTCCATCCTTACCAAGTAATTGCACTACTCTGTGTTGAGAATTAAGGTAACAGAGGGTCTGGTGACCATGGGCGCATATCTTAGGGGAGCAAGCAAATTCTGTCCCCAAGTCTTATTACTCCAACAATTGCCCTTAGATCTTATGACATAATAATAATGGCTCATGTTTTCTGGTCAAAGATGACACATCTGAACCATTATCAAAAGACCTGTTCCTTGGGGCACCTGGGTGACTCAGTGGACTCAGTGTCTGACTCTTGGTTTCAGTTCAGGCCATGATGTCATGGTTCATCAGTTTGAGTCCCATGTCCAGCTCTGTGCTGATGGCATGGAGTCTGCTTGGGACTCTGTCTTTCCCTCTCTCTGCCCCCGCCCCCACCTCCTGTGTGCGCTGTCTCTCTCTCTCTCAAAATAAATAAACTTAAAAGAATGTATATATATAAAATAAATAACACCTGTTCCTCAAGTTTGGTGGATCCATTCACCTGCATCTGGGGGCCTCACTGTGATCAGTCAGTCTGTCAACGTCAGGAGCCAGGATGTAATTCGGGGCCATGTAACTCGGGGCCATGTAACTCACTAACAGTTAGGTTTTAAAGCAGTGCTTTTACTATGTAGGATCTGAGGCAAATATTTTTTTTAAATAATCTCTACACCCAACATGGGGCTCAAACCTACAACCCCAACATCAAGACTTGCATGCTCTACTGAGTGAGCCAGCCAGGTGCCCCTGAAGCAAATATTTAATAACTATGTCTCAGTTTTCCAATACTAATACCCACCTCCTAGGGTTGTTGTGAAGATTAACACAGATAAAGTCTCGTACCTACTAGGTGCTCAACGCAGGCTGACTGATGCTGCTGACATTCAGACAGTAGGACTCTGGCCGTCTGGATTAAGATATAAGACATGAGATCCTGAGTTGAACATACTGCCCCCGTGTCCATTCATTTGTACTGATTTTCCTTGACAATATCATTTTGTCATTGCCTTTTATTTGTCATTTCCTCTTATTCCCCCTGTCAACTTAGTTAAGCGATCACTTGGCAATGCTATTCAGCAGGGCTGGAGTACAATGCAAGTAGATAGAATATACATTGATTCTATTTATTCCTAAGCGATAGCACAGGTCACTGGGTTCTGCCTCCTGAGTCCCAGTAGCTGACTGCTGCCTGCTTTCAGCAATTAGGTTTTCTGTCCATCTCAACCTCAGTAGCCATTACAGACATCATTATTGAGGACCGGCTCTGTGACAGGCACTGCCAGGGCCCAATGCAGTGATAGGACGGGGCCCTTGCCTTCAAAGTTGGCACAGGGGTGGGGAAAACAGGCAAGAATAGGCAAAGCCCCTGGAATGGGCTAAGGGCTGAGATAAAGGGCACTGTGGGGACGAGGTGGGAGAGGGGAAATTACGGGGGCAATGAGAGACAGCACCCGCTTTCCAGAAATCGGTAGTTCAGCACGGCGGAAGCATGGCGTTCGAAAAAGGAAACCAGAAGACATCAATTTGGAGTCGTGGTTCTCAAACTTGAATGTGCATGAAACCACCCGTGTGAAAACAGACTCCTGGGCTTCATCCCTGGAGATTCTGACTTAGTTGGCTGCAGGGAGGCTACCAGCAAGGGCTGCTGGTCTGAGGGTCGTCCTCTGAGGAGCACGGATCTAAAGAGGGGTAGGGTCAACTGCAGAGAACTGCAATATTGTGCACAGAGGTGTGTGTTTCACCCTAAGCGGGGGAGGGAGGAGCGCCTCTGAGGAGTGTAAGCCTGCAAGAGACACAGGGTCACAGTTACCTTTTAGGAAAATCACTCTCACTCTGCACGCAATATGAAAAACTCAAGAGAAAGCAAGACTGGAGTCAGGGAGCGCAGTTGGGGGCTGCTGCGAAAAACCCTGGAGAAATCGCAAGGAACTGAAATAAGACCTTGTCAGTTATCACTTGCCCTGGGTCGCCGCGGCTAACACACTTGCCCTTAAATGTTTTTGGCTCGTGTCCCCGGGGTAGCTGCCTCCACTTTGGGAGAGTTCCGAGTTGGGAGGAGTAAAGGCGAGCCATTCCGCTCCCTTCGGCACTAGGAACCTGTGCAGGGAATGCAAGCCGTGTCTTTCAGGCAAGCACTGCTGAGCCAGGCAGCGGAAGATGGGGCCAAAGCTAAAACACCATGAAATTCTCTTACCAAGATCCAGATTTTTTTTTTTTTCCCCTCAACTGACCCGTTGGGCCTGGTTGCTGGAAACTGCTGACCCGTCTTCAATTCCGGTCAAGTTGACCACTTTTGCCCGTTTATTCACTGCTTTGGTGGAGGGATGGACTTTTGGGGTTTGCTGCTGTGCCATTTTCACCAGAGTCCTCCATGAAGTTTCGTAGTTTCCAGTGTACAAGTCTCGCACTCCTTTGGCTAAAGTCATTCCTACGATTCTCTGTTGTTGTTTCCTGCTGCTATTGTAATGGAACCGCTTTCTTAATTTCATTTTCAGATGTTTTTCATTGTTCGTTGCTAGTGTGTAGGAATACAATTGATTTTCGTGTGTTGGTCTGTTATCCTACAGCCTCGCCAAACTCACTGGTTGATTCCAACAGTTTGGGGGATGTTTTGGCAAATGAGATCATGTTCTCTGCAAGTAAAAATGATTTTACTCCTTTTCCTTCCATTTCGGATACCTTTTCTTTCTCTCTCACGATGATTGCTCTGACCAGAAGCTGCAGTGCAATGCTAGAGAGAAGTGGCAAGAGTGGGCAACTTTGTGTTGTTCCTGGTCTTAGGAGAAAAACTTTTTTTTTTTTTAATGTTTATTCATTTTTGAGAGACAGAGACAGAGTGCAAGCGCGGGAGGGGCAGAGAGAGAGAGGGAGACACAGAATCCGAAGCAGGCTCCGGGCTCTGAGCTGTCAGCACGGAGCTCGACATGGGGCTTGAATCCACAAACCTTGAGTTCGTGACCTGAGCCGAATCAGATGCTTAACCGACTGAGCCACCCAGGCGTCCCTTAGGAGAAAAACTCTTAGTCTTTCACCATTAAGCATGTTGTCAGCTGTGGGGTTTTCATAGGTACCCTTTACCGAGTGGAGGAAATTTCCTTCTAGCCCAAATGTGTTGAGTGTATGTGCTTTTAGTTTGTGCATTTATCTATATTTTTTTAAGGTTTTTTTTTTTTTTTTTAATCCATTTTGAGAGAAAGAGAGAGCCAGTGAGCAGGGGAGGGGCAGAGAGAGGGAGAGACAGAATCCCAAGTAGTCTTTGTGCCATCAGCCAGGAGCCTGATGCGGGGCTTGAACTCATGAACCCCAATATCATGACCTGAGCCGAGATCAAGAGTCCAACGCCAAACCAACTGAGCCACCCAGCTGCCCCTATTTTGTGCGTTTAAAATGTTCCTTGAAGAAGGGATTCAAAGGCCTGATGAGATTGTCAAAACGCTCCGTTGCACAATTATTGTTAATGGCCTCTGCTCTACAGCAGTATCTTCTGGGAGTGAGTGGCAACTGCGACCAGGCCTGAGCTTCCCTAGTTTGTCACAGGCTCTACCATCTCCTATAATAGCTTTAATACCCAGGCGCTATGGCCTGAATTGTGTCCCTTCAAAATTCGCCTGTTGGAGCCCTCCCCCTCAATGTGACTGTTTTGGGAAACAGGATCTTTTTGGAAATAGTACAGTTCAATGAGATCAAATAGGTACGTTGCCGATCTGATAGGATTGGTGTTTCTATGAGAAGAGGCAAGTGGGATCCCTCTCTCTCCTGCCATGCGAGGATACAACAGGAAGGTGGCCATGTGCAAGCCAGAAAGAGAGTCCTCACCAGAAACCAAGCCCTGCCCATATCTTGGTTTTGGATTTTCCAGCCTCCAGAACTGCAAGAAAATTAATTTCTGGTGTTTAAGCCCTCCAGTCTATGGTATTTTGTTATGGTGGTGGAGCCAGCTAAGCCCTGGGTCTGCATCACTCAATTTCTGGCAACATTCTAGTTTCTCTCTCAGCCCCTGGTTTAAATGATTGTGAAGCCAAGACTAGTTTGGAAAAAAGAAAATCAAAATGGGTGTGTGTGTGTGTGTGTGTGTGTGTGTTTTGTTTAGTTCTTAATTTTTTTTAATGTTTGTTTATTTTTGAGAGAGGGGGAGAGAGACCACGAATGGGGGAAAGGCAGAGAAAGAGGGAGACAGAAAATACAAAACAGGTTCCACGCTGTCAGCACCAAGTCCGATGCAGGGCTCGAACCCATGAACTCTGAGACCGTGGCCTGAGCTGAAATTGGATGCTCAACTGACTGAGCCACTCAGGTGCCCCTTTGTTTTTATTTTCTAAATGTTTATTTCTTTTGAGAGAGAGAGAGAGAGAGGAGAAAGAGAATTCCAAGCAGCCCCTGCATTGTCAGCACAGACCCCAATGCGGGGCTCGATCTCACCAACCATGAGATGAGGAGCCGAAATCAAGTCGGTCGCTCAACCGACTGAACCACCCAGGCACCCCCTCAAAATGGGTTAAAAAAAAATGAATAGGGTCTTGCCTCCAGGAAGAACTAGCTGATGGAGAAAATAGGAGTAAGGAAGTAAGCAAGCTGGGGGCAGGGGGGGTGGGTAGTTAAGTTTATGGGTCAGAGAGTTGAATCCTGGGAACCAGAGTGTGAGAGATGGAGTAGGTCCTCAGCCAGGGAAGCCCCCTTGCATGATCGTGGGTGGAAGTCTATGGATTTGAAGATCATTAAGAACTGAAGAGGCTGAGGAAAGGTGAGGCATGGACGTGAATCACCCCCCAGGATGATGGAAAGGAAGATACAAAGATGCCCAAACATAACTCACAATGAAGGGGGGCCTGGAAGGTTGGCAGCTGAAGGAGTCAAGGCAGGCAACAGGGTCTCATAGCTGGATGATATGAACCTCAAAAGGAAGACATACCCTCCTTTCCACAGGATTCTTGCCATGCACACAAACCTCATAATCCAATAAGCCTCTTCTCTGGAGACAGTGTCCTGTAACCAAGTAGAACTTCTGTTTTGTTCTTTTTTGTGTGTTTATACATATTTGCTAATCACAAGGTCTTGATCTAACTGTATGTTTTCTCATTCCTTTGATTGTTCTTTAACTTGCATGGAAGGGAAGAGAAGGGAAGGGAAGGGAAGGGAAGGGAGGAAGGATATAAGGCAGGGAATAAAATGTGGCTTCTTACCATTGTGGCAATCAAATACCCCATATATTTTAAAAAAGATTTTATTTTTAAGCAATCTCCACACCCAACGTGGGACTCAAACTCATGACCCCGAGGTCAAGAGTCGTGCGCTCTACCAACTGAACCAGCCAGGTGCCCTCAAATACCCCATATTTTTTTAACGGTCTATGTTTTAGGTATCCAGTGCTTTATTTAAAAGCATGTATTGGGGCGCCTGGGTGGCTCAGTCGGTTAAGCATCCGACTTCGGCTCAGGTCACGATCTCGCGGTATGTGACTTCGAGCCCCGCGTCGGGCTCTGTGCTGACCGCTCAGAGCCTGGAGCCTGTTTCAGATTCTGTGTCTCCCTCTCTCTGACCCTCCCCCATTCATGCTCTGTCTCTCTCTGTCTCAAAAATAAATAAACGTTAAAAAAAAATTAAAAAAAAAATAAAAGCATGTATCATGTAATATGTCCTAAAGATTTGGTTTGCATGTATGGTTATTATTTTATAATATCTCCTAAGTGATCCGCTAGGGTGGATACTATATTTTTGAAATTTGGATGAGAAACTCCGGAGTTCCAGGGGTTCCTGGGTGGCTCAGTTGGGTAAGTATCTGACTTCAGCTCGGGTCGTGATCTCACTGTTTCTGAGCTTGAGCCCCGTGTCCGGCTCTGTGATGACAGCTCAGAGCCTGGAGCCTGTTTCAGATTTTGTGTCTCCCTCTCTGCCTCTGCCCCTCCCCCACTACTCACATTCTGTCTCTCTCTCTCTCAAAAATAAACAAACATTAAAAAAATTTTTTTAATTAAAAAAAAAAAAAAAAAGAAAGGAACTCCGGAGTTCCCAAAGGTCAGTCTTTTGTATCTCCCTCATTCTAAAATTTCTATCACTATTCAGTAGCTAGGGGAGCGTAGGCCAGTCTGAGAAACAGGAAAGTTTTTAGTATATTATGATTTTTATTTCCCTCCAGGGTATTGTCTTTTTTAAAAAAACATTCATTTAAAATATAACACATATACAGAAAAATATTAGATGTACAGTTGAACAAATATTGATAGAGCAAACAACTGTCTAACCAACATCAATACTAACACCAGAAAGGCTGTTGGATTGTCTTCTGGGTCACAACACTCTCCCTACTCCTGAGATGACTATTCTCCCGACTTGTATAGTATTTTTCTTGCTTTTTAAAAAGACTTGTATATGGGGCGCCTGGGTGACTCAGTTGGTTAAGCGTCCGACTTTGGCTCAGGTCATGATCCCCCAGTTTGTGGGTTCGAGCCCCCGTCGGGCCCTGTGCTGACAGCTCAGAGCCTGGAGCCTGCTTTGGATTCTGTGTCTCCCTCTCTCTCTGCCCCTCCCACACTTGCACTCTGTCTCTATCTCTCAAAAATGAATAACGTTAAAAAAAATTAAAAAAAAAAAGACTTGTATCAACGTATATGCATCCCTAAACATAGTTTAGTTTTTTTCTCTTTTAAAATAGCTATATAAATAGACTTATAATATGTGTATCATTTTGACAGTTTATCTTGAAATATTTATCAGAAAGTTGAAAACTCATACAAAGAATCCCCATCTGTTCTCTATTGAGATTCTTCAAATGTTAACATTTTACAACATTTACTGTATATTTTTCTTTCTCTCTCTCTCTGTGCATACACATGCACGCAAAGATTTTTTTTCAGAATTGTTTGAGAATAAATTGCAGACATAATGTCCCTTTACCCCTAAATACTTGTGGTTTCTAACAATAAGTCTATTGCCTTCTATTATTTTTTAGTTACCAAAATAAAAAAATTAACATTGACACTATTATTTAATCTATGAACCTTTTTCGTATTTTGCTAATTGCTCACTTATGTACTGTGTAGGAAAAGAATGCTAAAAAAATTCTGGACCGGGATCTGATCCAGTATCATCCACTGCATTTACTCGTCCATTAGTCTCCTTTTATCTGGAACACTTCTTTAGTCTGTGTTGGTCTTTCATAACTTTGAAACTTGCGAAGATTACAGGTTCCTTATGCATAATGTCCCCATTATAAGTGTCTTGGGTGCCTGGCTGGCTCAGTCGGAAGAGCATGCAACTCTTGATCTCAGGGGTGGGGAGTTTGAGCCTTACGTTGGGTGTAGAGATTACTTAAAAATAAAATCTTTTTTTTTTTTTTAAATGAGTCTGTCTTGTATTTCCTCATACTTAGATTCACGTTATGCATTTTGGGTGGGAATATCGTATCCAGAAGTGATGCCACGTACTTCTCCATGCGTCCTATCAGGAAGCACGTAACAGCTCCTTCTCCCATTACAGAGATGAATTTTGATCACGTGGTTAAAGGCAGTATCTGCCAAGATTCTCCACCATAAAGTTATTAAATTTCTTCTTATCTTATGAGAGAGAGAGAGCATGTGCGTGTAAGCAAGAGGGGGAGGGGCAGAGAGAGAGGGAGATAATTCCAAGCAGGTTCTGAGCTGTCAGTGCAGAGCCTAACATGGAGCTCGAACTCATGAACCGAGAGATGATGACTTGAGCCAAAACCAAGAGTTGGTCACTTAACTGATTGAGCCATCCATGTGTCCCTAATGGTTATTAATTTTGAAGGGAAAAATAATAAGCATCTGGTGGTGAGGTACTTTGAGACTATGTATGTATCTGGTTTCTCATTCAAATTTCTGCTTATTAGTTTTAGCATTCAGCAATCATTCTGGCCCAAACAATTATTAGTATGGTGGTTGCCAAATAGTGATATGTATTGTTTTCTTTTGTCAATTCTTTTTTTTTTTTCAAATGTTTATTCATTTATTTTTGAGAAAAAGGGCAGGGGGAGAGAGGGAGGGGAAGGGGTGGAGAAAGAGGGAGAGAGAGAATCCCAAGCAGGCTCCACACTGTCAGCGTAGAGCCCAATGCAGGGCTTGAACCCATGAACCGTGAGATCATGACGTGAGCCGAAATTGAAATCAAGAGTCACACTCAGCCAGTGCCGCTCTTTTTACAATTCTTTAAAAAATATTGTGTTCAATTTACGTTTAGTTGACACATAATGTTACATCAGTTTCAGGTGTACAACATAGCGATTCAACAAGTTTATGCATTATGCTGTGCTCACCACACGTGTAGCCACCATCTGTCCCCATACAACTGCTAGTAGAATATCATTGACGATATTCCTTATGCTGTGCCTTTCATCCCTGTGACTTATTCAGTCCATAACTGGAAGCCTGCACCTCCCATTCCCTTTCACTCATGATTCTTGCCTCATTCAATCATTACTATCATTATTACAGGACGAGACTAGCACGTGCTTCATATTTACCAGGCATCGCCACCAGTGGGTCAGAAGGCAGGGCATCGAGCCACAAGGATTATCCTCAAACCTTAACGTCGAATGAAATTTGCCCCATTGGGTTTTGGACTTGCTTGGGGCCATTCATTCTTTTCTTTTCTTCCTATTTCTCCCTCTTGGAGTGAGAACATCTATCCTCTCTTATTCCTCTCTTATTTTCATTGCATTTTGGAAGCACATAACTTGTTTGGTTTAACAGATTCATGACTGGAGAGGAATTCACCTCAGGATGAACTGTAGTCTCCATATCTGATTTAGATAATATTTAGATGAGACTTTGGATTTTAGACTTTTGAGTTGATACGGAAATAAGCTAAGACTTTGTGCTGTTGGGATGCCTTTTCATGTATTTTGCATGTCAGAAGGGCATGAATTTTGGGGGCCAGAAGAAGAATGCAATGGTGGAATGCTTGTGTCCTCCCCAAATTCATACGTTGAAATCCTAACCCCCCAATGTGATGGTTTTAGGAGACTGGGCCCTGGAAGGGAATTAGGTCAGGAATGATTAGTGTCATTATAAAAGAAGTCCCAGAGAGCTCTCTCACTCCTTTAGCCATTTGAGGACATAGTTAGACAACCACCATATATGAATGAAGAAGCAAGCCCTCATCAGACACCGAATCTCTTGGCACCTTGATCTTGAACTTCACAGCCTCCAGAACTGTGAGAACGTTGTCTGAACCATCTGGTCTACAGTGTTTTTGTTACAGTAGCCTAAGCACCCTCCTTTTCTTCTCTCCTTCTTTTCCTTTTTCCCTCTCTTCCTTCTTTTTTTTTTTTTTTAATGTTTATTTAGTTTTGAGAGAGAGAGAGGGAGAGAGAGCAAGAGAGCATGAGTGGGGGAGGTGCAGAGGGAGAGGGAGACAGACGATCTGAAGTAAGCTCTCCACTGACAGCAGAGAGCCCGATGCAGGGCTCAAACTCACAAACTGTGAGATTATGGCCTGAGCTGAAGTCGGATGCTTAACCGACTGAGCCACCCAAGCACCCCCTTTCTTTTTTTTCTTTTCTTTCTCTTTCTCCCTCCCTTTCTTTCCTTTCTCTTTTTTTTTCTCTCTTTTCTTTTCTTTCTTCTTTCTTTCTTTCTTTCTTTCTTTCTTTCTTTCTTTCTTTCCTTTTCTTCTTAATTATTGGCATGGGCTCATGAATTCTTATTTTTCTCCAAATGGCTTATAATTCATTTATTCATTTCAATTGTATTTATTTGGGGATCAAATGTCTCAGGCTTGGCCAGTGGGAGTCCCTTCAAGTTGGTTCCTGCATCCTTGTGATAAAACTCCATCATTTTGTTTTTTTTGTTTTTTTTGTTTTTTTAGCTCTTTCTTACTTGCTGGCTTAGCAAGATGTGTACTTTTCCTGTCCTAACTCTAGAATCGGCCATTTCTCTGCGTTCTTTCAGTATGAGACCAAGATTTGACACTAAGTGTGCTCATTGCTACTAGGATATCTTTGCCTCTTGGCCCTTTCAGTGGACAGAGGTGAATATATATGCATGTAAATACACATACCTACAACCCCACACATGATACACATATACATGTGCATATACACATACATACACATATTTTAGAAACCGTGAGTTTAAAACAATATTTTTGATTCCAATTAATCCCCACAGGGTTGTTTCTTGCTTTCTTCCTCTCCAGATTTACACATACCTTCTTCCCCAGTGAGAACTCTGATCCCTAATGATATCAATGTGTTTATTCATTTGTTCAATCCTGTAATGTATTTAAACAAGTTTCCCAGTCGCTTGACCCATACTACGAAAGCACATCCACTAAAGAGTTCAAAATTTGTTTGTACCTTTTCCCTCTATCCCTACCCTCACACCCCTCCCTACCCAAGGCCTGAGCAAATACAGCCAAATACTGTGTTCACGAGTTACTTTAATTCTTCCTAGTGCCCCTCTCCCCTCCCTGTCTCAGGATAGTCACGGTATTCATTTGAAATGTAATTAGGCTCATTTGTTTATTTCAATTTTAGTTCTCCCCTTCCATTCTTGTTTTTCAAATGTGTAACAAATTATTATGTCTCAAAGGTGAAAATATTACAAAAAGTATACTCAAAGAGGTGGCACTCTCCCTGAATCCCTTCCACGACACTCCTCCTCACCCCTCATTGGTAACCAACTTCACTATTTTCCGGTTTGTCCTTTCAAGTGTTTCCTTTTGTGAAGACAAGCAGATAGATGCATATGTTTATTTCCCTTTTTTTCTTACATAAAAAGTAACTCGATCTTTTGCCCTTTGCTTTCACTTAATAACATCTAAAAGTCATTCCATAACAGTTCATAGAGATCTTTCTCATTTTTTTTAGAACCCGTTTAATGCAATGAAACTTGATCTTTGTAGTCAGGTCTCTCTGATGACTAAGTTTTGGGTTGTAAGACAGTTGAAAAGAGACTCCAAATGGCTCCGTTTCATAGTTGCATATGAAAATTCAAACGCAGAGTGACGAAGGTGTGGGTACTGGCCGAATACCGCGGGCAGGTGGCATTGCTACAGGTGACCTCATTCTCCCAAACAAGCAGCTTCCTTGGTAAAGTTTCAAACACGCCAAAGCAGTCTGCCCTCCATTTACGCGGTAGTTGCATTCCTGGAAAATTCGGTGAGTGTGGAAACTCTCTGAGCTGTTTCTGCGGCTTCCGGAGCGGAGAGAGCCCGAAAGGCAGTTTCCTCCATCATTCTTTTCGTATAGCTGCGTAGTATTCCACCGTGTGTGCCGGTTCATCCAACCAGTCTGCTGTGCTTGGGCATTTAGAGAGCTCCCAATATTTTGCAATCACAAACAACCCTGTGATGACTAAAATCATGAACATGTTTTGTTTTTGTTTTTTTGAGGTGTAGCTTCACAGTAAGTTCCTAGAAGTGGGGTCGCCGGGTTGAAGAGATGTAGATGAACTTTTGTTGTCGACTGCCCATTGCCTCTTCTTGAGAGTTTTCATTTTGCATTCTCGTCACCAATGTAGGAGAGCACGTTTTCCCACAGCTCGGCCAATGAAGTTTATTGCCAAGTTCTGGATTTTTGCCCAACTATTGGATGAGAAATTGTACCTCAATGTAGGTTGTGAAGTTTAAAAATTTCTTTATTTGAGTATAGCAGACACACACAGGATTCCAGTAGTTTCAGGTGTACAACGTAGCGATTTGACAGCTCAGTGTAGGCATTTTTTTTTTTTAAAGTAAATGCTGCACCCAATGTGGGGCTCGAACTCACGACCCCAGGATCAAGTCCCACGCTCCACGGACTGAGTCAGCCAGGAGCCTCTCAACATAGTTTTAATTTGCATTTCTCTTGAGTGAAAGCAAACAACTTTACACGGTTAACAGCCATTTTTAAATCTTTTGGGGAATTGTCTGTTCATATCCTCTTTCAAATGTTTTTATACATTAGTAGGAGTATTTTCCCTTTATGGGCGATATATGAGCAGATATTTCTTCCCAGTTGTCATTTGTACTTTTTTTTGGTCATGCAAAATGTCTTTAGCGTAGTCAGATTCATCATTTTTGTCATTTGTTTTCTGATTTAGGATGGCTTTTCACTTTCTCAGATGCTTTTATTTCTAATTTTTATTTTTTAAAGTTTGAGAGAGAGAGAGAGAGAGAGAGAGAGAGAGAGAGAGTGTGTGTGTTAGCATGCATGGGGGAGGGGCAGAGAAAGAGGGAGAGAGAATCCCAAGCAGATTCTATGCTGACAGGGGCTTGAACCCATGAACCGAGATCATGACCTGAGCTGAATCCAGAGTTGGTTGCTGAACTGACGGAGCCATCGAGGCACCCCTCAGATGCTTTGAACTTTTTACGTTTTTTAAATGTTTATTTATCTTTGAGAGACAGAGAAACAGAGCGCGAGCAGGGGAGGGGCAGAGAGAGAGACAGAATCTGAAGCAGGTTCTAGGCTCTGAGCTGTCAGCACATAGCCTGAGGTGGGGCTTGAACTCATGAACCCTGAGATCATGACCTGAGCCAAAGTCAGACACTCAATGAACTGAGCCACTCAGGTGCCCCCAGATGCTTTTAAAAGGATATGTCTTTTCTTTAGCTTTGTGGTTGTTTGCTGGGGAGACTTTTCACCAGCAGAAAGGTTTTAACATTTTTTTTTTTTAACGTTTATTTTTTATTTTTGAAACAGAGAGAGACAGAGCATCAACAGGGGAGAGGCAGAGAGAGAGGGAGACACAGAATCTGAAACAGGCTCCAGGCTCTGAGCTGTCAGCACAGAGCCCGACGCGGGGCTCGAACTCACAGACCGTGAGATCGTGACCTGAGCCGAAGTCGGACACTTAACCAACCAAGCCACCCAGGCGCCCCAGATTTTTTTTTTTAATGTTTATTTTTGAGAGAGACAGAGCACGAGCAGGGGAGGAGCAGAGAGAGAGGGAGACACAGAATCCGAAACAGGTTCCAGGTCCTGAGCGGTCAGCACAGAGCCCGACGTGGGGCTCGAACTCACCAACTGCGATATCATGACCTGAGCCCAGAATGGGACGCTCAACCGACTGAGCCACCCAGGCACCCCAGATTATTTTTATTTTTTGAGAGAGAGCAAGTGCACGGGAGGTGGAGAGAGGGACAGAGGGAGAGAGAGAGAGGGAGAGAAACAGAAAGAATCCTAAGCAGGTTCCACACTCAGCGTAGAGCCCAATACATGGCTCAATCCCATGATGGCGCAATCACGACCGGAGTCGAAATTAAGAGCCAGATGCTCAACCGACTGAGCCACCCAGGCGCCCCCAGAAAGGTTCTAATTTACATATTCAGACTTTGTGCAACAGTCTTGTAGGACATGGATGGCTGTACCCGATTCCAAACAATTTCATGGACAGAATTCTTAGTTTCAGAGCCCTTATCTGTCAGTTGCACATTTCGTGCAGTTTTAAGAATTTTGCAAGAAAGGATGATAGGCCTTGTTTCTCTGTCAGTCTTACATTTCCCCTTCTTTCACTGCCTGTTCACTACTGATTCCCCCCGCTCCCCGAAACACGGCCTCTATGATGCTGCTGCTCCTGACCCCACACATTTTCAAACCTTTCCCTAAAGCGAGGACTGTGATCTACCAAGGGCCAAACTGTGGTATTTTGCGGTTTCCTTTTTCCCCCGTAGATTCCGTGTGCTTCCTCTAAGTCCACTACTCCCTCTGCTCTGTGGGGTGATTTAACCTCCTTCCTCACGCTACGGTAACAGCAGGATCCCGTACTGGAACTTCCCCTGCTACTTACAGGAAACTTGAAGTTACAGTCTTCTGGTAATGAAGGCATGAACCCTGTGTAGTTCTTATTTGTTCTACTTGATTTGTTTTGGCAGAGCGAGGGGCAGATTTGTAATCAGGCTACTGCCAATCGCTTTCCAATTCGAGAAGCCTCAACATGTTTGACAGATACATTTCAGGACCTAGTCATGACGAAAACCATTGAAACTAGCGATAGAAAGTTGTCTTAATTGAGTACCAGTGGTCATAAATGGTAGTTGAAGTGGGAGTTGAGTGTGAGGATTGGTAATGAGACTAGCAAAGGGCTAATATTAGCATAATAGTGGCTTTGAGATTTTTATCATGGAGTTGGAAGTCTGAAAAAATTAAGAAGCATTTTCTTGAACATTGGGAACAAGACAGTGAGTGCTTGCTATTATGGCTGCTACTGCTCAAAAGAATGTTGGTGATCCTGGCTATAGCAGTTAAATAGAAAAAAGAAATGAGGTAGGTTGTAAAAGGATTAAAGAGGAATTAACATCATTATTTGAAAATAGTATAATCTTAAATAGAAACCCCACAAACTCTTAGATGAGAAAATTCCGTAAGTTGAATACAAGATCAGTGGTCAAAAAGCAATAATTCCTTTGCAGCAGTGTGGCAGGGGCTCTTGGCTGTTGAACCAACAACCATTCCCCCTTCTTTGCTAACAAAATCTGTTTGTGTACAAACCCAGGAGATAAATCATGATTTATCTAAACCAGTCAAGGCAAATCCATTCCTTTTTACCAGATTCTAAATTTACCAGCATCCGCTGTAGCCAGGGATGATTCTGTGACCCCAGTCCTGGCCCAATAATATGTAAGCAGAAATCTGCCATGTTGTTCCTGGGAGTTTCCACTTTTTGCAAATGTTCTGGCTTCTTGAAGCTTTAGTTTTCTCTTGTATCAAGCAGATAATATGTGCCTTACCTTTTAGGATTGTAAAGATGAAGTGAGATTATTCTCACTTCAAAGTGATCCATAAATGCTAAATTAAAAGCAAGTAAATGCTAGTGTTATTCAAGATATTAAAATGATTATGGGCACAGATGTAGCATTGGTATAAATGCTACAAACTGGCAATAAGTTTAAAGAGTGCCATTATATACAAAGAATCCCTTCACCCAACCAAGTCTTATTATTAAAAAACTAAGAACTGGGGCAGTTGGGTGACTCAGTCAGTTGAGCATCTGACTCTTCATTTCGGCTCAGCTCATGATTTCATGGTTTGTGAGTTCGAGCCCTGCATGGGGCTCTGCGCTGACGGCATGGAGCGTGCTTGGGATTTTCTCTCTCCCTCACTCTCTGCCCCACCCTTGCTTTCTCTCTCTCTCAAAATAAATACACTTAAAAAAAACTAAAACAAAGCAAAACTAAGAACTGATGAATTTTTCTTTTTGTGTAGCACCTGGTCCAGTGATTTAACTCACAAAACATTGTGAAGAATCTAGCACCACAGAAAACATGCCATTTGAGTGATTTATAGACGGTTATGCTAATACAGCTCTAGATCAGGGGTTGCAAAGTATAGAATATCAGATTATATATACAGTATAATCTATACTACGTGTATATATGTTAATATATATGTATATACACACACACACACAAATATATAGATAGTAAATATTAATACTTTGTAGGCCATGTAGACTCTGTGCAACTATTCAACTCTGCCACGGAAGTAGAAAGCAGCCATGGACATGAAAACAAATGGCTGTAGCTATAGTTCTAATAAAATGAAATGGGCAACGGGCCAACTTGGCCTGTAGGCCATAGACAATCCCTGTCCTAGACTCAAAGTTTACTGTTCTACAGTGAACTTGTCTCACAGGATCATGTCTTGGGATCAACCCAATCGATTTTCCATTCTATCACCTCTACCTTATTATTATCACTGTATATTTGTACAGTGCAGCCAAAGCACTTACATGGTAACTTAACACATTTGATCCCCAGTCCTCTGTGAGCTAAGAAGGGTCAATCTGGTCTTCTTTGTATTGATCAGAAAAAGGTTTAAGTGTGAATCATTCAAGGTCACAGAGCTACTGAGAGGCAAAATCCATATTTCCTAGTTATCCTGGTTCAGTGCTTTTTAAAAATACACGATTAGAAACCTTACGTCTACTTCATTGTTCTTCTCAGCTTCCACTGTTACTTCCTTTCTGATTCAAACTTCAGTGAAGCATTATGCATTTTTAAGACCTTGAATTTTCTTCTCAACTATAGCTTGTAGCCCCAAATTGAAAATTCTATTTTGAGGATATCAAGTATAAAAAGAATGCTTGTGATAGGGAGGGGAAATTGGTAATAAAAAATTAAAAAATTTTTTTTCTAGTTTAAAGCAAATTCTAGTCATTCAAGGAGAGAGAACACGCTTTTAATTTCAGTGTGAGAGGAAAAACAGAGAGGCAGGATACAGATCAACGCGCCATCCACGGACTATACACATGATATTTTTAGCATCTAAATACTAAAATTTCCTCTGTAAAACCCAAACTGTTAGGATACTCTTTAGTAGACAATTTAAAAATGCTAGAGAGGACACCTAACAGTCAAAATTAGACATGATTTGAAATTCCCAGAGGAAATCCATACACTAATGCCAAAGTGTCCAGCCCCATCATCTAATAGCTGACCTGGTTTTCTCTTTTGTAAAATGGAGGGATACCCACTTTATAGCATTGAAGACTGAAAATACTGTGTACAGATCAAGTAACACAGTATATATGGCAAGCTCTCGTTGAATGTGGCTATGTAGCGAACTTTGCGCTTAGAAAGAAAAATAAAACCTATACCGAACCATTAATTAGCAGCTAAACAAGCCAACGACTGCTTCCTGTCTACACTTCTAGTTATCCCTGTCCAGCTGACAGTAAATAGCAGGTCCTAGGGAAGACTATGGTCTTGCTCCCCCTGATCCAACCAATCCCACTTCACGTGTTTTCTGTTACGAGTACTTCTTGCAGTCTGAACAAAACCATTCAGCTCTCTACACTGTATCCAAGATAATCAGACCAGAGTAAAATTTAGTTGCTATGTTCTACTTCTCTTAGGATTTTTTTTCGTGATTTTTAAAACAGATCCTGAATGGAACAAAAAAGCTTTGTATCCCTTTTAAATAAATTTTGGAAGTCATATATACGATTAAAGAACAAGCAGGTGAGTTGCAAAGTAGCAGCTGCTGGCAAAGGGCTTCTGTTGTTTGAAAAAAATATATACTCTAAAAATTACCACATTTTGGTCACAATATTAATTTTGAAATTCCAAATACTAAAAAAGGATGTGAGTTAAAAAAAAAAGTGTATGTATGTATTTGAAGAGGGTGTAAGTTAAAAAAAAAAATTAGAGAAACACTGCCCTAGACTTTTGTGGAATGTAAAACTTAATTTTTTACTATTTTGCTGAGCCTTACTATAAAAATACAGATGGCACAGCTGTTGTATATCTTCAACCACTTGATTATAAATTGCTTTCAAAAGTAATTTATTTGGATTTTCTGTATCCTTTAATGAATTGCAAATATATTAACAGAAAAGGCTTTCCCCTCCCCCCCCTCCCCCCCAGGACTGTACAACTTCTGAAATAAGTCAGGAAAAGAAAAAAAAAAAAAAGACAAAATTACATTGTTTCAATGCAAATAGAACACACACATCACACCCACACTTGCATTTTCCCAGGTTTTCACAAAGAAAACAGGTCACCATATTTCTCAGTGAAGACCCATACTATACTCTGGCTAATCAGAGACTTTCAAACTTTTTTCTTCAAAAAGAGCATTTTTAATAGACTAAATACTGGTTATCACTGAGTTTTTGTTTAAGGTACAACAGCAGCATGGTTCAAATGTAACTTGCAGTTCTTGGAAAAAACAAGAATTTTAAAATAATGAAATACAGAAAAAGTAGGGACCACCTTTCATTACTTTGAGTACCATTGTTCGCTTGAAAAAATATTTCCAACCTTCTAAAATCCCAGAGTTAAGAACTATTTCCAAGGGGGAAAAATATCCAATGCCACAACATAACTTCTGAACAAGAGTGTGTGTGTGTATACATATATGTATGTGTGTGAAAAGCTTAGAGTTAAAAAAGGATGTTAAAGTTCTTGTATTTTAAATTTCCTTCAAAGTAACTTCTGAAATTTCAAACATTTTGCTTGATCAAAACGTATGTCTTTTTCTGATTGTTTGATCTTCATTCCAGGCAAAAAAAGAAAAAAAAAAAGCAAAAAAAACCCAAACCAAAACAAAACAAAAAACAAGCAAGCCAAAAACAGTTACTAGGTGGGAATAAGGCTTCAAATACCTAAATATTTTGAAAGTAGGTGTGAGGAAAATGAAATCAGGCTAAGCTTGGGCTGAGTGTCCCTCAGCCAGCCACTGCCATGGTGTACCCTCCACAACTATCTTTTTATGCTTGGTCTCAAAATAAGTACCAGAAAGGCTCTCACCTCTGGCACAGGACATAAATTCCTACTATAGAAAAGATAACTATACATCAGCAAATTATGTTCTGAGCTTAGCGTTCTCCAGGGTTTGTAACAGAGCTCAGGTTGAAGCTTTCTATGAAATTCTCTATTTGATACTGTTATAGCGCTGGCTTATGATTTGCCAATTAAAAAAAATAAAAGAGTATAAAATTAAATATTACAGAACTAATGAATAAAATGGAATATTTGTTAGAATCCAAGTGCTAGCCTTTGGGAATTTTTAATGATCTTCATTTACTCCCAAACTTTCTTTTTTCTTATAAATTATTTTTTTAAGCAGCACATATTACATAGATTTAGGTACGAAATTTTGTTAAATACCTCTCTGGCACCAATTACCTAATCTAAGACTCGGACTTGAATTAATTTATAATGGTATCTAATCCACATTCAAGTGAGATTAATAGTAAATGATAGAAAGTAACTGAGTCTACAGGCTAAAATTTTCTTCACATCTTCTGTAGTCCACCTTATTTTCACAACTTGACTAACAAGTACAGGTAACCAGTAGATAAATTTGTCCTTCATCAAAGAATCCAAAATAATAACCGTAGGCCTGTCATTCCTAAGAAACTATAATTTGTTATATTCTGACATTGGCACTTAAAAAAATGTTAACAACTAAAGTTCCTCTAAAAATTTCAATACATTACAATAAAGGAGATACACAATTTAAGACTTTAAATCTGTTACTGTGAAATTCCAATAATTCCCATTTTATTATGCATAATTAGATCTTTAAAATTGTGGCCATTCCCCAAAGACACCAACCTATATTACGACACACTCAGGAGAGAACTCATCTCCTTCATAAGAATGGTTGTTTTTTTTTTCCCCCAGCTAAAAATTTCTAATATCCTAAACCCAATCACTCTTGGTAAACATTTTGGTGACTCACACTACTGAAAATAATTTGAAGCAGAGAGCTGAAAAGAATGGAAATGACCTCAACCAAAGGTAACTACACATTCTTGCACCCTGCTTAAACACTTAGAAAAGTCAAAGGGATACTTTCTTGAACAAATATAGATTCAAGGTCATGGTACAATTTTGATTGCATTAAGGCTTTGCTATCATGATCTCTTTTAAGTCTCTCCACTTTAGTGTTCTCATTTTGATTCTTATGGTGAACATAAATGGTTATTAAGGGCCTTGTTTTGGCTTTTCAGTGGGCAAACACTCTATCATCTCTGAATGTTTAAGGTGATCCCACAGAGCTCAAAGAGAAGAGGCAAAATGGTAAGGGAACAACTTGAAAGTTTGCAATACCAAGACAATGATCAACACTTTGAAGCAAGATGAATAAATTAAAATTCTTGGTTAGACATTAAAGCATTCTTGCCAAGAATAAGTGTACGCTGTATGGAGGGATAGTTGATTCCTACACATGAGTCCCAATATGCCCATTACATTTGTTTATGGGAGACACTGCAAGTTTAAGGTAATTTACATTCCTTGGCAATCAAGTTACTCTGTTATAGGCAATGTCTTTTATTGTTCCATCTGGCACTTGCTAACACCATTCTTGAAGAACCTAGAAATGAAGGTCAGTCACTCTGTTAATCAGGAATAGAACCAAATGAAAACAAATTTTTGGAAAACGACCAAAAAATTCTGGTTCATCACTATTTTCCATACCTAACGGTTCCTTCAAGATAAAACGTTAACTCTTCCTTCCATGATAGCTTTCAACAAAGGGAGATTAAAGAAAAAAAAAAAAAAGAAAAGAAAAGAAAGTTCCCCATCTTACCCCCCTAAATTGTCATTCGTACTGGTGAAAGAGCCAGTCTTGTTAGCAGCTAAATATTGCACTGCCTTTCATTCTGTGTACAGTCAGGGTCCAATGAAAGTGGCACACTCATTGTCTAAGTGATGGATGATGACACTGCCGGCTCAAGAGTGAAGACTCAGTATATGGAGGGACAAGAAACATGTCAGCACTAATCACACATCCAGTTGCAAAAGTCTGGTTTCCGGAAGTTAAAACTCATCACTTTCAGCTGCATGAAGTTGTGTGTCGTCTGCGTCTGTCATGCTGCTCTCCTGGGATTCATCTGTTCCCACTTTAAAAATAAAACAAAAGTCTACAGTAAGGTGTCTGATGAATATTTCTTGTTGGTTCATGAAAACAAGGGAGACTATTCTACGTAGAGATGAGATCTTAAATTAAGGACCTTAAAATCCTGACATCCTTCAATCAAATGCAATTCAGATTCCTTATTTTACAGCATGTCTGACAAGACTGGTTTACTGCATTTAACCTTTAAGAGTTTTAACAAAGCTACCTCTCCCTAATAAATTCCTTGTTCCAACACTAGGAATTAGAACTAGTTCTCCATGACATTAAAAAAAGACTGACATTCCCTCCAACTGTTGACTCCACTCTGGGAATAGTCCCTGCTAGTCCACAGAAATATAGAATATAACCCTCAGTTCAAAAAGGGTTATTGGGATTATAGGAATTATAATTTTAATTACAGCCTTTTGCCAAATTTTCTGGAAAAAACCATCTTAGTTTGCCTCATCAGAAGTTTCTCAATTCTCTTACTAAAAAATACTATTTTTTAAAAAAAAGTATTTACTTGAGAGAGAGCACATGTGCATGAGTGAGGGAGGGGCAGAAAGAGAGAGGGGGAGAGAGAGAATCCCAACCAGGCTCTGTGCCATTAGTGCAGAGCCTGACGCGGGGCTCGATCTCGTGAACCATGAGATCATGACCTGAGTCAAAACTAAGGGTCAGACGCCTAACCGACTGAGCCACCCAGGTGGCCCTAAAAAAATACTATTATATGAGGACTTAGTTCTCACTACTTATTTTAAGATATATACTCAATTTAGGGATAGAGTATTTACTACTGCCTTAAACTCTGTTCCTTCCTCTTGACCCTTCAATTAATACATATAAGCCATATTTTTGGATTGTGAATTTGCCAGAGCTTCATAGAATTTGAATAGTTACTGCAGATCTGTCAATACTTTAAAATGTGCAAAATTGGGGCCCCTGGGTGGCTTAGTCAGTTAAGCATCTGACGTCGGCTCAGGTCATGATCTCAAGGTTCATGAGTTCAAGCCCCGAGTTGGGCTCAGTGCTCAGCTCAGAGCATGAAGCCTGTTTCGGATTCTCTCTCAGTGCCCCCTTCCACGTTAGTGCTCTGCCTTTCAAAACTAAATAAATGTTAAAAAAAAATTAAATATATTTTTAAAAATGTGCACAAATTTATTATTCATTTACTTATCACTTATAATGTCTTCAACATATTGTCACATCTATCATCCTGCCCATCCCACTCTGAATTCCTATGAAGCAGATAAGGCAGGCAGGCATTAGTTACATATTTAAACTCAAACTGAGGTCCAGGTAAAAATTTGCCAAGGATTTGTTAAAGTCACACAGCAAATTAGGTTCAAAACCGAGACTAGTTACCTGACTCCACATGCACTTTGTTAATATATTGCCATAATTTAATTTCCCTAAAATTCCATTTGGTATAAAGAATATACCACGGTTAGAAAAACAAATTAGGGGTGCCTGGGTGGCTCAGTTGGTTAAGCGTCCGCCTCTTGATTTTGGCTTAGGTCATGATCTCAGGGTCATGAGACTGAGCCCCATGTTGGGCTCAGCATGGAGCGTGGAATCTGCTTGGGATTCTCCCTCTCTCTCTGCCCCTCCCCAACTCGTTCTCTCTCTCTCTCTCTCTCTCTCTCTCTCTCAAATAAACTTAAAAAAAAAAAAAAAGAAAATTAAAAAGCAGCCCACAAATTCTTATGCAAAAGGTAGCTTTCTGAATACTCAATACTAGAAAAAATGTTTACTCTGTGTCATAAAGAAATATCTGTACTGCTCTGCCTAACTCTGAGTTGATGTTTTACTAGCCCTCTGGTTTGATACACTTAGAAATCTAATTCATATGGATGGTACTCACTGATTTGTTCTTCTTGGGTTATTGGCTCCTCATCATCTGGAAGGTAGCGCTTGTCAATTGCCTCTTTAATCTGGTTATTGGCTCCTTTAGGATCTAAATCCATAGCCCAAGAGAAATTCATCAGGGCGAGGTGCGTTTGACCTAACTTCTTGTAAACCTAAAAATAAACAGCAGCACTACATTTTTCATTAAGTTGTGAACTTCAATTATAAAATCCTAAACATTAACAATTTAAATAGGCTTCTAATTTACATGCTGTAAACCCACTCTGATGAGTAGGTCATTTTCATCCTACAGAAGAACTCAGACTAACTTTTGAGTTACTTTTGATATAATCAGATATTTTCAGAATTCCTTGTCTCTGTCTCTCCAATAGTGAGCTTCCAATAAATCACATTCTGATCGGATCAATGACAATTGAAAGAAACGGACTATAAGCGGCTTGATTAGCAATTCATTTACACGGATTTCAAATGTTGTTATATCAACTCCGAACACCTGTCCACCGTTCTCAGCCTCCTTAACCAGTTGGCATTTAGGGGCCCAGTCTGTAAAGTCCTTACTAGTCTGGCTTTGGAAATCTCGGAAGTCGTTTCTTCTAATTAAGACAACACCAGCCATTAATTTACTTTTTTGGGGGGATGCCTACATATTTTATGGATAATTGGAAGCTAAGAGCTTTCCAAGATATAGTCTCAGTTATGAACTCACGGCCACTGGCTGCAAGTGCTAATATACTTCCCAAACCATAGTATGGTTAGGATATACGGTGTATGTTCTTATTCCTTCATCAGGATATCATCTTCTTAGATCTTATAACTAACTCTGTTCTTCATTCCCAGAGCATTTAGTTCAGAGATCTAGTTGAATTTGCTCAAGAGATGTTGCATAATATGTATAATATTTCTCCTTCAGAAGTTAATGTTTGTTATAAAAGTCACAGTTTAGGACCTTGGTCCCAATCTTTACCTTTCCTATTAAGAAGTAAACGAGGGATTCTTTGGGAACAATTTGTTTCAATTCTTCAAGTTCTTGTAAAGCAGACTGAAAAAAGCAAAGAAAAACAGAGTAGCAAAATTTTACAAAGTTCTAACTAAGCAAGTATTATTTGATTTCCCAAATCATCTTAACTAAAGCTTACTAGATCTTTATCAATGCACTTCCTTATTGCATTAATTCTTGTCATGAAATAAAATGCATGAAAAATACTTATGACAACAGGGACTAAGAAATGGCAGGAATTCACCAGAGTACCCTGAGAACACACACACGCAGGTGGTGACAATACTTGCTTTGGTCACCGTTTTATATAAAATAACAATGCTCCATTACACTGTGTGTGTTAAGAGCTTTGGAAACTAAGTTGCAGAACAAAATAATTCCAAAATTCTGTTCATAGACCTTCTCCCTGATGCAAGCACCAAGCTTTGAATACCAACCTGCTATTTTAACTAATGATGAAGAGTCTAAAATTTAACCCTCTGAATTAAGTCAAAATTGTCTACAAATCTTTTGGCCATCGCTAAAGGGGTTGGGGAAATTGAGAGAAAAGATAGAGAAATAAGATTTGTATTTAAAAGAAAGACATGATGATCAAAAATAAAACTGGGTCCCCAACTGAGATACTGTCTGCTTTTCACCTAAGCAAATGGACAAAAATAAAAATAAACATTGATATATAAAGTTACTATGACTGAGGGGAATGAGGCATTCTCATCACTGAAGGTAGAAATGTGACCTGTTGCAAAGCCTGTTTGTGAACTCTATTTAGCATTACCTATTATGTTAAAAACTGCATGTAACCATTAATTCAGCAATCCTGCTGCTAGGAATTTATCCCAGGGACATATTCAAAAAAGTTCATTAAGCCATCTTTGTAAGAACATCCCATTCAACATGTTACTGCAAATCATTAGAAGCAATGAAGGTGTGTCTAATCATAGCCTAGTTAAAATAAATTATGGTCCATCCTCTATGGAACACTAGATCTGTAGGTACTCAACTCTATGCTTAAAAAAAAAAATACAATAAAGTATGTGCAATACTATTTCTTTTGCAACAAAACATATATGACACATATACAAATAGTTATGTGGGTATTCTCATAAACACTTTATAAATACACTTATGTGAACACATATATGTTTCCTTTTTTTTCTGGCAGAAATCAATACCTATATGCCCCTAATCAAGGTAAAGGTGGCTTACCTTTGGAGAGGGGATGACTGAGGTGAAGGGGAAGACTTTCTATTTTTAACATGGTAGCTTTCTCAATTTTTTGAATTTTCTAAAATAAATATTATACTTTATTTCTCTTTAATGTCCATAGAGATTATCTACTTTTCTTCTCTATACATACCTCTTTGTAGTAAAACAAAATCCAAAGTAAGTCAGGTTAAAAAAAAAAAAAAAAGATAAATACCAAATATCTATCCACAGAAATGTTAAAGTGGAAGAAAAAGCAAATTACAGAATATGTGTAGTTGTATTAGCTTCTTATTTTGTCATAACAAATTACCACAATTTTGATGGCAAATAAAACAAATTTTTTTATCTTATAGTCTGTGCATTAGAAATACAATTTGAATCACACTGGGCTAAAATCAAGGTGTCTTCCTTTCTGAGGGTTATCTGTTTCCCTGCCTTTCTTCCTGGACTTTTTAAAGGCTGCCCGCATTTTTTGGCTTGTAGCCTTCTCACGCTGGTTCTGACCACAGCTGGCAAAGATCCTCCATGTGATCTTTAAGATCCATGTGATTAGACTGGGCCCACCTGAATAACACAGGATACTCTCCCCAACTCAAGGTCCACATCCTTAATCACATCTGCAAAGTTTCTTCTGCCGTGTGAGGTAACATAGTCACAGGAACCAAGGATTAGGGCCTGGACATCCTCGAGGGGTCAATACTCTGCCTACCACAGTAGTGTAAGCCTACTTTGTTACAATTCAAAATATGTACATGATGAGAAAAAGATCTAGAGAAGTGTGTCCTGAGTTGTTAATAATGCTCCTCCCTTGGAGGGTCAGCTTATAAGGTACATTCAACCTCGTATTTTTTTTATACTTTCATATTATTTGAGTTGTTTGGTAACAGGCTTATTACTTTCATAAAAAGCCCCCACAAAGATACAAGGACTAAAGCAGTGATCAAAGATAGTGGGCTAGCAAATGTATCAGAGGATTATAGAATTTAGGTAACATAAGGGGATTTATACGTTGATTGGTATGAGACTTTAGTTTTATTTCTCTGAAAAGGGTGGAAAGGAACCAATCTTACTTCCCAGTTATAAAAAAGTTTAGTACAGTCCCATCCCACCCTCCCTTCACCTAAGGCCAAATGTAATTTCTTGGCTTTTGTAAAATTTTTACTGGCATTATCTAAAATGAAAGGTTCATATACAATATTTTTGTGGCAAGCAGTGTGAAAGTAGCCATGTGGTAGATTCCACAGATTCATTACCATACTAGAGTGACGTGTGACATTTTCTGTAATAAAAAAGATTGAGAAAAGAGTAAAGGCACACACACACACAAACACGCGTGCACACTCTCTTGGGACAGTGTGTTTGTGTAAAAGGCTGTGTTTTTTACACAAGTATGTAGGGGGCTCTGGTGCAGCCTGAACATTTCACATGTTCCTAACTGCTGGCAACCCACGAGAAATAAACTCAAAGGACCGCTGGGCTGAATGGGTCTGAGAATCACATCTGCCTGTCTAGGAATGGAAGATTTACTACATGTGGTAAGTCTACGAGGTAGACTGTTCTCTTTTCCTTCCATACTAGTAAATATTGTAAAATATACACGGAATAAAGTCTCAAGATAAAAGATCTGTGGTCATGGATATTAGTTACTTAACGATCACTGTTACACCTGTCCGACATTACTGACAGGGACTGATGAAGCCTGTATCACAATGAAGAAGCCTGGGGCTGACTTTTAATACCACAGAGAAGCAGTTCTCACACTTGTTGGGTCTCCAGACCTCTTTATACTCTTAACGTTTATTGAGGAACCTGAAGAATTTTTGTTAATGTGGGGTATAGCTATCAATACTTACCATATCAGAAATTAAAACTTGAAAAGCTTAAAAAATATTTATCCATTAATTTAAAAGTAACAACAATAAAGCCATTACTTGTTAACATAGATAATATCTTTTTAATGAAAAATAACTTTTTCGGAATAGTAAGTCAGTAAGAATAATGGCATTGGTTAATATTTTTGCAAATCTCTGGTTGATAGAAAATAGGAGCACTCTCTTATCTGCATCTGCATTCAGTCCATTATGTCATGTAGCTTTTGGAAAATTCCACTGTACATTCGTGAGAATAAGAGTGAAAAAGGCAAATAACATCTAAATATTATTATGAAGATAATTTTGACCTTGTTTACTCCTTGAAAGGATTTCTGGGGACCTCCAGATGTTCTCAGACCACACTTTGAGAATCACTGCTTTAAAGCAATCTTAATCGGAACAGTGCACTCCAATCCTTCGCTGCTACACCACACACGGTTCAGAACCGACAGCTTTTCTAACTGTGTGTTGTAATTGTTATAAAAAATTTCATGCATCTATCATACCTCCCCACCTTGATAATCTAATTACAAAGACTCATTGAGAAACAGTGTCTAACATAGTGTCAGAGTTCTCATTTTTGCCCTGAAAAGACTTAAGATTTACAGCACATTAAATGGGGTGATATTAGCAATGCTTTTGCCACAGAGAGATTGAGGTGGCCCTCTAACACCATTGGATTTTCATTTTGGAGCCAAGACATTTTGGAAGCAATCAGTAACTTTTACTTATGCCCCTTTTTATATTATTTTAATATAGGTATACTGGATACATCGTGCTTCAAAGTAGGTCTTATAATTTAGCTGATACTCAAAAATGGCTATGACCATTATAACTTGAACAATGGGAAAGATTAGAACTTGGGCTTCTTGAAGCAAGTACAGGGCTGACTTAAATGGCATAATATCTGGTAGGTGTGTTGGCATTAAAATGACTTTAAGAATAATTGAATAAAATCCTTCAACTGAAGAACCTGACCCCATATCTAAAGAGGTTATAGGGTGCCTGGGTGGCTCAGTTGGTTAAGTGGCTGACTCTTGGTTTCGGCTCAGGTCATGGTCTCATGGTTCTCATGGTTCGTGTTTGGGCTCTGTGTGGGGGGCTCTGTGTTGACAGTATGGAGACTTCTTGGGAGTCTCCCCCCTTACCCACCCCCCATCCTTCCCCTGCTCACTCTCTCTCAAAATAAACAAATAAACCTAAAAAAAAAAAAAAAAAAGAGGTCCAATGAAGCAAAAACATGAAAACAAAAGATGAATTACAATTACAGCACCTCAAAGAACAAGTTAAAAGTTGAAAAGTGTTTATTAGATCTATTTTTTTCTTTTTCCTTTTTTTTTTTTGGAGAGTGTGTATGCACGTGGTGCAAGCTGGGGAGGGCCGAGGGAGAGAATCTTAAGCAAAAGGTCTATGCCCAGCGCAGAGCCTGACACCGGTTTGATCTTATGACAGTGAGATCGTGACCTGAGCCAAAGAGTTGGGTGCTTAACCAACTGAGCCACCCAGGCGTCCCTAAAAGTTGTTTATTAGATTTAAAAGAAGCTTTTATAAAAGAACAAAACAGTAAGGACTAGACATCCACTTCTTTGATAAAGAAAAACAGAGTAAGATTAGTGGAAATCACTGAATAAATGACAATGAATAAATTAGATGACTGATCCCTTATACATCTTTATTAGTCTGCAAATGTTAAGAGCTTAATATTGGTCTTGTATTTTTCAATTTCAGCAAATGTCAATGTGTACTGGAAGAACTGACTTCTTGGGAGAGTCTACTGAAATGGATTATTTGGTCCAACATTTTCTGTGCACTTAACTTTGGGTTTTTTGTTTCTTTGGTAAGTTTTTACTCTTTTTAGAAAGAAGAGCCTAAATTTATTAAAAAAGTAAACTGAACTTTCAATCAACACTTTGGAGTCATGGTTTGTGATTCAGTAAATGATAACAAAAAAACCCATGTCACTTTATGCCTCTTTTCTCTTCCTCAATTTTCCTTCTCTTCTTTTCTCAGTATATGTATGTATGTATTTTTTTCAGGCTACAGCTCCGTAATTGGGAAAACAGAGTGAGAACTAAAGACAGAAACACATCAGACTAGATCAAGTAGCCTTGTTCTAAGCTTTTATAACTCACTATACTTTTCCTTTATGTATTCAGCATGCACTTTTTTTGTGATTATTTGATTAATGTCTATTGTCCCTCTGGAAGGGTGCTAGCTGGTGAGCTCTTCGAAGGTAGGAAATGTGATTGCTTTGCTTTTGCCCCTTTATCCCTAGTCCCTGACATGGAATAGGCAGGTACTCAGTACATATTTGTTGGATTATGCACAAACATTCATCTGTCACCTGCTCAGATATATTGGTCTTAGGGGATGGTTTAGGTCTTACCTTTAAGATAACTCCCTGATGGAAAAACTGCCGTTCTATATACAGAATCTTTACAAGGGATAAGGACATATTCCTAAATAGCCACACACTCATCCTGCATATCAGTATTTCATGAAAAAATAAAAATCACAAAAGAAAATAAATAGCTTTTGAAAATGGGAAAATAAACTATCAGAGACGAAAACTATAAATAAATTTTGGTTTATTAAAAGAAGGGGCAAAACTTAAGCAATGAAATGCTGAAAACCATTAAAATATGTATCTTACCTTATATTTTTCATTTGCAAATAAAACTGAGGCTCTGTGAAATTTGCATAGAGGATTCTTGGGATCAATAACAATGGCTTTGTTTAGGGTATCCAAAGCCTTCTCAGATTTTTTCAGTGCATGCTGAACCTGTAAGAAGTAAAGATCACATTAATGTTTCCTTTTGATATTTATGGAGAAAGGTGAGAACCAAATACTGTCACTCAAAACCAACACAGAAATAGTAAAATCACTGGGGCACCTGGCTGGCTAAGTTGGTAGAGCATGTGGCTCTTGATCTTGGAGTTGTGAATTTGAGCCTCACATAGAGATTACTTTAACAGCAACAACAACAACAAAAAGATAATAAAACTACTAAAGATGTATGGTCTAACTGGATTTTCCACAGGGTTAGGTGGACTCAATAATTGAATACCTGACTATTAACAGAGTATCTCTAAAGTCTCTTCCAATTCTATCTAGTTCAACTGCTTCACTTTCAAGATGAGAATACTGAACCCCAGAATGTTAAATACTTTGCTCTGGGATCAGAACCTAGGTCCTCTGGCACCCAATCCACCATTATCCATAATGATAATCCATATTGATAATTCTATCTGTAGAGCAGATATTCAGTTACTTTTAAGTCTAAAAGACAAGGAAAACCCTGTTTTTCCCTTCACAAGAAAATCTGTACTATTTAGCTAAATAATACTCACATTTCAATAGGTTTATTATGGTCCTCTAAATATTGGGCTTTGCTTTTTTTGTTGTTGTTTATTTATTTTTGAGAGACAGAGCATAAGCAGGGGAGGGGTGGAGAGAGAGAGACAGAGAGAGAGAGAGAGAGAATGAGAATGAATGAATGCAAAGCAGGCTCCAGGCTCTGAGCTGTCAGCACAGAGCCTGAGGCGGGGCTCAAACTCACGAACGGTTAGTTCATGACCTGAGCTGAAGTCAGAAGCTTAATGTACTGAGCCAATCAGTTCTTCTCCCAAAATGAACAGTGAAATCTCAAACTAACATAATTTCCTCACATTGTACGTCCATTCCCACAAAAGCCAAGCTTGCTGAGAGAAAGAGAAGGGCAGAGGAGGGAAAGAGGAAGGAGCTGGGTAAGAGGCAAGAACAAAAACTTCTGGTACCATGCTTACAGAGAAACTAGTACGAGATTTCAGAAAGCAAACAGACTTTTTCTCCTATCAACGTACAACTTATCACCCATAAAAATGGTGATCCAAAAACGGACTCAGTGGAATAATTGGAAATATTATCTACCATCATGCATGGATTTGAATCATTTTTAATATCCTATCCTAGAAACATTGTACAAATCTTATGATTAAAAAAATTAAGTCTCTGTTCTGATTTTTGAAAGATATCTTTTGAGGCGCCTGGGTGGCTCAGTCGGTTAGGCATCAGACTTTGGGTCAGGTCATGATCTCACAGTTTATTAGTTTGAGCCCTGTGTCAGGCTCTGTGCTGACAGCTCAGATTCTGGAGCCTGCTTCAAATTCTGTGTCTCCGTCTCTCTCTTCTGCTCCTCCCCTGCTGGTGCTCTGTCTCTCTCTCCCGCTCTCAAAAATAAATAAACGTTTAAAAAAAAAAAAAGGTATCTTTCTATGACAATATCTGTAACATTGACAGGTATGTGTTAGGGCTAGTATCATAGCCTATTATGAATTTTTTGACCTTTTTTTTTTTTTTTTTTTTTTTAAAGAAAGATAGTAAAAGCCGGACTCCCTTAGGGCTTTGAACTGTGCGTACAGAAGACAAGTGCAGTGAGCACAACTTTCAGTCCCGTAGCCAGGATGAGGCCACTCCTCTCCATTCCACCAGATACTGCACCTTTCCAACAAGTGTCACCCAGCGAGCCAACACTTGCTATTTTCCACCATGTGCTCTTCTACCTGCAGCACCAAACTAACTGGGTATGGCTTTTTTTAGACAACTGATCAACTCCCGACCTGCTAAGTTATTTGAAATCTCTGTGCTGAGTTCATCAAATTGGTAATCTTTGCCTTCATCATTTTTCTATTTAGTCCACTGAGTCAGTTTTTGTGATCAGTTGTTACCAGATCAAACAGGTCATGTAGACAGAGGGTACAAGTATTTTGGGGAATGCTGCCTGTTACCAAAATGTTGGAAAAAATTTATTTCAATATCTTTCAAATATCAAAAAGTGCACTGGATAGAATGACTACTAAACGACTGTAAAATACTAAAATCTTCCATCAAGCAACGTGTAAAAAAAACCCAAAACATTCAGCCTATAAATTGCTCTGTGATTACACTTCACTGTCATCTTAATGTAGTCCTTTTTCTTTTTCTTTTTGAGTGAGAGAGCACTTGCGATCAGGGGCGGGTGCAGAGAGAGAATCCCAAGCAGGCTCCCTGCTGTTGGCACAGAGCCCGAAGTGGGGCTCGAACCCACTAACTGTGAGATCATGACCTGAGCCGAGATCAAAAGTGAGACACTTAACTGACTGAGCCACCCAGGTGTCCCCATCTTAATATGTTCTTTGTATGTGCATATACATACACATATGTGTATACATGTATTATGTGATCTATGCAATAGAAATTACGGGAAGGGGCAGCTTTGGAGTATATATCCTGTAATTCTTTTACGGGAACAGGTGGCAGTGTTTACATAGCAGCACTTCATCTTCAGGCTTGTACTGGGTGCTGTTGCTTGCTATCTATGAAATGTGTCAAACAAGTTTAAAATTAAGTGTGTTCTGAAGAAACGTGTGAACAATAGTGTTCATGGGCTTTTAGAATGCTTTTCACTTTCAGTCCTTGTAATCCAGCTGTTTAGCAGCTAGAAGCAATTCAAATAATATGAGCATTATCTCCTGCTAAAAGTAACGTTTTCAAGTTTCCATGGCATATTATGATCGTAAACGTCTCAGTTTCAATAATAAGTCTATGGGAGTCCCATGAACTTCCTGAAATGTCTGTAGTAACTGTGAGTTATGTTGAATAAGTGTGGCACGAACAAAGTGTTTTATTGCACAGAGTTAAATAGTATGTTGCCTGACAAGGCTATTGCTATTTTATTACAACCTTACCTCTTG